>NC_090921.1:1505628382-1505955188 GCF_040938575.1 Ambystoma mexicanum
CTCACTTCTACATAATGGCACCATCAATACACCAGCCTGTAACTGCTGCACATTCCGAAATGCATTAGTGCCATGTGTCCTTAAGTCCTAGCCTCTGTAGTGCATGCACCCAATAGTGTACACATTCAACACTATCATTGCTACATAATGGCACCATCCATTTGACCATGTGACCAACTTCACCTATCCACATACACAGCACTACCACCAACACTACGACCCAACCTGCGCACTAGCATCTACCTACACAGCAATAAACAGCACAATTTATAAAAAAAAAACTCCGTCCTTCACCCCTGTGCACTTTCCTTCACATACTATGACCGTCCCCACTTCCATTCCTAAACTATAATGCCACCGCCAAAGTACCCACATTCGGTTTGCAACACTAGCCTACTGCAATCAATTTCCACACAATGCACTATGCAAACACCACCCTGCACCGGATGTACATCCACACTTGCTGTGTTACTGCGTTACGTATGGTAAAGGCCTACGCTCTTCATTCCATGCCCTATGGTCTACGTCCTTACTTCATGCATCCAATATTGTAATCCTTCCACTAACCCAATGCAAGTTCCTCAACCCCATTCATACCACCACGTGGCCACTACCGCATTCCATCTGCCTCAGAAATATGTGGGTGCAAACAAGTGGCAGCACAATGTATGGGGCCGTTACGCCACCTGCCTCCAATCACCACACAAAGTACTTGCCTGAGTAGGTACCCGCCAGTTCACGCAGTACGCGCCAACAGTACAGGCACTCCTCAGTCTTCTTCCACCTACACACATTTCACATAACCCACTTTTCACTCTCCCGTTCCGTACAGTCCATTTTCCACACCCTTCCGCTGCTGTACTGTCCTCCGATACACCATGCCAGAGTTTCCCCAAAAACATTGGCGCAGATCACGCTTCCCCTCCAGCCAACCACCGGCCGCGTCCAACCTTCGCCGACATCACAGCATACCGCAGGCCAATGACACTGCAGAGCGGACCCATATATCACACATTTTTTGGGACGTACATTTCAGTAATTTCCCCAAAAAGTACTGGTCGGATTTCTACCAAACACACAAAAGCACGCTTTCTGACCCAAGCCCCCACTCCTGCCGCAAAATTGCCGAAACTTTGTTCAGCCTGTAGTCGCGCGCAAAGTTTTTCCCCATTCACTCTATGGGAAAAAATAATTGTTGGGACCCCCCCCCCTACACCCATGCAAACTTGGAGAAAAAATTAAAAGCCGCCCATATATAAGTTTGGTGCGGATTCGTCCATGGGAGCGAAGTTATAAGCGATGAAAAACTGCTCTTCCTATGAGTTTAGCAACTTAATCATAACTACACGGCCGATACCATAGGCCGTGTAATATATATATACTTATATAGATATATGTTAAACAGTGCCTCATACATTGTACGTGTGACGGACTGCACTCCCAGAGCAGCTGAGGATGGAGTGTCCTTGCAGCAAAACTGAAGAATCAAGGCACGTTTGGCCCCAGCAACTGTATATTGTATTGTATTAAAGTGCGCTGGGAAAGGGTAAAACGTGTAAAAACGACGCGTTTCGCGGTATTCCAACCGCTTGGTCACATAGGTAAAAACCTATACATATTCAGTGAAAAAACTTTGTTAAAGGGACGTTATGGTTTCAAGTAAAACCAAAACCCCCCTGAAATTCGCCAGTTATGGTAAGCTAAGCAACCATAACTCGTGCCACCAGTGTGCACTGCTAAGAACACACATGACATCAAAGATAAAATCACAAATATCATTGATGACATCACTGATGACATCACATGTCTAGCCCCTTCTTTTTTTGTTCACCGACATATCTAGGCCAGGTGGGTTTATTCACGGACAGTCAGAAACTTAAAATTCAAAAGGTATTACATTTGTAGACATTGCCATTCTCACATGTTCTTACAGTACTTCCCTTAGAGTTCAATAGCATCTTATAATGCACTTACATAGAGGAAGAAGCAGGCCTGAAACAAAACAATCATTGCTATGTGTGAAGATAATCATGTTGGTTATACACAGTTGCTAATGATACTGCCTCTTGTTTGCTTACTTTACTCTCTTAATGTTTTGTGTCTAGTAGTACTATGCATTATTACCTACTTAGTATATGTTTCACAGTACAGAAATGTCTGATACAGGAGCATTCACCATTTTATTATCCAACATTGGAAATTACCAATATTACACCTCTATGGTGTATGCTGCAGCCAATGCTTACGTTTCTGTACGAGTAGGTTCCTGCACTAGAAAGAAGAACACTGCAATGGAATGTTCTTTGGAGCAGTACATTGCGTAATGAAGTATGTAGTTCATCACACATTTCCTGATTTCTCCCGACACTTTTTTGCCAACATTACATTCACAACCCCTTGTAGGGACTTCCTATGAAAAGTAAATGCACATGTGATGTCATCAGTGATATTTGTGATGACATCTTTGATGTCATGTGTGTTATTCTTAGCAGTGCACAGTGGTGGCGAGAGTTATGGTTGCTTAGCGTACCATAACTGGCGAATTTCAGGGGGGTTTCGGTTTTACTTGTAACCATAACGTACCTTTAACAATGTTTTTTCACTGAATTTGATAGGTTTTTACTAGTGCAACTTAACCATAACGTCCCTTTAACAATTTTTTTTTTTTTACTGAATATCGATATACATGTCATGAATTTGATAGGTTTTTACTAGGAGACCCTTAGTTTATATAGATATAGCATACAACATACTGAAACCCCTGTCCCATGCTAGTGGCTGCAATGTCTGCGGACAGATTCGGTCAACATCAACACTGTCCAAAAGCTCAGGGGGTATCTTACAGTGTTGTAACATACAACAAACACCCTGAACATGTTCAAAGAGCAGCATATAAATAACTTAAATTCAAAAATAAATGAAAAAGTACAAACTGTATATGTAAGACACCAACAGTCCAATTTCATAGCATATGAAACATAATGGAACATACAAAAAAAAACATATGCATCCAGCAGAATTACCTCACTGATGCTTTATACATAAACTACACAGCACATATCAACAGCACACCTACAAAGCAGTAACAACAAAACTGAAAAACAACTGGTAAGTACACTACATTAATTCCTATAGTTATAAACATTCTAGTAGGATACACTAAAAAATAATGTATCTTTTATTTTATTTTTTACACAGAAATGGCTAGTACTCTGGAGTGGATTGAAGTAAGTTTTCCCCAGGATGAAATGACTGAATAAAAGTGATACTAATGGTGGACACTATAGTTTTCAAAGTAAGCCACGTAATGCACATTATTTCACATGTATCTAACACATTTGTCTTTCTTTAACAGTACATACAGAAAATAAGAATAATACCCAAAAGTACATCATGTACTAAAGTTCTAATGGAACAACAAACAGACACTGTGGAAAATCATCTACAGCATTAAGAACAATGGATCAATTAATTACCAACTTAGTAGAAAACCATATCAGGGAAAAAATGTAATATCACTGTCCTACGTGCATATGTACCTCTTCTCCATGCTCCAGTCAACCATCCCCAAAAATTCCCCATCACCAAAAATGTTATGATGAGATCTCATTCCCTTCCTCCCCTACCACACTACATGTAGAAAACCTTAATCCCCCTGTATGTCTCAATTTCTGCTACCCCCTCTTTCATAATTTCTATATGTGTGTATATTAATAAAGAATTATGTATAATGTTCCTATAGGTGTGTTTTTTTTGTTTTGTTTAAAAAGGCTGTTTGGGAGTCCGCGGACGGCGTGATTGTCTGGGATGTCCGCAAATAACCAAAACGGGGTTGTCCTAAGGACACTCTTTCTGTTCATATTGTCCGCAATCAAAATGGAGGTGTCTGTAGAATGCATAACCCGTCTGCATATCCGCAAAGTTGTGACGCACTAGAGTTTGGGGACCCAAATCCTGTCCGGCGGACACGTGTGCGCATCCCACCCTCGGGGTCCTACGAACATTGTGCCTGTCCGTAACTGTCCGCCGCACGCGAGTCGCACTTTTCATTAGTTCGGGGACACAAAACCTGACCATAGAACACACGTGCGCATGCGTACAACCGATCCCACGGAATAGGTGTTCTACGGACACCCATCCCAATCGCGAACGTGTCCTCGACGTCATCATGTGACGGCACCCACGCTGAGCATAGGCCCTTTTCCGCGAGCACAATCGGGGCCACCAGACACTAAAAAAGTGCTTTTTTTAGGCAATCCAAGGTGTTTTACTGTGAAACTTCACCCTTGCAGATGTACCAGACCATGTCCCTAGCAATCTGGATACTTTCTGGAACTGTTTAAGCCCTTTTTGATGTTCGAAGTGTTCACGGACAGGCACGCTGTCCGCGGAGCGTGCTCCAGCACCCCTACAAAAGGCCACACCCTAAAGCTACTCCTCATTCTGTTTTTGGATGCCAGAGAGAGCATTGCCCGATATTGGTGTGCTACATTCATTGGCTGCTAACCTCTACCTGCTGTGCCGTGTGTGCTGTATCTGCTGTGCCATTCCTCTGCCTGCTGTGTACATCCCAAATGGCAACCATGGCTTCCACCTCTGCAGCTACCTCGGCTCTCGCACCACCCCCACCCCCTCCACCACCACCACCACCACCACCACCACCACCACCTCAAGGGCCTGGAGAGGACAACAGGCGTGGAGATGTATGATGGGATGAAGATGAGGATGAGATAGTGGAAGTCCCCACTACTGCCAGCCAGCATGAGTCTTGGGTGTGTAGGCTCTTTGCCACCATTTGAAGGGTACCCAAGGCATGTGCAGATAAGGTGCGCTGCACTGAGTGTGACTTAGTGCACAGTCGTGGCAAATCGGGTCTGTATAGCTACAGGACCACTTCCATGCGGCGACACCTAAGGTCTTTTCAAAAGGCGGCAGTTCGAAGGGTTGTCCCCTTTGATCAAAGTAGTAGGTTGATTTCCTCTACAACAAGCTCCGTATCTGCTCCTGCTACCACAAGAGACACTCCTGTGGGGCAGCGCATCCCTGAACCAGCCTTGCAGGCCATATGTTATGCAGTAGACCCTTACCTTTCGAGGGTCACAGCACTGTATGTACTGGGACATGGTACTCTGCAGGGGGGAAGACTCTTCAAAGTGCTTTCGAGGCTACGGTCCGGGCGCATGAGAGTCTGCCATCTACCTAAGTAAGGCCCATCCAACATCTTCCTCTCTCCACCTGCCCTTTCTTATCCCCGTGGTTGGTGCCCCTTCCTTACCTTCCCTCCCGTCCTTTCCTTCTGTGTCTTGTTTAAAAAAAACAAAAATACAAAACAACAAAAAAAAGGCTATTTTCAGAGCCACCTTTAACAGTTTAAAAATAGAAGTGCCAATAAAATGGTACAGGGCCCTGTGCATTTTTAGAAGTCCACGGACATTGACATTTTTGGGGTATGGCACTACCAAAACCATTGCACTCTTCTCTGAGATTAAGTGGTGGCTCTGAAAAGAGCATTTTTGTGGTGTTTTTTTGTGTTTCAAAAAGTTCAAGTGGTCAACACCTACTGGAAAAAGAATTGCCATACTTCCAACAAGGGTCGCAATGCATTTTGTATATTTCGCAGAAAATCAGATTCTCAGCATGAGTAAGATGTACTCCATCTCTGCAATAAATGTGTGTACTACGAAACATAACTTTCATTGTGAAAAGAGGACATATCAACATCTCTCAAAAAAGCGCAAACAGCCTTGTTGACATTATGCCTCGCTTTCTCCATTTGTGGACCAAATGAAGAAGAACGCAGCCACATATGTCTCTGCGCAATACGAGAAAAAATAACTTGGGAGTTTGGAAACATGCCCATGACTTTCCCCGAGTCCTTCTTTCATTGCAAACTGCAAGGAGATGCCAGACATATGTCCTAAACGGTTCCCTCCACAATGAATAATAATAATGTCTGGATGACAGTGTGTCATCAAAGTAGCACAAAAAGGAACCAAATCAAGCCACTATAACGCTCACATGATATCCACGGGGACGCCACTCAGCCTGTTGGGACCTCTCACGACCTCAAACCCTTCCCTGGAATCTGTTCGGCTGGAAACTGGGCCTGAAATACAGGATTTCTGGATTTAAACTCTGTTGTCTCTGGTTGTTTGACCCCCTCTTCCCTTGAGGACCAAACCTTCCCCTATGTCCTCTCCTCACCTTTTTTATTTGTGTTGTGTGCTATCCGCCCTGCCCTTCGGTGCAGGGGTGCGTTGGTTGATGTGGGCGCTATGCAACCTAGTTGCTTCACTGGTGCGGCTCAATGGGTCTGGGCTTGTTGTAACTCCAGCCCAACAAGGTAGGCTGGTTCTTGATGAACTGTCCTTTACTTGTCTCTTGCCCCCTTTATAACATTTCTCTTCTCCCTTAGGTGTTGCAGGGGGCGGAGATGGTGTCGTGCTGCTTAGGGGAGCCGAGCACTAAGCGGTGAGTGAAAGCGTGATGTGCGGCGCTGTTCGCTTTTTTTGTGTTAACCAATGTCTCTCTATGTCCCTTACAGGTGCTGCAATGTCCCAGCGTGGCTGCCGGCTGAGAGAATAAGGTGCAGTGATTAAGTGCAAAATGCAGCGCCTTCTTGTCCTTCATATGTCAACCTGGATTGTCTTTTCCCTTTGCAGGTCGATGGCGTGCTCCAAAGCTGAAGTTACCCTGAGCGGCTCGAGTCCAGGTAAGCGTTTAACTCTTCTTGCTGTTTGAGTGAACTGGGATACGAGAATGCTTACTAATGTCTTTTTCTTTCTTTCGTTTCTCCCAGGATGTGGCGTGCCGAGATGGAGATGACACCGCCGTAATGCTGCCCACAGGACCGGATGAGCGATGGATGGAAGCAGGATACTCCCCAAGGTAAGTGTAATATTAATGCTGTTCTTGTTCTTGCAGGTACGCCGGATGCGGAGGAAAGGCGAAGGCCTTCAGGAGACCAATCCAAACACTGAGTGTTATGCTGCAGCTGCAGAGTAACGCAAAGCGTGTTTCTCTGCCCGGGCATGGTTTAAATAGCCTCCAGGTATCCCAGGATTGAACCACACCTAAAAAGTTATACTGCATAGCTCAGTTCATAGAACTGGGTCATGTGGGGGCATCCATATTGCCCACAATGCATTACAAGTCCAATGCCAAGTTGTCCTCAGAGTTATGTATGAGCCTGGCGCCACAGACGCCAGGTCTGACTCCAAGTGGGTCTCAGATAAGACGGAGAGGCCTTTAAGGTCCATGAGGGGGATTGTGGCCTGGCTCCAATATGTTGTCTGAGAGGGCTAGGGGCAGGGATCATGACAGACACTTAATTCCACACACTCCATCCCAGTGCACATGCACATGAGGAAATCCAAGATGTGCAGCCACTGCACAGCGCTCTGCATGCACCTCCAACCAATTTATCCATGAGTCACCCAAAATCCAGACACTCTGCCTTCTGAAAGACACAGCCATAGCCATCTGATCTCCTCTCAGGAAACATACTTTCTGCCAAAGTCCCTCCTTACACATCACACCCAGTTAACCTTATTGACCAATCCCTTGGCTTGCACAGTCTCATTTGCATGCCTCTCTGCCTCAAAATCCCCATATGTAACACGCGCGATTGGCAGACAGCCGCGGTGTGTCCACGGAGAGATCGCGAAATCTGAAAGTGGGGAATGAAAATTTAAATAGTGTACTCCACTTCCCCTTTGATGGTGGCTCTGAAAAGAGCATTTTTTTGTTTTTTTTAAAGTGCTTCTACAAAAACACCTTTCATTTCGTTATTTTTTTCACTCATTTTCTTCCTGATGTCTTCACATTATCCTCTGTAAAACATTCCTTATATTTTGAAATAGCATAGCATTTCCCAATATGGATAAAGAAATGCCATCTGCTTTGAGATAGTCAAAATTAACAAAATCAATATTGTCATTGTTACGAGACAACATCCCAGCTCTAAACAAGAAAGCACACATCCCTCTGTTAACCAAACAAATTGCACCATTTTGCTGAGGACAAAAAAACATTACAATTGTCCCATGCTACCCTAGGAAACATTTCAGAAAAATTCACCTTGGCATTTGGAAGAACCACCATCACAGCCTGAACCAAGTTTTCAAGAGCACTCAACAAACTAGGAGCACTGACATATCCCAAATGGACAGCACCCCAATGCAGTACCACTACATCTGGACTGCTCCACATGCAGAAACTCTTACAAACTCCAACCACTGCCTGCATATTGGAACCAGGCACAGTTGACCATAAAACCTCCACTCCTTCAAAATCAAAACTGGCAGCCATATGTTTAGACATAGCATACCTTTCTAAAACATTTACAAACAGATCTCCAACTACCAACACCCTCACTTTCTTCACCTCTTCCATCTTCACTACACACACACCCTCTCTCCCTGCAAAGAATAACTTCAACACCCGATTGGTTTATCCCCACAGTACCCTTTCCATGCTAGATATGCTGAGAAACCCCGGATGTGGCATGCCTTGTCCGCGAACAGCTGCGCTGTCTGCGGACCCCGCAACACAGGAGCCGCCCCTTTTTCCCTTTCCAAATCACTGTCTGCACCAATCCCTTATGGGATCCACATAAGCAGTCACACAAACATACACCAATCACATCCAAGAACTCTACATCTAACTCTGTCATCACAATTCAGCACTTAACATGAACTGTTCATCACTCTGAGTACAAGTGTCCTGTGATTGCAAAGCACCTACAGCTAAAATTACTTTAAAACTCTTCAAGATTTCTCCTTCCAGATTCATCCACATCTACATACATCAATACCAACTACTGGTATGAATATTTTGTTTACAGTACATTTGCAACCCTTTTATAAATGCATATGAACAGGGCACCTGCCATTGACCCTGCATAATCTGCATAAAAAGCATACTCTAATTTTTCCCATCTCCTATAATCAAGTTAACTTACAAATCTGTCGGCTTTCCAAATTTTAATTTACCCATATTACTCATTGCAATGTGAAAACTATTATTCTCTTATTCCTTCTGTCATTTTCACAACCTCTTTTTTTTAAAAAATATGTTTATTTTAAACCAAGGCAGGACAAATTATAAACATTGCGTAAAGGTTACACTTTTGATAGTTCACTTTAGTTCATACCCCTCAGCCCCCTCTCCCCTCCGGTCTCCAGCCACCTTCCCCCAGTTCCCTCGCTCAGTGGGCTCGTCCACCGCCCTTGTTACTCAGGTGGGCTCCCCATCCTTCAGGGCCCATCGAGCATTCAGCGGTTTAAATGTTAAGGCGGGGAATCGCTGGTCGTAGTCCAGCACCGGAGCACAGACATTCTGGAAGCGGTGCAGGACCCCAGCCCTTGCTGCGGTCACTTTTTCAGCGATCAGGATGTCCCATAGTTTTCCCCACCAGTGGGCTATGCAAGGGCCGTCCGGGGACTTCCAGAAGCAGGCTAGCACAGTTTTACCTGCCAAGAGGCATTACGTTACCAGTTTCGTTCTGTTTCCGGAGCGGGGGTAAACCCCGGGGGTCGGGACCACCAAGAGGACAGTTTCAGGTTCCAGGGGGAGTGTCAGCCCAGTAATTTGTTCAATCATCGCCAGGCATCGTTCCCAGAATTGCCGGATCTTTGGGCAGTCCCACCACATGTGGAAGAAGGATCCAGGCTAGGAGAATCCCCTCCAGCAGGAGTAGTTCACCCGTGGGTTCATGTGGTGTAGTCTAAGGGGGGAGTAGTACCAACGCAACAAGCTTGTATGCGCATTCTTTATTGGTAATGCAGGTCAATGAGGAGTGGGTGCGTGTCCAGATGTCCACCCAGGTCTGGTCGTCAATCGGGTGACCCAGGTCGGCCTCCCATTGAGCCATGCATCACATTTTAGCAGTTAGAAAGTCCCCCAGGAAGAGTCTATATAGGGACAAGGTCCTGCCCCGGGCTGGTAAATCCGTAAGCGTCAATTCAAGTGGAGTAAGAGGGTGAGTGACAGCCTGGAGGGTCTGGGGATGCGAGCAGCAGTGCCGGAGCTGGCAGTAGGTAAATCTGTAATTTTCCTGGAGTCTGAACAGTGCCTTGCATTGTTCGAAGGTGCGGGGAGTGTTCCCCTCGTATAGTTGATCCAGGGTCTCAAGGCCACCGTCAATCCAGTTCTGGAAATTACGTGGGTTCATCCCCAGCGGGAAGTTTGGATTGTGAAAGATCGGGGAGAGGGGGCTTTGACCTCTCGGGATTACCTTTTGTTTCAAAGCCCAGTCCCAGGAGCTTACAGTGTGTTTGGTCGTTAGTAAGAGGTTGTTCCAGTGTTCTCTCAGGGAGGGCTGGAAGCGTGGGAGGAATCGCAGGGGGAGCAGTAGATGTGCTTGCTCTGCTTCTACCCATGTAGGGCGGTCTGAGATTAACTGCCAGGCACGGATGTGTGCTAGCTGCACTGCCGCCCTGTAAGCCCGCAGGCCGGGGACCCCAACCCCGCTAGTCTAGAGCTGCCAGTGAGAGTTTTGTGGGAGATTCTGCCCTTCTTACCTCTCCATATGAACTTCAGCATTTTCTTCTGCAGATCCTGGAGAGCTGAATTCGGGATGGCTACTGCGAGGGAGGAGCATTCATGGAGGAATCTCGGAAGCAGGTTCATTTTGGCAGCAGTAATCCGTCTCATTAGCGAGATTTCCAGGGTGGTCCAGTGCTTTAGATCCCCTTCCAATTCCCAGAATAATCTGGGGAAGTTTCCCTGGTATGTCTCATATGGGAGTGCCGTGATGTGAACTCCCAGATGGGGATGGATTGTTTCGCCCAAGCGATCGGGCACAGTCTGGACAGAGCCTCTTGTTCTTCCTGTTGGAGGCCGATGCCTAGGGCCACCGATTTAGAGAAGCTGACAGCGAAACAGGTGACCTTCCCAAAGTTCGATATTTCCGCCAGGGCGTGCTCTGCTGAGATGTTGGGTTCTGAGAGCGTCAGTAGGACGTCATCGGCGTATAATGCAATTTTGTGTTGGGATGGCCCTACTTGGGGACCCTTAATGAGCTTATTCTGTCTGATTCTTTGGGCAAAGGGATCCATTGTTAGCGCAAAGAAAAGGGGTGATAGCGGGCAGCCCTGCCTCGTCCCACAGGTCATATAAATCAGGGTTGATAAGGCACCATTGATCCTCAGGAGGGTTTTTGGGGGATTTATAGTTGGCCATTATCATGGATTGGATCATTGGCCCGAAGCCAAAAGGCCTCTAGATTGAGCTCCATGAATGACCAGTCTACTCTGTCAAATGCTCTGGTAGCATCTAGGGCCATCAGTGCAAGGCCCTGGGAGCGTCGATGAGCAATGTCGACCTGGTTCAGGGTTCTCCTGATATTGTCCCCCGCCGCTCTGTTCAGGATGAAGCCTGTTTGGTCAGGGTGAATTATAGTCGGGAGAATGTGTGATAGCCGATTGGCCAGGATCTTGGAGTAGAGGTTAGCGTCTATGTTCATCAGGGCAATTGGCCTGTATGAGGCTGGGTCTATCGGGTCTTTCCTTGGCTTGGGTAGGAGGATTGTAGTGGATTCCTGCATTGAGGGGGTCACCAAGCCTGTCTCTTTAAATGAATTGAAGTGTGTCACCATACTGGGATTAGTTGAGATTTGAAGATTTTGTAGAATCTCGGGGAGAATCCGTCTGGACCCGGGGCCCAAGTTTTAAGGGACTTGATGGCTTCGTCGACCTCCTCGTCTGTGATCGAAGCCTGTAGGTTGCGGCAGGCAGATGTGTCAGGGCGCCCCCCCCCCGCAGGTATTCCTTCTGTTCGGACCGGTCCCGTGGGGGTGCGGTCATTACTTGGGTGAGGTGGTCCGATGCCAGCGGTTTCTCCCGCTCAGAATAGTGCATCCTCCCTTGTGGGTCGCGTAGCCCAGTGATAGTATTAATTTGCCTTGTTTTGGCCTGTTTGGCTACGAGTAATTTGTGAGCTTTGTTGTTCTTAGCGTAGTAGAATTGCTGAGTCTTGGCCATTAGTTGCGCAGTATGTTCAGCGTAGTGGGCCTCAAGTTTCTTTCTGGCTGTGCGGATGGCATGTTGAGACCTGGGGGACCACCCCTTCTTTTGGGCCTCCTCTGCTAATTGCAGTTCCTCCTCGAGGGCTTGCTGGGTTTGTCGGCAGTTTCGGTGGAATGCCACCCCTTGTGCTATCAGGGCTCCCCTGATCACTGCTTTCATGGCGTCCCAATTGTTTGCGGGGGAAGTGTCTGTGACTGGGTTTTCCTCGAGGAAGTTTTTGATAGTGGTTGCGATCTTGTCCCTAACCAGCATGTCATTGAGGATCGGGTCGTAGAATGACCATCTGCGTGCGGAATTGGCTCTGGGGTCTTGGATTCGGAGTTCCATGCTTATTGGAGCATGATCTGATAAGATTCTTAGGCCTATAGAGACCTCATTGGCATATGCGAGGGTCTGGGGCGAAGTTAGCAGGAGGTCGATCCTCGAGAAAGTTCAGTGGACATGGGAGAAGGCGGCGAAGTCTCTCTCGGTAGGATGGAGCACCCGCCACGAGTCCACCACATCCAGGGTTCTGAACAGGCGTAGGAGGCTGCGGGCTTGCGTGAAGTCTCCCGAGGTGGGGCGGGTGGGATTTATCTTTGGTGGGGTCTGGCACTCTGTTGAAGTCCCCCCCCCATTACTGTCTGGCTGTTACGCTCACCTGGTATCCACGGGGACGCCACCCAGCCGTAGGGACTCCGGTATCCTTCTCTGCGGTTCCCAGGTGTGACCAGCGGGTAAGTTCTGCCTGGAATACAGGTGGGCAATGTTCAAGACTGGGCAACTGGGGTAAGCAGCCCCCAACCACCCCGTATGCCTGCAGCCCCTCTGGACCTCTCCTCACCTTGTTGTTAATTCAGGTGTGCTCTCTGTTCTGCCTTCTTGGCAGGGGCGCATTATCCTTTGTGGGCGAATGCGATCTTGTTACTTCACTGATGCCGGCCCGCTTTGAGTCTTTCAGGTAGGTCTTATTGCTGTTGTATATTGTTATTCTTGCATGCCTTTCTTGGTTTAATAAATGTCTCTTTCTCTTCCTTAGGTGCGCGGAAGTCCAATGTGATGCATTGGCTGAATTGGGTCTCGCCGGTAAATGATGGCGTATAAAGAGCGCTATGATGCGGTAAGTAGCCACTATGCGCAGCGCTACGATGCCTTGCCTTTGCTAACCTGTTGTCTTTTCTTTCCCATAGATCGCGGTGCTCACCCGGTGTATGAAATCCCGATGCAATGCTGGTCGAGGGGTGACTTGCGAATAAGCTTTTCGGCTCAGTTCGTTATGTTGTAAAAGTGTCTAATGTCTTGTCCTTTTTTGCAGATCCGTCGGTCCGGGAGACTCGCTGATCCTAGGATGCTGTTCGCAGGAGCTGTGGGCAGCTAGCAATGAAAATTACAGGTAAGCTGCTGCTGTTAGCGATGTCCTTTTGTCACTTTACAGGTGCTGTTCTTCCGAGGTTCGTGGGTAAAGCTGAACACGATGAGCGTCACGTTGCAGGAATGCAAAGTAACACAAAGCATGTTATCCAAGTCGGGTGTGGTTTAAATAGCTTCAAGAAAGTAGTCCAGGTAAAGTAGTTCCTAGGGTACCACACCCAAAACACTATACCGCATAGCTTGGTTCCAAGGAGCCAAGCAATGTGCATGCCTCGTTGTTGGCTGGCACTTGAAATAAAGTAGTTCCCTACACACAAGTCTTTATTGAGTATGAGCCTGGCCCCAAGAGGGCAAAGGATGCCTAAGTTTGTTGGAGACCCAAGCCAAGAACCCTCCTGCCAGGGGGGTTTCTGGATGTGGGTCGTGACACTGGCCTTCTGTGAAGCCCGAGAGGGAGGCGCCCAGAGAGTCATAGAAGTCTGCTTGACCCGAGTTGGGAGCGTAAACTGAGATGAAGGTGAAGAGATCCCCCAGTAAGAGGCATTTAACTGCCACGAAGCGGCCCTCAGGGCACGAGATGGAGTCCAAGATCTAGGGGTTTAGGTCTTTCCTGAAAAGAATCGCCGTGCCCCCCCTCTTGGATCCTCCCGAGGCGAAGAATTGATGTGGAAATAGGCGGGAACGAAGGCACCCAAAGTCTGCTGGGAGGAGGTGGGTTTCTTGGAGCATCGCCACTCCGGCCTCTTCATCTTGCAACTTCTGTAGGATCGACTTGGGTTTAGAGGGGGAGTTCAGCCCGTTAACATTGAGCAAGAGGCATTGTAATGTCTGATGCTCGAGAGCCCGCGACCCCTCTGTGACATGTGCTGGTGGGAGGGGGCCGGAGGCTAGACCGTTAATCGCCGTCATAGGTGAAGGTTAAGTGCGTGTTGCCCTGCTCTTGGGGTTTTAACAGGGGGCCAACTTTTTAGTTGGTGGGGTGGACAGCATTGTGAGTGCGGCCAGACCCCTGGCCAACTGGGCCGGTTGAAACATTTGGGATAACTTGGGTTTCCAAGGACAAGGACATAGAGGTGGAGCGAACCTTGGAATGGGCATGGGCCGTGGGTGAAGCCTGCCGTGTTGAGAAGGCAAAGACATCAGCTAAATCGGGCATATCAAATCGGTGCAGCAGAGAGCTGGGCGCTCAGTCCGAGGATGCGACCATGGTTCATGTGATGAGGCCTAGATAACGTTTATCTCCTCTTGTTGTTTCGGGAAGCTCTCGACCATGAAGACCATCTAGGCCGCGGGGCGGGGGCGGGCTCTGGGTTCCCGGCCGCCTCCGAGCTCGCTGAGGTAGCCTCCTTGGGGGAAGCTGAATGCATGATCTTGCTGGCATTCTCCAGGTGGCTAATTCTCTGCAGGGTACCGTTATATGAAAATTCAAGGGCTGTTGGAATGAGCCACCTAGATTGGACCAGACGCTTTTGAAGGAAGATGGCTAGGGGTCGGAGTGCTTTTCTCCTCTGGAGGGTTAGAAGCGAGAGATCTTGGTAGATCTGGAGAGGCAAGCCCTGAAAAGAGATCTCGTCTTGGGAGCGACTGATGGCTATGATGGCCTCTTTCGTGGAGAAGAAATGGACCCTGGTGATGACATCTTGAGGGAGGTCCGAGACAACCCCCTGGCACGGGCGCAGCCTGTGGGTGCGGTCAAGAAGTAATAGGAATTTGTCCAGGTCTGGGATGGGAGAAGGGCTTGGAAGAAGTCTCCCACATATTCCGCTAGATTTATGTCCGGAACTGAAGATGGGATACCCCGGATTCGAAGGTTGTTGCGGCGGGCCCTATTTTCCAAATCTTCTTGCTTGAACTCCAGGATTTCGCACTTGTCTTGAAGGGCCCTCACTGCTTGCTGGATCTCACCCAGCGTGGTTGCCTGGTCCTGGGAGCAGTCCTCGAATTCCCCCAGCCTCTGCTCCACATCAGTTACTCTGTGGTCAGTTTGATCAAGTTTGATGGAGAGTTCTGTCATGCAGGACCTGAATTCGGCCTTAATATCTGCCATGAATGCTAGTAGGTCCCCTCTGGCGGCCGGGGGATCGCCTTCCTCTTGGTGGACCTGCGCAGAGGGGCTGGCAAGGTCAGGTTTTTTCCCCTTGTCTGAGGCAGTAAGCATGGTGACAATGTCCTTGTTTTTGCTCGTTTTTGTTTGATTGGACATAGTGTCAGGTCGTGAGGCAGCAGGTAAGTCAGGGAAGCCACTGTGTGCCACCTCAAAGGTGCCGTTTGGAGCTCGAGCGAGATGGTTCTGGAGATTGCTGGCGTGGGTCTCCCAGGAGTAGGAGGCAAAATCTGAGTGAAGAGGTGGGCCGGGGCGCCCCAGGAAGTAGGAAGTCAGGGGGGGGTAGTGCTGCCATGTAGGAGAGGTGTGGGCTTGGTGCCCCCTCCCTGGAGGGGGGTAGGGGTAGGGGTCCGCAGTGTGGCTGCCGGCCTTGGTGTATGACCCGCCTGGATCGAGGGTTGTGGGCTCCTCCACCGGCCCGCAAGCCAGAGCGGTTATCTGGTGGCCCGGAGTGCAGTTAATGCGGGGTGACTGCAAAGACCTGCTACGATGGAGGTGGAGGTCAGGGTAGGGCCCTCGCTGTTCATCCGAGGGAGCTCCCCCCAGCTCTGGTAAATCGAGCGTAGGTCCCACAGTTCTGCTAAGGAGGGGGAAGAGGGAGGTCCTCTGCTTCTTCGTTTGGAGGAGAGGCGCTAGCTGGAGGTGACTAGCTGGCTGGCTGGCGTTGTGGGCCGGGGTGCCCCAGGAGTCAGGAGAGCAGGCTGTGTGATCCGCCTGCGCTTTCTGGCGCGGACCGGCGTGAGGCGGTCCGGGAAAGACTCTAGGGTCGCCCGGGGGGGAGGGGGGCAGGGGGGGCGAAGAAGGGCGGCAGTTTTTTTGTGCCGCAGTCTCCCCTGGTGGGGGGGCCAGGCCTGGTGTGATCCAGCCCCCACTTCAAGCCCCCCCAGCTGGCCCCACCTAAGCGTGCATCGCCCGAGCCGCCTACGCTGCAGATGCTGGTGCTGCTTCTCCCTTTGGGAGGGACCCGAGTCCTGTGTTGGCCACGAGCCGGCGCGGGCAAAGCTGCACGCGTTTCTCCTGGCCCTGAGGGGCTGCACAGGCCCCGCTGCGTGTTGTCGCGACGGTCGCCTCTGGGAAGCCGTATTATGCGTGGGTGATACTGGGGCACCACCCCCTCGGTCCAGGGTCCGGCATCTAGTCGTTCGTCGCGGGGGAGCTCTGGGCCACGACCGCCTAGTGGGGCTGGCACATTCAGTGAGCCCCGCAGGGTTTCAAGGGGTTATGGGGAACCTCTGTGCCGCCTCCGCAGCCTCTGCTCTCTCGCCGATGGCGTGCCCGCCATCTTGGATTTCGGAGCTGTTCTGGGCCATGCCGCTCCGATGCAAATTGCTGGGTACAGTAAGAGCGTTAAGCTCCCAAAATTGAGCTGCGGGCGCCATAGTCGTTCTGACTGCCCTGGGTGTCAGCAGGGCCCCGGCTGAAGGTCGGGAAGCCGCATATTTATGCGATTACGGCGGGCTTCTCACGGGTGGCCTCAAGGGAGCAGCCACATCGATGGTGCTCCAAGCCACGCCCCACCAGCTTGTATCTTACAAAAGCATTGCAAGTACCTAAAATACATTTATTTAAACAGAATGCCTGACCCATGCCATACTTGCAAAACCAAACAAATACAAGTGTACATTCAGAACAGTGCTAATAGAAATGTGAACAACAGTCAAAGAACTGAAAGGTTTCCAGCACTCATGTAGCAAGCATCTATACATCAAAAAATGGATGGAATTCCACACACAAAAACATTCTCCTTTTCAATCTGTACATCTTTCCAAGCTTTTGTTCTCACCCTACTACAACTTCCTCTAATCCATTACCACACTAAACAGTGCAACAGGAACACACACTTTCAAAAGTACACCTCATAGGACACACCTATGAATACTCCACTAACCCCTTTAGTAATGATGCTGATCCTCCAAAGTCCCCATTCATATACAAAGCTATGCAATTTAACACATACAGTAGCTCTTCCTAGAAAGAAATCCTTTGCAAATGTAACTAATCTATTCTTCAATTGAAATGACTGTGCCATTAACACACATATGTACTAACTACCTTCTTGCACAATGGCAGTGAAGACCACACTCTTGAAAACCAGTAGCGTCTGAAGTACAAGACAGAACCCAGAAGAAACCTACTCTTTGCATCCAACAAAGTACAATACTGTCGTACTGTTCTGTTACTCAAACACTGTAGTACTCTAGTATTGTAGAACAAACAATTGTATCAACCCTACAGCATTAGATTCAGTATTACTGATTGCACCGCAGCAGGTGCACACTGTGTATTGTCATCTGAACACCAGTATAGTAAGACACAAATACAAGAATAGCCTTCCCAACCTGAAGTAACATCCCATTCCACAATCACACACCTCTACATACATGCCTACCATCATACTCGGACACGCATGCACAATGCACACATACATTGCACAACGTCTCAACCCACACTTTCTTTTTTTCTTCAACAAACACCAAAGAATGCCTACTAAAAAGCAACTCCATAGAAAGCAACGCAGAAATAGAGCATATCAAAATAAGTGTACAAAATAAGCATCCACCTCTAGCAGAATTTTTACAAAACGTTCAAACAAAACAGCTAATAGTCACTAAGCGAAACTAAAGCAGCTTGCAGTAAAGAAACTTTGACTCCTCTTTCAAAATGTAAAACTAAACAGAAAGGTATTAAAAAAAAAAGACTACAGCTACCACTAGTGCTAACAATGCACCTATAAATCTTGATGAGCCACAAGTAAGCATACCAAAAAAAATATTTTACAAAGAATGTTCTGCTACAGAGTCCTTCAGAACCTTATAAAAACAGGAGAGAAATAATGCTCAACCCTTAAAACCTACTTCAGAAAACTAATCCTAGAAGCTCTCATAGACAGTACAATCCTTCTCAAAAGGAAATTATTTATATTAGTTATAAACAGAATGAAACCACTAACAAAACGAACTACTAATCTACAAGGACTTCTCAACTAACAGAATATCAACAAAGATAGCTTCACACACATCTGTGCAGGTGAGTGGAGCCACACCACCAGCACAGAACCATATTTCAATCAAGAGGCATACAAACAAAAGCAAACAAACCCAATTGCCATAAATAGCAGTGGATGAGGTTATGAAAAGGTTAATAATGCCATCATGGACAAGCAATTCCGCTCACACAAATATCTCCAGCAAGCTTAGCATCAACTCTCCATTCCACTGAACCAATGGGTCCAGTCTACAAATGGCCGTGCACATTAATGCGTAAGATAGGCAAAAAAACCTTCACATATTCACGCCAGGCAAAGACAAACTGAAAAAATAAAACTACTACAAACTATGGACTCCTGTCCAGTACGAAAATACACAGGACTACAAGGACATTCATTAGCCTGCATTTCTGCACCTATTTGCAAAAGCACCTTCCACCATATCAAAATGATAGGAATACACCATTCAACTGTAAGAAATCTCGTTCATAAACTGTACTATGCCAAATGTCCTGCTTTTTTTTTTCCTTTATTTTTGCATTTACCAATTACATTAATACATGAACGCCCCTAACCGTGGGCTCGTCAACTAGCGCCAACATCATTCCCCTCATCCCCACCTCCCCCGCCCACCCCTCCATCTCGTCCAACGCGGTCCATGGTCACCTCTATATGCCATGATGATGTTGCTTCTTAATCGGCTTGGTTAGTCGTTTGAGATATTGTCGTCAGGGATGCCGGGGTATCAGTCTTAGAAAGTAGAAATGATACGTATGGTCCCCAAATGTCTGGTGGTCTTGCATGCAGAGGCATTTTTCTGATTAATTCTACTTCCACCTCTTGACAATAGAGGACGTCTTTCTGCCAGTTCGTTAACATGGGGGCTGGGCCTCGTCCCCAGGACATGGCTATTCTTCTGTGTGCCAACACTAGCAAGATGTTTGCCAGTTTCCTCGTTGACAGTGAGAGGTATTTCATCATCCCCAGTAGTGCGATCGCGGGCACGGGTCTCAGCTCTTCACCTATGATTGCTTCAGTCTCGCGGAGTGCACCTCTCCAGAACTGGGCCACTGCTGGGCAGCTCCAGGCAAGATGCAGGAAATCGGCTGTCGCTGTGCCACATCTGTCACATGTGGCGTTTGACTCTGGGTGATGTATCCTTTTTTTTGCTGGCGCGTAGTACATTTGATGTACATAGTTGAAATGTATTTGTTTGAAACGTGAGTTCAATGCCTGTGTCTGCTGTAATATATAGTCCCATTCTTCCTCTGGGATAGGAGATTGTAAAGCCTTTTCCCAGCTTTCCTTTATTCTTGGGTTTGTTGGCGTTGTGTCGGTTAGGAGGGATCTATATATAGTAGAAACTAGCTTTCCTTCCCCCTGCGCCTGTACAACCCTGTGTAGTAGCTGCCACGTTGATGGTTGTTGCGGGAACAAGGGCATTAATTCCTGCATGGCCTACCGTAGTCTAAAATAGATATGTCTAGGGAGGTGGTGGTGCTGCCTCTCTCTTTTGCATGTTGGGGGGTGGTTATTAAGGTTTCTTGATCAAATAAGTCACCCATTGTGCCAATTTTAATTTTGTCTGCCCGTTGAAGGAACACTTTGCCTGCAGTGAGGGGTATCCCTAGTATGAATTTTACGGGTAGGAGAGGGGAGTATCTGATTTGTATCTTATATTTTTGGGCCATTTTCCTCCGAATTGCATATGTGGACTGTACTATGTTCAAAGTTGTGTGGGGCACTGCTTGCTGGCTGATGACCATCGCTCTTAGCAGGTTCGGCGAGGCCAGGGCTTGTTCGACCTGGACATGTGGCCGGATGAACTGGGTCGAGTATCAGTGGCTTAGGAACTGAGCTTGAGCCGCCCAGTAGTATTTTTCTAAATCAGGAAGAGCCAGGCCCCCTTTGGCCACCGGTAACACGAGAGAGGAGTACGCCACCCTTGCAGATTTACTCGCCCAGACCAAGTCTAGCACTAGACTCCTCACAGCCCCCAGGAAACGGCGTGGCAACAGGATTGGAATGTTAGAGAACAAATATAGTAATTTGGGGAGGATTACCATTTTCACTAGTGATACCCGTCCCCCATGTGGTTAATGGAAGCGATTTCCATCTATTCACCTTTTCCTGTAATACCTTTGGAGCGCTTTCATAATTGTCTCTAAAGATGTCGTGGTGGTTCAGTGACAATATGATCCGCAGGTACCGAACGTGGGCATGCTCCCATTTAAAGTTGTAATCGTCTGCAAATTGTTTAGTGTTAGTAGTCAGGGGAAAGATGATCGATTTGGAGTTGTTGATTTTTAGCCCTGAAACCAGCCCGAATTTTACTACTTCGTGTATGATGGGGTTTAGGTTTTCACATGGGTTTTTGACGAAGAGCACTATGTCGTCGGCGTAGAGGGATATTATTATTTTATGAGGCCCACTGTTGAGTCCTCTTTGAATTTGCCAATCTCGAAGGCCAGAGGCTAAGGGCTCGATTATCAGCGCAAAGATCAGAGCGGACAGTGGACACCCCTGCCTGATCCCTCGTTGAAGTTTAATGTTTGCGGATTTTGGTGTTCCTAGGACAATAGTCGATTGTGGATCATTATATAACAGGGAGACTAGTTTGCTGAATTGGTTCCCAAGTACGAGTTGCCTCGGCACTGTGAACAGGAAGGGCCATTCGACGGAGTCGAAGGCCTTCTCTGTGTCTAGTAGTACTGCTATCGCCTGGTGATCGGAATTGAGTGCGGACATTACCCCAAACATTCTCTGTATGCCGAATGTTTTATTGCGCCCTGGCACAAAGCCCGCCTGGTCAGCGAGTACCAGAGCAGGCATTAGTGGGAGTAGCCTGTTTGCGATAATCTTGGCTAGGATCTTATTGTCGAGGTTTATTAATGAAATTGGTCTATAGGATGTACATTCTTCGGGGGGGGGGGGGGAGGACTTATCTTTTTTGTTTAAGAGGATTACATTAGCTTCTCTGAGTGTTTGTGGGAGAGTGCCAGATTCAGACGCTTCATCATACACGTTTGGCAGAAGGGGAGCTACGATATGTGCAAAAGTTTTATAGAATTCCCCTATTAACCCATCGGGCCCAGGAGCTTTGGAGGAAGGCAAACTCTTTATTGCTTGTAGGATCTCCTCAAGCATGATAGGGTCTTTTGGGGGCTCCCGCAGCTCTCTTTCCACCCAGCATAGCTTGGTATCGTTGAGGTATCTGTGTATGGTCTCATTGTCAGTGTGATGTCTGGCACTATATAGCTCTTGGAAGGTGGAGCGGAACACCGCAACTATATCTTCCTCCTTATGCACTAGTTCCCCTTGTGGGGAACTGATTCTCTGAACCCTTGTTGGCTTCCTATCTGCTACGATCCAGGTTTTTGACCCTCACCATATTGGCAAATTCTGTGATTGTGACCTAGAAACGTTTTGCTAATGATCCAAAGTGCAGGAGTTCCTTCTTGGGTTCTGCCTGGGTGTCTGTTCCGTTTGTGGTAAGTTGTTGACTTTCTAGAGTTTTCAGCCTTTTCTCGCTGGTGGTCAGTTTGCGGCGTATTAGTTTCAATATATCATTTTCTTTAGCAATGCACACCCCTCTTATGAAACATTTCAGTGATTCCCAGAGCGTGCCCGCCGAGTCCACTGGGCCCAAGTTGATTTCTTCCTGAAGCTCCATCGCGAACACCTGGTCCGCAAGAGCTCCGGGTCTGAGCCTCCAATGGAGTGGTCTTCATCTGGAGTCTGGGGGGCTGCACTTGAGGGTCACTGTGGCGTGATCCGAGAAGGTCCTTGAAAGGATTTGGCATAAGCCCCATTGCCACTTGCTGTGTAGGGAGACAAGGAAATAGTCTATGCGTGATCTCATATTGTGGACGCTTGAGTGAAAGCTGTAGTCTTGATTTTCCCAGTTCTGGTGTCTCCAGATGTCTATTAAGTCATATGCCTTGCAAATCTCCTGCACTTGTAGACTAGCTTTGGATGGATGGATTGTTGCAGACTGTGATTTATCTTTCTGTGGATCGATATGCATGGTCAGATCGCCTCCCCAAATTATAGTTGGATTGTTTAGGCTCGCTAGTCGGTAGAGCACCCAATCAAAATTGTTTGCACCGTCTGTGTTAGGTGCGTAGGAGTTCACAAATACCACATCTTCGCCCGATATGACTCCCTGCACCAGGAGCGCTCTGCCTTCTGCATCTTTTTCGGGTTTTATCAGGTGGAAGCATATCGCTGGATGGACAAGGATTGACACCCCTCTAGCATAGGACGAATAGGAAGAGAAATACCGATGGCAGCCTCAATTTCGCTCCGAGAGATTTTCGTTGTGGGGAAGAAGATGGTTCTCTTGAATCATTACCACCTCCACTTTGTGGCGTCTGAGGAGTTGAAGGATCTTCCTCGTTTTGGCTGGGCGATTGCCGCCTCTAATATTCCATGTTGCTACCTTGAACGGGAAGGCGGTTCATTTGTTTAGGGCCCACGGGGGCACCAAAGGGGTGATTACTTTGATTACTTGAGGCCAGTGCCCCGGGGAGCAGTACGTCAGAGGTGTGCTTGAGGTTTGTCCCTGTTCTGGTGGGGACTGTTGTGCGCTCCGGGGCGATGGGGCAGAGGCGGTGGAGGGCGAGGGACGAGTGGCGCCTCTCCTTAACAATAACAAAAAAACTTTCCTTTGCACGGGCAACCCCCAACTTGCCCGTTTGGAACCCCCCCAACTTGGAAGAAAAAAAACATTGCTGCGCCTGGGGCGCTGGTGTCCTCCCAAGAGATGGACTCCTACTCCTGATTTACCTAGATTGCCCTGCAATTTCGTGCACTTTGGTTTCGGGATGGTTACATGATTTTCTTCAAGGTGGCGTTCTTCCTGGCCATTCTCTCCTCGGTGGTCCGGGGGTATTACTTGCGTTTTGCATCCCTGTATGTCCAAAAACAGAGTGGCTTCATCCAGGGAGGTAAAAAACTGGGCCTTTCCTTCATACTGGATGCGCAGTTTCACAGGGAAGAGCATCGAGTAGATGATCTGGTTGTCGCGTAATCTTCGCTTGACGAGAGCAAAGGACCTTCTCTGGGCCTGAACCGTCAGCGAAAAATCCGGGTAGAATTGTATGTCATCGCCATCATACTGGAGTTTACCTTTCTCGCTTGCCAATCTCAAGATGGTGTCCCTGTCTTTATAGCTTAGTAGCTTAGCTATGATTGGTCGTGGTGGTGCCCCAGGGATGGGTCTGGTGGCCGGGATCCTGTGAGCCCCCTCTACCACAAACAGCTGTGAATGTTCCGTGACTCCGAAGAGATCCCTGCATATTTTCTCGATATGCTCCTCCATTTTAATTTGAAGTTGTTGTTGATGCCGACCACTCATTGTTACGCTTGGAGCAGCCTTCCAGATCCTCATTTTTAGCCAGAACTGTTTTCATTTGCCCCTCTAGCGTAGAGACTCTTGCGGTCAGTGACGTTGAGCCGTCATCGAGGTCTGAGACTCTTTGTTCGACGTTGTAAGAGATCGACCTTTTATGACAGTGTATCTATCTTACTGTCCAGGTTTCCCATTCCTGCCATCAAGTCCATTAATATCTCCTGAATGTCTATTGGTTAGGAATGGACTTCCTCTGGGCTTGTCTGATTCGATGGAGAATCCGGGTGACTTTCTGCTCTGGGCACCTTGGACGCAGGGCCTGCATCAAAGGTCAACTTTCTTTGTGACTTGTCCGTTTTACCCATTGTGGCTCTGTTAGAGATCCTTCACCCGCTCTGTGATGTGACGCACACCATGTGGGAATCGCAACGGGGATTCCATATGTGTCACGTTGTGCTGCTCTTGGGATGAGTGGGGTCACCTCAAGTTGCCCGTTGAGGTGGCTACCCGATTCGTCTCACCGTGTGTACGGCATAGTGTCACCTTTCTTATATTGCCCTATCTTCTGCCAGTTCCATGGGGTCATGAGAGGAAGAGGCAAGCCAAGGTGTGGATATTGGATCCTGCGTATGTCTTTTTCCTGTGGAATCTTTCTTCATGTATGTTGATATACCAGACTTCTATTTTCCGGTGTGTACACCTGGGCCTGTACGTGGCGATTGTAAGCCCCTGGGGTATGCTCTGCGCAGGCTCACTGTGCCAGCGTGATTAGGGAGGATTTGATGGTTGCCTGGGGGTCTTTGCCGTTGGGCGTGTGGTGTCTGAGCTTGATGACACTTCAGCTCCCCATGGGGGCCATGCCATGGATTGGGTCGATGGAGCCGGCCCCTCTGATCTGAGCACCTTATTCCCATGGTCCTTATGGTGGCGTTCTGGATTGTGCTCTACCCTGTGCAGGTTTACTGTGCTGGCGGGATGTAGTGCTTGTTCTGGAGTGGCTGCCATTGGTCGTGTGGGGTCTGGGCTCGCTATCACTTCGGATCCCCGTGAGGGGCTTGCCGTGGAACATGTCAATGGCGCCGCCCCCACAGTTCTGAGCTCACTTGACCCTTCGGTCCCCCCGTTGGTACTTGCGTTGATTTTATGTGGCTGCCCTCCTGGGTAAATGTGGCTTATTAGTTGGTGCGCGCGGCGTGCTTTTATGTTTTCCGGGGGCGGGTTTCTCCCCACCTGCTGCTTTATTTTGCGTGCCCTCCTTTATTTGGGTTGTGCCCCCCGTATTCCCCCCCACCGCGTTGCTCACCTTCTTGAGGGGCCTGCGCTGCCGAGAAGTCGCGGGCTGCTCCAGCGCCACCTCACTGCTTGTGGTGACGGTGTCGGGGGAGCTGTTGATCTTCACTGGGCCGGGGCGTCTCCCTCACTGCTTGTCTGGAGCCTCAGCAGCAGCTTGGGCGCTCGATCGCAGGAGGCCTTCCGCAGCAAAGCACAGCTTCCGCCGTTGTCTGTATCAGCCGCGGGTTATAAAACTCTCCCCCGGGTGGCTGCACCTTCTCTCCCGCCTCCCGGTGTCACCTTCACCCGATTGCCGGTGATCGTGGGTGTTTGGGTCCGTCCACTTCACCTCACGTCCATCGGGTATGTGTCAGAGAGTGACTCGACCTGCGGAGGGCTGGGATGAGACGAGGAGGCAGGGCCCACTCCGCACCGGTCAACTTCGGCTTGGCTGTCAGGTATGCTGCGCAGCTTATTCCTTCAATTTTCAGGCAGGAATGTTAATGTTCAACTTCTTCCGTGATTTGCCCGAATGACTGGGTCCCTTTTCTGCAGGAATGCCGCGATTGAACAGGATTTATTCAGGAGCTCGGAGGGAGCTCACAGAGGAGCCGCCATCTTGGTTGGCCCTCTAGCGCCCTCTCTCAAATGTCCTGCTTTAGCACTGGCCAATTTAAATAACTTTCTTCTACATGGTACAGCCAAAAAACTACTCGAAGAAATAGAGCACATCCAGAGAAAATATTTTCGAAATGAGAGGCACTTCCAAAATTCAATATCTTTAGAACAGAGTAGCAACAACTTTACAGATGGCAACCTTCGACTACACACATACAAAAAAGAAATCCTAAAGTTTAAAAGCACATCTGCTGAAGTACCAAAGAGTGTGAGAGTGTGTGTGTGTGAGAGAGTGTGTGTGTGTGTGTGTGTGTGTGTGTGTGTGTGTGTGTGTGTGTGTGTAAAAGTGTGTGTGAGTGTGAGAGAGTGTGAGTGTGAGAGAGTGTGTGAGTGTGAGAGAGTGTGTGAGAGAGAGTGTGAGTGTGAGAGAGAGTGTGAGTGTGAGAGAGTGTGAGTGTGAGAGAGAGTGTGAGTGTGAGAGAGTGTGAGTGTGAGAGAGAGTGTGAGTGTGAGAGAGAGTGAGAGAGTGAGTGTGAGAGAGTGTGTGAGTGTGTGAGTGTGAGAGAGCGTGTGAGAGAGAGTGTGAGAGAGTGTGAGAGTGTGAGAGTGTGTGTGTGTGAGAGTGTGTGAGAGTGTGTGTGAGAGTGTGTGTGAGAGTGTGTGTGTGTGAGAGTGTGTGTGAGAGTGTGTGTGAGAGTGTGAGTGTGAGTGAGTGTGTGTGTTGCCGTGGGGCTTTTTATAAAAAAAGCACAAAACTGTAGACAAAATAAAAAAAATTGAAGACAATGAAGATTCTAAGTGGTTCTAATCAGCTCTCTATCTTATAGCAAAAAACAAATACGAAATTACCAACCCCTGAATACTTTGCAGATACTGCATTGCAAAACTTGACAACAACCAAATACCTTCACGTGCCATCACTAATAACTTGGAATTATTCCCACTACCAAAACCACTGCATGTAAACTTGTATGAGAGAGTTAGAATTCAAACATTGCACCCATTTCAAGCAATAATACGCCTTCAACCAAAAACAGCAAAACTACCTCCCTCTGAATTACTGAAAGGCATTTGTGGCAAAGTAGTTTATTTGCCATTATATCTCAAAGAAAATGTACACACTCTGGGAGTGCAACAGCCAATAGATCAATCTTTGATTATCCTAGTAAATGGTGTACCTACAAAAGGCAAAAGAATGTGGCAGCAACTAGTCGACTTACATAAAGTTAGAGAAGTCCTGCAATATCTAAAAGACAACAATGAATACTACAAAGAAATAGACATTGAAGAAAACCTGAGGGAAACCACCAAAATAATTCAAGAGTCGTCAAGAACTGGCGAATTTCAACTTCTAGATCCTACGACAGAATCCAATATTTTAGACCATTATACAATTCACCGATTGCACTCTAAAGACACCATAGATGATGCAATGGAAACTTCCCAAATGCGGCAAGCCAAAGGATCTCCAATCAGCATATGGGAAAAAAGTGAAGAAGCACAAGCCTTTCCTCTACTCTTTCCTACTAGAAAAGGAGGAAGGTACGATGAAAGACGCACACAAATAACAGCACCAGAATACCGCTCTTTACGAATGCATTCTGAAGACCCCAGATTCAGACAAAATGTGGAATACATATTCCACCTTCTCTTTGATGGTGAACTAGCAACTCTATGCTACGGAGTTGCACACACACTGAAATCAGGTACCAACTTTCAAAATATGTCTGCTACGCAATTACTACAAAAAGTGCAAGAAAAAGATTAAGTTTTACAGTCAAGTATTACAAATCTTTTAGTGAACATGCGTGGTACAAAATAATACTAGTTCCGATGACACACAGAAGTACGCTGTATAATAAGAAACCATGGCCCACCCACATGGTTTGTGACATTGAGTTGTGCAGAATATGCATGGGAAGATTTGCACAATTTCCTACGCATATCAAACTAAAACAAAACAAATGTAGATATAAAAACACCAGGAGAACTTTGCTCTCTAGATCCTGTAAATGTATCAAGATATTTCCATCATCGCTATATTGCCATGCTACACTTCATTTGTAATAAAACCGTACCTCCCCTCGGAGAAGTGCAACACTTCTTTTGTAGAAAAGAATAGCAAGCCAGAGGAGCACCATACATCCACATGCTTTTGCGGATTAAAGATGCTCCTAAATCTGGTCAGGACAGTGTTGCCATTGTTTCGCAGTTCATTCAGAAATGTCACTTGTGAAATCCCTTCACAAATTACACATAGTGACCTACATGCACACATTTTACAATTTCAAAGGCACAAGTGTGGGAAGTATTGTCGGCGCAAATATAAAAAAAAAGGAAAATACTACACCAAATGCCGCTTTGGTTTCCCTAGACCAGTTTCAGCAACAGGTCAAGTGAACAACTTCATGTCTTCAGTTAGACATAATGTCAAAGGTAAATCACACATATTGCACAAAAAGAACAGAATGATCAAAGTACATCAATGATTACAATGCAATCATTGCCCTCCTATGGAATGCAAATATAGATGTGCAATATATTGCAGACAATTCCACTGCAGTTGCACGATATGCCACAGCCTTCTTAACCAAAGCAGAGAAAACAGAGCTCAAAGACCTCTGGGGCGACATATCATCTGACAAAACACTGTCACAGAAATTGTACAGCTTAGGCATAAAAATACTCTCCCATAGAGTGTGGTAGTTACGAAGCCGCAGACCGTTTAATCGGTATTGCCTTGTATGGAAAATCTAAAAACATAGTATGGCTAAGCCTTGGTCCTGCTAAATCCAGAAAAAGAGTTCTCAAATCATATGAAGACATAGAAACACTAGACAAATGATCCCAACAGCCAAGACATTTTGAAAAACCACGTACTAAACACATACTACCCAAACAGGAGTACCGCTTTGGAAACCATGTGTCTATACCACGAAGCCCAAAACTTCACATACAAAAATAATATTAAACCAGATGAGAAGAAAGGTAGATACAGAGTAGAAAATTGTGAAGGCAGCATAGTGAAACTTAACAAACATAGCTTTATTATTCATATGAAATTGGCATTAATAACTCCTCAACATAAAGAACTGTATTACATGTCCCTGCTACAACTTTTTAAACCATGGTGAAAAGAAGATTTATTAGATACCAATGACTCCTATGAAGATGCTTTCAAAGCAAATGAAAGCACTATAATAGACAAACTTTACGCAGTACAAAACAATGTTAGACAATGAACAGCTATTAACACAAGGTACTAGTAAGTATGTAGGTTGGCCTATATGAAGGTGTGAATGAATTAAGGTCCTACAACTGGTCCAAATCTATGTGCCCCATTTGGGGAAATTGCATCTACATATAATTGGTATCCATCATAATGCAACACATCAAGGAAGGTCATACAAATTATTATAAGTTAGAGACAAGACTTTATGTGCAAAAATCCGTGCAAAAAGTGAAATAAATGCCCTAAACCATGAGGGCAAATACAATCAATAAAACATTTTTGATGTTACATACATATAAAATTCCTTCCAAACATAAATCAGAATGCAGAATTGCTAAACAGAAATTATGAATTTTAGTTAAAAGAGGAAAGAAGAAAAAATGGAAAAGTCAATGAAGCATAAAGAGAAATAAAGAAAGTATTTCTCCCAATGTAGTAGCATCAACACAGGAAAAAGGTAAATACTTTTTTCAATATTATATGGTCATGTTAAGTAGCAATGAACCCCCAGTGTGAATATTTGTTCATACAACAATGGGGTGGGGTCTGCCAACGCATGAGGGGGGAAAAAGAAAAGAGAACAATGCTGATATGACAAAAATGAATAAAGCTAATTCAATAGACAGTGATCTCAGGAAAACAACTGAGTTACTGAACAAATGTTTTTGTGAATCCTGGCTAACTGAAGAAACAACGAACCATGTATTGTTATAGACGAGCGGTCCAATGTAGATCAGATGTTATTCTGAGGGACCTCCAATCCCCTCTAGACAATATTGCGTATCGGCAGTACCAGCTCCGCCTTCATCAGGGCAGTGATAGCAAGACCCAAAGGTGATGGTAAAAAGATGAAAAATCCATGGCATGTGATAAACAGTTCATGCATCCGAAGAGTGCATGTGAAGCCTCTATAGAGAGCTGGGAACAAAATGTATTGGTTACCAAAAAGAATCTTGCAGTCAGTTGCATCCGGCCGTGTTCCCCGTATCTGTGAATCTTGAGCGTGATCCTATACTACGCTGAACGAAAAGAGTGAGCCCATTATTACTTGTTGGGAAGTAGCTAAGTCCTGTGTGGTGTCAGTTGAACAGGCAGCTGCCTCACAAAGGAGATTATATCACCAGATGCGTTCGAGGTCCGTTGAAAAAAACAACCTGTAATTGGGTGTAGCTGAGTTCCATAGTGAACAGCTTAGGCAGGTAGGAAAGGGAGGGAAAGACAGCCTCCGGCTGGAGCCTGTGCTGCGCTGCAAATTCTGCTGCGACTCAAAGACAATGAACAGCAAAAAGAACTCCAGGCGCAACTAAATATAGACACTCCTGACAGCAGTCAACCTTCTCTAACTGGAAGCCAAGAACCATTTGGACAGCCACTCGTAGCAAATGAGGCTGAATTAGCCATGACTGAAGTAGAAAACACCATGTACCTGTATGAAGGTTATACAGAAGACTTTACTATAGTCAAATCTCAATTCAACAATGAACAGCGTAGCATTTTCCTAGAAATGACAAAAGAAATTGAACATGGTATGCAGCACGAAACAAACTTGTACCTGTCAAGACTACAAACCTATACTGCTATATGTGGTGGTCAAGCTGGTTCAGGGAAAACATTCTTAATAAAAATCATCAGCAAGTTCCTCCAACAATTGCCAAACAACAAACTCAGCTGTTGTAACTTCCCCTACAGGTTTAGCTGGCTACAACATAGGTGGTGTCACTTTACAACACCAAAACAAATTAGACTACAAACTTTCTCCAGAAGCTGCAATGGAACTACACAGAGTTTTGAAACAAAGAAAAATGCTGCTAATAGATGAGGTGAGCATGGTCTCCAACCTAATGTTGGCTTTGATTCACCTCAGATTACAAGGGGTCCTCAAAACAGACTACGAAGAACTCTTTGGAGGAAAAAACATTATTGATTTTGGAGATCTTCTTCAATTAACGCTAGTTAAAGGTGAACCTATTTTTAAAACCTTAGGGCGCAAACTAGGCCATAAGACTCTTGGCAGCATAGGAAATGTCAATCTTTGGCAACATTTCCAATACAAAGAATTAACTGAGAACATGTGTCAGTCTGCACCTACGCCAACATTTTAAAAAGTATTAGAGTTGGTGTACTAGCTAAAGAAGCACAATCTATATTAAATACCAGGCACATCCATGCACTCTACGGCCATAACTCATGTGCTACTGATGTCATGGAACAATTAGGACACAAAAATGTAAACTGTATGTCCTTGATGCCAACTCTTGCAAGCTGTGCACAATTCAATGAAACAATGTTGAAAAAAGAAATGCAACCAATAGTTCAAATTTGCTCCACAGACAAACTGGACGTGCACGGTATGGCACTACCCATGTATGAACAAGCCACAGCACGACTAAATACCTTAGAAAACTATATCTCAACAGCTGGCTTAGAAAAAATAAAATTATCTTTAAACTGTAGCGTAATGCTCAAATGTAACCTTGACGTGGAGCAAGGACTACTAGTTAATGTAGCACTTGGTACAGTTGTTGGCTTTCAAACATACCTACGTGACAATATTCACTTTGACAAACTGTCAGAAGTTAAAAGGATAGGACGCTCAACAGCCCGATTCCTTCTTTTCAAAGACATGTACGTACGCAGAGAACAATTTTCTCTATCTCTAGCATACGCAGTCACCATTCATAAATCGCAAGGTCTTACCCTAGGATCAAACATTGATAGATATTGGCAGCACATTGTTTAAAGGCGGCGTGAGCTATGTAGCACTATCACGCCTACGCACACTTGAAGGACTATTTCTAGTCAACTTTGATGCAACTAAAGTAAACGCTGATATTCCTTGCATTGTAGAATACAATAGACTACGTGCACTCTATGCACCTCATCTCAAAACCTATCCTGTTCCTCAAAAAGCAAAAGTTTGTAAAAGAAAACTAGTTCTGACTCAAATGATACAGGATCGCACAACAATACCTCCAAAGAAATTAAAAGAAGCTAATACTTCATAAATGACCACAACCAAAGAAAGGATCTACTGCACAAACAAAACCAACTACCTCTTCAAAGAAACAACGAATGACTTAGACAGAACTGTATGGTCCATTCAAATTTTCAAATACAACTGGTGTAAATTGCTATGCAAATACAGCAATCAATATTCTATTCCAATTACCACCAATTGTTGAAAACATTTACATAAACGTGACAGACCAATTATGTTTGCAAATGTTATTCCTTCACAGAAATGCAACCAACAATCCTGACAACACTTAGGGGGTAATTCATAGAATTCAGCGCACAAGTGGCACACGCGGCTGGCGCACAGTGTGCTCGTGCGAATCCCTGCGCCAGCCGCGTGCGCTAAAATCCATTTCCGCGCACAGCGTATTCATGGATTCCAGCTACCAAAACCAGCCGTGGCGCACAGTGGCGCAGCGACCCTGCAGCAGCGCCAGTTACGCCCCCAAGAACGCCTCTCGCGCAGGGAAAAGCCATCACAATCCCCAATTCAGCGCAAAGGGCTGCGCTAACCCTGTACCAGCACGGCAAGCGGGCTACGTGTATCACTGGGGTGCACGGGAAGTACCTCACTTCATTTCAGCTGGGTACGTGCATTTCAGGGGTGCGCGGGAAGTTCCACACGCGATTGGCCCCGTGCGAGCAGGGTACGTGTATTTCAGTGGTGCGCGGGAAGTTCCACACGCAATTTCAGCAGGGTACGTGAATTTCAGGGGTGCGCGGGAAGTTCCACACGCGATTGGCCCCATGCGAGCAGGGTACGTGTATTTCAGGGGTGCGCGGGAAGTTCCACATGCGATTGGCCCCATGCGAGCAGGGTGCGTGTATTTCAGGGGTGCGCGGGAAGTTCCACACGCAATTTCAGCAGGGTACGTGTATTTCAGGGGTGCGCGGGAAGTTCCACACGCAATTTCAGCAGGGTACGTGTATTTCAGGGGTGCGCGGGAAGTTCCACACGCGATTGGCCCCATGCGAGCAGGGTACGTGTATTTCAGGGGTGCGTGGGAAGTTCCACACGCGATTTCAGCAGGGTACGTGTATTTCAGGGGTGCGCGGGAAGTTCCACACGCGATTTCAGCAGGGTACGTGTATTTCAGGGGTTCTGGGGAGTACTACATGTGAATTGGCCGTGTGGGTCCTCCCAGGTGTTCGCTCTACAACCTCCACGGCCCCTGCAGGCAGCCCACACGACGGGGGACTACCCTGCACCCCTGCTCATGTCCCGCAGGCAGCCCATCCACCAAGGGCATGCCCCCCAGCCAAGCCACGTCACCTTGCACTACTGATCAACAATGCATGTCTCCCTGTACCTCCACCCCCAGCAGTCAGGGGCACCCTCCACCAGGCCCCCACTCCTGTTTCCCTGCACCCCCATCCCCCAGCAGTCAGGGGCACCCTCCACCGGCCCCCACTCCTGTTTCCCTGCACCCCCACCCCCTCGCACTGTGGGGCACCCGCCAGCAGGCCCCCACTCATGTCCAACTCATGTTCCCCTGCACCCCCAGCACTGTGGGGCACCTGCCAGCAGGCCCCCACTCATGTTCCCCTGCACCCCCACCCCCCAACACTGTGGGGCACCTGCCAGCAGGCCCCCACTCATGTCCAACTCATGTTCCCCAGCCAACATGTCATCACAATCTAGATCCCTGGTCCCTATGGTCAGCCTCCAAATGCAAAACACCCACCCGAGTATTGCATCCACCCACTTAGAAATGGCAATAACATGATAGAACACCAATTGCAAGTTTGGAAACGAACACATGTCCCTCACATACACCCAATGGGTGTCAGTGAATCTCAAAACCCATATCATGATATGCATGAAACCAATGAGATGATACTACACATTGAAGTTTGATCAAAAAATATGTATTAAAGGAAACATGAATTGAATCAAAAATAAACTAACAGAAACGGGAATGTAAAAAAAGTAAGAAGAAGCATGTCTGTGAAAAAATGCCAAACCAAAAATCAGAATCCAAAGGAATGGTGTCCAAAGTCACAGTCCACAAAAGAAAATCCAATGGGAAATTATAATTGAAAGCCATTGCTCCATGGGTAAATTGTAAAAAGAAAAGAAAATCCAACAGTGAACTATGTACAGGTGAACAAGCCAGGGTCCATGATCCCAACAAAAGGAATGAAACCTATCTAACAACACTACCTAATAAAAAATAACTATATACAAAAATGTGGCCCATTGTCCAAAAGGTCCAAAGAAAATGCAAAAACAAAGGAAACCTAACACTAACTACATAACTATTTACATGGGCAGCGGGCTAGTCCAACGGCTCACTGGATGTTGTCATGGGCCAGGGCATCATCGAACTCCTGTTCAATGGCTTGGAGGCGGGCATGTTCCCTGGCCCCGAGGTCTCGCAGGGATAAAGCAGTGTCCAGCTCCAACTCCCTGCGAAGACCCTCGAGGCACTCAGCCCGCCTCAGCGCCCTTCGCATGGAGTTCTCCACCCTGACCATTGTGAGCCGTTCCTCCTCTGCCCGCTGCCGCTCCGCACCTATCTGCTGGCCCAACCGCTCCCACACGGAAGCCACTCCCATTCCAGGGTTCTCCTGCCCTGCGGCCGATGCCTGCACCCCTGATGTTGATGGCCCCGAGCCATGATGCCTCCCACGTCGAGCCTGCCGCTGCCTCCGACGCAACTGCCTGTGCCAGCACGACGGCATCCAGGCTGATGGAATCCACCGACGCCGTCGTGCACGTGCCCTGCCCGATGATGCCGTCACATCCTCCATCTGCTGGGGTCCAGTTGCTGGTGTGTCCACCCCGGCTGGACCTCCGACTCCCGACTGTGGCAGGGATGGGATCCCCACCGAGCCGGCTGCATTGGTCGGGGCAGGTCCACAGGGGGCCTGGTGGCATCTGGGCCGGAAGATGGCATGGAGAACGACTGGTGCATAGTCTCCACAGAGGAGGAGAGGGTCGCCAGATTGGCCGACACATGTAGGAAACCCCCGACCATGGCTGATCCCAACTGGGCCACGTCGGCATGGTGCTCTCCGTGATGACGTGCATGCTCCTCCCGGGAAGCACGCACCTCATCACGAATTGCACCTGTGCGCAACGCGACACCAATCAGGACCTTCTCCATACGGCCAGGGGTCCCCTCGTCCGCAGGTGGAGGGGAGTCAGATGACATGGACATCCCCCCCTACCTGCGGACGGGCCTGGGATGGGGCATCCCTGCTGGTGCATGGTGGTGCAGTCACAGTGTCAGGGACAGTGAAATGCACAGGCCCCTCCACGGCGACCTGTGCTGCCTCCTGCCCCTGCCCCTGGACTGCAACACTTGCACCAGCAGGGATGCCCCCACCAGGCCCCATGTGCGCCTCAGTAGCGGCCTCCTCCTCCTCCTCTGTGGAAACCACCAACCTGGATGGCTCCACCCCGTCTTCCGCCGTTGCAAGCCCTGTGGGGGCTCACCCACCCCTTCCGCTGCAGCCGTGGGGGCATCCCCGCCGCTTTGCTCCACAGAGCCGTCTCCGCCCTCTTCTTCACGTGGCGCTGTGTAGAGGGAGACATAGAACACAAGCATCAGGGTACTGTACAATGGTCCCCTAGACAGGAAGCAATAGCAGATGAGTGGCACTGTCAAAGATCACTTCCATCATGTCCCTCCACAAAACATGGCTCAGTGCAGGTAAAACACATGTGGTTAGAGGCATGGCGCATGCTATGGACATTAGCATACATGTCCAAGGGATTCTTGAAACATACAATGTTGTTTTGGAACCCACATGCATCATGGGCCATGCCTATCAAATGCACACACTTCACCATAGTTTCATCCATCTGGCCTCGTACACCACAGACACAGTGGATACAAGGATGACTAGGCTGCATCAGTGAACCTGAACATTGCGACAGACATGTGTCATGCATCCCTGGCATTCACAAGTCACAGACACACAGGTCAGACACACAGACATGGACAGCATACATGCACATGGCATCAGCACCCATCCCTCACCCCCACCCATGTCCAGGAACAGAGACTGGCATGCTTTCATGTGGCCATTCCGCATAGGGCAACCCATGTTGCATTTGGACACATGCACCAACCGTGTGGTTCACACATTACTGGTCTCACATGCATGACGTCCCTGCACACACACATGCATACATGGCCTATGTCACACATACAGGCAAGTATCAGACAACCAGCACACTGCGACATGATCTGTCTCACACAGCAATGCTTGGCCACTTACCGCTCAACTCCAGACGGGTCTGTCTCTCAAGGATCTGGGCGTGGAGCGCTGGGCCTACGCGTTCCAGGACCCTCATCTGGATGGTACTCATGCGACCCCGGCCCCCCTCCACGAGGCGCCGGGCCTTCAAGAGGGTCCTGGACCTGCAGTCATTCCAGCGCTTCTTGACATGTTGGTAGTCGCGGACTGCCACCCCCTCCGCTTTGATGGCAGTCACGATGTCCGTCCAGATCTGAGTCCATCCTTCCTTGTTGGCGCGCTTACTTCCGAAGAGGGCATCATACTGCCCCAGGACTTGCTCCACCAGGACACCAACTTCGGTGGCAGTGAAGCTGGTGCCCCTCTGCCTCTCTGGCCGGGGGTTGCCAGTGGTGCCAGATGTTTCAGTGCCCGACATGGCAACCCCAGAGGCAGGAGTGGGTGGGCAACTGGGTCCTGGGGCTGGGCTGTGGAGCAATGGTATCCCAGTCGAGAGTCTTCCATTCCAGCAGGGGTGGACACAGCAAATGGACCCCTGCAGATGGCTGATGTGCAGGCACCAAATGGCAGGGCACGGTGGCAGCAGGCAGGCAGCAGCAGATGGCTTGTGGGAGGCTGCTCGGGGCTCTGGGGGGCAGTAATTCGGCCTTTTGGGCAGTAGCGTGGTCTTCCGTGTGCTTCCGCGTGGCCAGCTTGATACGGAGTGATTTGGCACGTGAAAATCTTGCACGTCTGCGTGTAAATCGAGGAAAGGCCCTTAGCGCTTAAGCACGTCAGCACGCATACGCGATTTCATTGGACCAAAGGCCCTTAGTGCATAAGCGCGTCTGTGACGTTTCGCGCACGGGCGTTTCCCTGGCAGGGCTTGTAGATCCCACGTGCCTTTACATTGCTCTGTACGTGCTTTTCGTGGGGTGCGGTGCGTGTGTTTTCCAGCCGTTGGGGTTCACACGCTATTACTTCACAGCGGGTGTTGGCTACGCGTTCTTCTACACGCAAGGCAGACGGTGAGTGGTAGCCCGCTCCCCCAGGCCTGATCGCGTGAAAAACTTCACGCGAACCCCCGTAATACACATAGCCCGCTCCCCCAGGCCCGATCACGTGATTTATAGGTATGTTTTTGGAAAACAAAAACATACCTATAAATTAAATCTTCCAGATTTCATATATGTGGAAACATACATGCACTCTCTGCAGCTCTGTGGCACAGGGACATGTCCCAAATGAACGCTTCATGTATGTATCGATACCTAACTGTGAATCCATTCCATTTCAGCAACCTGTACAAAATGCAAACCATGGCAGATTATGTACTACTTGCAATTCTGATAATAGTTCCACCTTACAAATACAGTCACATAGTGAATACATAATAGTAATACTTTTGCATTACAATGCAGGTGGGTACCAAAAACAACTGCAACCTGATTGGATTCACACATGGACAAGTATCACTTGGTAAGAAAACCCTCACAACAATAGGCATAATCTACAACACAGGAGCCACAACCAATGCAGGTCACTACACTGCATACATAAAAACTAAATGTGGATGGTTCGAATGCAATGATACTTCCATTACTCTAAAACAGAGATTACCAGCAAATCTTGTAAACACTTACTTAATATTCTTAAAACCAAAATGTATTCACTAATCTGAGTATAAACATCTACAAAATGTCCTCAATAACCTTTAAATCCAATAAACTAATAGAATAAGACAACAGCTATCTAACAGAGAAAAACTATCAACAGTTAGAATACACCAACTGGTATCTAACTACAACCAGAAAACTGCAATATACATTTTTCCAAAGAAACCTGCAAGACTTATTACGTATAAAAATACCCTCAACAACTTCAAACGTAGTACTTTTTTTTTTTAATCCTGCAAGGATTTTTTTTTTCCCACAGACCCAATGATTTTACGAACAATCATAGGAACTGAGCAAATTGCACAGTACACTGGTTTGAAGCATAGTACTTGTAAAGTACTAAGTATGAGGGTTGACAAAGTACAGCAATGTCTACTATGCAATGCAATAACTCATTACAAACTACCTAAACTAACATGTGATCTTTTCTTTTATCACAGAGAATGAAATAATGTCTGCTCCAATTTCCCATACCATGAAAAAACTGCATAAAGCCTCAACAAAGCAAACAGTAAGTATACAATGATTGGTGTCACAACCACCACAACATAACACACCCATGCAAGCAAACACCTGACCACTAACTACAACTCAAAATGCCTAGAGTCTTGGGTACCAACATTCTGAACACAATCCAACGACCACACACCATGTCCACTGTCCTATAAATACTATTACACTACTGGCAACCAGTACACAAACCTTTGAAAACGTATCCCATATGCAGCCCCCATACCAAAGTCAAAATGTTCACTTGCATGGGTGTGTTCTCCACTGGTGGTTATGGCCAAGGCATAGAATCTTGGGTGCATGGCTGAAGGCATCTGGCCATGCACCCAAGATTCTAGGCCCTGGCCACAACCACTGCAGCAGAACACACCCATGGAAGCAAACACCTCCCAACAGACCACAACCCAAAAACATAACACAACTACCTCAATCCCTATCCACTTCACTTGACATACTAAGACAGTACTTGCAGCCAATGTACAAACTCTTCAATGCATGCCCTCTCCACTCAATACTCGACTAACTACCCAAAACCAATACATCAGAGCATAATTAAATACCCAATAGTGTGGTCAGTGGCTGGTATGTCCGCGGAAAACCGCGTTGACCACGGACACCGCAATCACATCACGGCCTTCTTCCACCTAAACGAATACAGTATTTGACCCATCTCTTACTACCCCACCCTCTCCAGCCACTCTTCCACACCAACGCACTCCCCACAATTAGATTTCCGCTCTATTCCACGCTGCGCTGTATGCGGATATCCGCGGATCCAACATGGCGGGTGCATCAGGAAAATGCAATGCACCTCACGCTTCACTGCAACCTCAGCGGACACGTTGCTTGTCCGTGGACATGACGTAATACATTAACCAATAGGAGTCCTGTCCGTGGAGCGAACAGGGAAGTGTGACTTTTTGGTCATTTAAAAAAAAATAAAACTACTGCACAGATTTCCACCAAATGTACAAAAGCATGCTTTTGAGACCAGCCGCTGCTCCTGCCGCAAACTTGGTGAAAATCCATCGGTTGTAGGCATGAGAAAAGTTTTTCTCCATTCAGTCTATGGGGAAAAAAGAAATTTTGGGACCCCGAAAAAATTTGCCCCCCCCCCCCACACCAAACCTCACTAAACCCTGCAAATGAATTCAGATCAGGCCATATACTTTTTTGCAAAGTTTGGTGAGGATCCGTCCAGGGGGAGCGAAGTTATAAGCCGCCCAAAAAGTGCTCTTCCTATGGATTTAGCAACTTAACCATAACTACACAGCCACTACTGCGGGCTAGAGAGCAGCAACCAACCGAAATAGGCAGGCTGCAAGAAAAGGCACAGTCAAATCTCCACCAACCGTAAAAATATAATCTTTATTGGTGCAGTGGAACAAAGCGAAAGTGCTCTGGAGTTGACGCGTTTCGCGGCTATCCAGCCAATTGATCACAATGAGGAATGTGTAAAACAACAGGGTATTTAAAACTGTGGTTCTTTCTCTATGGTTCTAAGAAACAGTAAACATAGTAGATGTACACAGGAAAAGTAGCATTGGTAAAGCAGTAGTTAAGCCAGACATCTTGGAATGGGTGAGTAGCAAGCATATTTTATGCACAGAAAACCAGGTTAAATAAGTAAAGCTAAATATAGCATATACTGAATATATAATTTGAAAGTAGACAAACACAGACTTAATAAAATCAGAAGCACAATCCTTGACGAAATATCAGAAGTTCGCTGAAATGCATTCCGCGCCGTGTATGAACCCGTATTGCCATACAGACTTGCTGCTGTGTCAACCAAAATGGTATTGACATTATGTCCGAAGTACTAGTGTATAATGCACATAAGTACTAGCGTCCATCTTGTAATGCATTTATGATGTAACCATAACAAGTGTAAATATGCAGATAAAGTGCTAAGTGTCTGATTGTCACTCCGTCTCATCCATGATAAAAACCAGTCTATAATACCATAAATGATTTGACAATTGAGAAAAGCAGCTTGTGGGAAGTGACTCATAATATCTGAATGATATTAGTCCAAACCGAGTGAGAAAACAGCACAGTGCTAGACCAACATTCTATGTTTTCAGTAATGCATACTCAGGTTTGCAGATACTACGTCCGAATAGGAGCAACAGGTGCAAAAGAGTCATATTCACACTTAAGAAACTGCAATTGTCAGAAACCGATAAAAATATATCAATAGGATGATATACCAGAATGTGCAAAAATTGGAGTAAACACGTCTCCATAAGAATACATGTGTAAACAATCACTGGCAAATATGCTAATAAAGTGGCAAGTGCCTAATTGTGCAACAATGTCATCGATGATAAAACCAGTCTAATAGAAAATGTTTTTAACAATTGAAGAAAACAGCTTGTGTGAAATGGCTCATTATGTCTGAATAATAGATGTCCAAACCGAGCGAGTGAACAGTATAGTGCCGGACCAGCAATGTATGCATTGAATAATGCATACTCAGGTTTGCAGATACAGAGTCCAAATAGGACCCACAGGTGTAAAAGTGTCATACTCACATTTATGAAACTGCAACTTGTTAAAAACCAATATGAGCATATAAATAGGATGACAAAGCAGATTGGGCAAAGATTTGCAAGTAAACTTATCTCCATAATGATGTAGGTGCAAACAGTCGCAATACAGTACATACAATAAAGTGCATAGTGCTTCATAATAATCTGCATTACACTGAAGCTGATATCGACATAACTGCACAGAAAGTCTGGAAATATATGTTGCAAGAAAATGCAAAACAGCACATCAGATAAAGTGCATAATATAAAGTCATCACAATGATCTTATTTAAAATTCACAAAATGCCAAACCCATAAAACTTAGATATACATGTAAAAGTTTCCTGCCCCATCGCTCCCATCCAGAGGCAAAAATAGCCCAATACCCAGGTTGAATACACTAAAAAAACGAGAACAGATTCATTAAAAAAAGGGGAAAATATCCCTTAATAGGAAGGGAATAGCATAGATCTACCCAAGACAATTAGTAAATCACAACAGTCAAAGAAAATAAAAAAAATAAAAAATGTGTTTTAATAATTTACAGAATCAAAACAGAAGAAAAAAGAGAACAAGAAAAATATAAACAAACACAAAAATAAGGACTAAAACATACCAAGATGTAAATGGTTACTGGTTAATCAGAAATAATTCCAAAATAGACATCAAAGTAAGAGAAGGAAAAAGAAGAAAAAAAAACCCACCAATAAATGTATGAACTCCATTAGACGTATCACAAATCTCTCATGTCCCTAAGAAAGTGTAGAGCTCCTCATCAAGATTATGTCCTTTGGGATTTTTGTTTCGAAATCAAGAATGCATTTGGTCTCACACTGTCTCAAAAGGAGTTCTCCGTTACCACCTCTCAGTGGTACCGGAATGGACTGTACCCCGAAGAATGCAAAGCTGTCCAATTTGCAGCCATGAATTTTCTTAAAATGCATAGCCATAGGATAAGTAGGATCGACATTTTTGATAGCCTGAATGTGTTTTAAGATCCTCAATTTTAGTTTGCCTTTCTGCTGCGCACATGCCATTTCCCACAAGAGCAGCAAAGAATGTAAACCACATATGATGCATCACATGTGATTCTAGATGTGACCGGTATGCCAGAAACTAAAATGGGATGGTGAAAACTAGTCATATTGGCAGGCCTTGCACTTAGTACATTTAAAAACCCAGGATTTCTAGTATTGAGCCAACCTTCGGCCTGTGAAGTAACCGTGGGCCTCATGTAACTGGATACAAGGTTGCATTGAGCGAAACAGATTTTCGAAAAAAAAGTGATATTCACCCGTTCGCTTAATATCCCCTTCAAGTGCTCATCCAGTGTTTGCTAATGATGAGTTGTATAGCACTGGATTCACTGCCATAGGTCAAAATCAGGCATGAATCTTGCTCAACTGATCCAGTTTCAGAGGTTTGATTAGATTTCAAAAGAGATGTTCTATCTTGCTCGCAGGCTTTCATGTAGGCAATTTCCAAGATTTTCTTGGGATATCCACGCTGATTGAATTTGTGAGCCATAAATGCAGATTCAGTGTCAACATTTTCAATTTTGGAGCAGTTTCTCCGGATACGTATAAATTCACTGTAAGGTATGCTCCATTTAAGAGCTAACGGATGTTTGCTTTTGGCGTGGAGGGGTGTGTTTGAACTGCTCGGTTTTCTATACAGTTCTGTGACCAGCTCATCTTATGCCACTGTAACAAGAATATCAAAAAATATGATAGCAGTTTTGCTGTGGCTTTCAGTAAATTGTAAATTGAGCTGATTTACATTCAAAATCTTCACAAACTCCTGCCATTCAGTCAAAGTGCTATCCCAGATGACGAACATATCGTCAATATACCTCAACCAAAGAGCAATCTTGTCGGTATATTTGCTATTTTCTGGATGCCACACCTCAAATTTCTCCCACCAGCCAATTGTTAGGTTGGTGTACGAGGGGGCAAAGGTAGAGCCCATAGCTGTCCCCTGGAGCTGAATGAAAAAATCTTGGTTGAAAAGCAATGTGTTGTTATTTAAACACAAACCTATAATTTCCAGGATCATTTTGCTATGGTCCAAATAGTTCATAGATTTGGTATGTAAGAAACATTCACATGCTCTAAAACCATCTTCATGTTTGATAGATGTATAAAGAGACCACATCCAAGGTAGCAAGTAAAAAATGTGGTTCCCAGCGGATGCCATCTATTTTATTCAGAAAGTCTTTTGTGTCCCTCAGATACAAAGGCAAGGTGGTAACAAAAGATATCAAGGTCTCATCCACGAATTTAGAGATGTTTTCAAGCAGAGCTCCGCAAAGGGTGACAAATGGTCTACCCGGAGGTCTTGTCATGTTCTTAGGAGGTTTGGGCAGAAAATAAATGGTCTGCATTACCGGAAAACTAGGATGGAAAAATGTGCATAACTTTTCATCCAGTAAGCCTTTGTCAAACCACGTTTTGAGAAGCTCTGCGAGTTTTGCGATCATGTCTTCAGTATGATCATTTTTCAATTTTGCATAACAGGCTCGATCAGTGAGTCGTCTTTCGGCCTCCTTGATATAGTTATGTCGATTCATGATCGCAATATTCGTGCCTTTGTCCGAGGGCTTGATGATGCAATCCGGAAGCGAACACAACTTGATTGGAGTCTCTTCTTCTTGGTGATTGAGGTTGTATTTATTATAGATTCTCTTCTTTCTTATTCTCTTCAAATCATCAATGACCAAGTCCTGAAAAGCCGCAACAGGATTAAAGATGGGGTTAAACCTGCTCTAAGTTTTAATTTACTTTGTCCTGACCAATTGGTTTGGAAATCTGATAGGTCCCAATCAGGATCTAGGACATTACAAGGATCGGTGCTTTCAGATTCCAGATGGTGGAGATCAGTGATAGTCTTAACATCATGGATGGACACCAATGTATGCCCATGTTGAGTTTCTATTGGGCCTTTTCTAGGTGGGTTCATAGCAAAATAAAATTTAAGCCTGACCTTCCTCATATATTTGTCAAAATCAATCCTGGTCTCGACATAACTGTAGGAAGCAGTGGGAAAGAAATTAAGCCCCAATTGAAGTTTCTTAAATTCCGCAGAGATGAAAATGTGAGTGGACAGATTCACTATCGAAATATCTAATGAATCTGTATCAGTGATTGAGTTTTCTTTGCTCCTGAGTGATTGAGCCTCTCGGATCCGTCCGTGTCCGAGGTGCTTGAGGCGTTTCCCCGCCTTGTTTTTTTCTTCCTCTGTATCCCGTTGTTTTGCCTCAACCTCTGCCTCTTGCTTTTCTGTTGTTTCTGCCATCTAGCCCCAGTAGCCTCATCTCTTCTAAAAAATTGAACTTGCATTGAGGCTGCTCACTTTCACTTTCTGTGGTCGTAATATCTGAAGATGAGTCTAAGGCTTGTGTTTCTTTAGGCAATGTCGAGGCAAGGATGGGTAGATTACGCCGTAGAATATCGAAGCGTCTGGCAAATGTCAAAACTCTTTCCTTTTCGTAATCCTCTTTTTGTCTTTGTTATATATAAAATTGTATTGCTTTCCCTTAAGGTTAGTAGTATTCGTTTCTTCCATGTTCCTTATATGTCCCTGACGTTCCATATGGTTAGTTGCAATAAGCGGCTGCAAGCTTGTTTTGTATGACGCTTGCTCTCTTGAGTTTCTGCATTTGGCTAATGAAAGAAAATAGGAAAAACTTTTAACAGTATGTGTATGTAGCTGTCATCTATCCATAGAACTGTGTGTGTACGTGTAACTTCGTGCAGGGATGCGAGTTTGCTTTGTGGCTAATGTTACTATGTCGTGGTGTCTAAAATGACGTCAGCACAGCTGGGTATTTATCGTTAGTCAACCTTGTCCAGTGTTGAGGTACCCGTGTCCGCGAAGACGTCAGCTGGGTAAGGTTTAAATGGTTGTCTAAGAGAATATCTGCTCACATATGTAGGATTTACTGGCCCTCCTAAGGGCTGGCCAAACAGTGACTGGCATCTCTGGTTTCTCAGTCTTCAGGCTGTCATGTGTATTGGGGTCACAAGGGCTATTCCAGGGACCCTCTCTTCACAGGTCTTGCTGTGGGAGTTACCTGTGAGGCAACCGTTTACTGTGTTCTCCTGAGCTTATCAGGGGCAGACTCTGTGCACACTCATTCTGAGACGAGAGGTTAAATAAAGACAGTTCTTTTCTACTTTTGTTGCCTGATGGGCAACTCTCCCCCATAAAGCACAAACTGAGTGCTTGAAAAGCGGCTCCTAAATGTAAGTGACAAATTACCATTTCTAATCCACAACTTCACCTCACTGTTCTTATTATTTTAAAATATGCTTGGGGAGGCAAGTGAGCTCCCCCTGGTGAGAGGGCACCCATCACCCCTTTCCCCTCAGATAAACATCTTAAATTCTTCCAACTGTTCTACTTTTCATTTCCAGTCTGTATATGTCATCAGTCCATAATAGATGCTGCACCTGAGCATATTTTTATAGATAATAAAGATGAGGCCAAATACGAATTAAATGAGAAAGCCATTCATGGCAAGAGCAATTGAAAAAAGATGTACCAACTTTGGCGCTTATTAGAGATTTGAACCGCTTTTATCACTTTAAAAAGCAACACCTTGCCAAATTGCTGTATGCGCCCAGATGTTGGAAAAATGACTGTCAGTGTAATTTATTTTCAAAGCCAGTATTGATAATATCAATGCACAGTGTGTGAGGAAACAGAGCGTCCTCACTTCTTTTCTCCAATATATCCTCCTACCAGGTGGCCAGGGAAAGGCTGTGGCCTTCCGATCCTGACCCTGGTGGTGGATATGCGAGGGAGGATCACCTGGGTGGAGGAGACTTGGGGATGAGATACCCATGGGTGACACACAGTATCTCCCATTTCCCTTTCATTCCCTTTTATAAAGGAGTCAAATATCCCTCAGGCATTTGTAGTATATTACCAATCCCTTCCCTATTTTTCTGGAAAACCATCTCCCAGTACACACCAATCAGGTACTGAGATGAGGAAGAGACAACTTAAAGTCATAAATCCCCTCTTTATTAACTCAGACATACACAAACACCACTCTGGTACTGGGACGAGGAAGAAGAATGCAGAGTACCCAGACCGCTATGAGGTAAAGGAACATTGCCTGCACCGGAGGCCAAAGGGGCGGTATAGATGGCTCGCTCAGGTTAGGCTAATGAGATTGCTTGTGGAATGCTTGCAGGAGAAGCCGGACGTAAATCCAGGGAGACCCGTTCTCAAAGTCCCTTGGAGCTGCAGAGTCATTGTAGTGGTAGAGTATTGCCGGCTGGCACATTTAGAAGGTCTCCGGTAGCAGAGATAGTCTGCCTACCTCCTGGAGTCAGAGACTCCCTCTCTGTTAAACTGAGGTGGCGGAGAACCTGGAAGATAGGCGGGACGAGCAGGGAGCAGCAACAGCCACAGAGAGCATGCCTACACAGAGAACAGCAACTGGACACAGCATAGCCAGTGAGTCAAAGAAGTCTGAATGACTGTGGGACGTTGTGGTGCGAACGGCATGATTGCTGCAGGTCGGTTCACTCGCTGAGCGAGGGACCGTTTAGGCAATCGGAATGCTGGTCCAGCTTGGAATACAGATAGATAACTACGATAACTTGAAGGCTGAAAGAATTTAATGAAACGGTTTTGTGACTACCGAACTGTGACCTAAATGAAATTGACAAGGCCAATGAAGGGCCAGGGAAATATTGAACTTTGAAATTGTGAATATTCCTGTGAGCATGATGCAAATTCCCATCAGGAGAGTAAACTAGGAATTTGATGTTGCTTTAGTCAATGTGACTGATGCAAATGAAATTAAACCTTTTTGGAATACCGAACCGAAAGAAAGCAAGTGTGATTGAATACCAATCGGATTGAAAGCAGTTGGTGAAGTTCACTGATAAAAAGGAATGGTGAACTGTTTAAACTTAAAAGGAACTGTGTAATATGAAAGAGTAAGCAGTGGCAAAAGCTTTGAGAATAGTTAGATAATATAACAAGTGAATGGTGGTAAAACAAGCATTGAGAAAGCTGAAAGAGGATACGTTCAATACCACTGTGAAGCTGAAACAGTGGCAGTGTAACTGTGAAGAAGAAGCAAGTAAGGTGTATCGGTTGCGTGACTTGTAATGGGTGGACTGTGTGGTCCGAAAACTGTGCCTTAATCGAGCTCAACCACAGTGAAGGCATCATGAAGCAAGATGCAGATAATAGATTAAAAGTTCAAACAAGAGATCTTTATTAACTCACATTTTAGGACGGTTTAAGGACTATCTTGTCCTATACTAGGGTGGATTTCCCAACCATAAAGTCAATAAGTTCAACTTAAAAGTCTGGCTGTGTCCAAAACCCATACTTGCCCTTACAACTAAAGCTATACAATGGGTAGGGTTGTCGGTAACCAAAGAAACACTGTTCAAACTAAAGGTCTGAGCTTCTTCCAGCTCCTGGTTCTTTGTTAACTTTCTTCCCCAAGTTCGACACAGTTCCACAAAATGGTTTCAGGGTTCCCTTCCCCAAATTCAACACAGCTTCAGATTCACAGTCACTTCCTCTTGTTAAGTTTACCTTCTTGTTCCGTCACTTGAACAGTCTTAGGCCTTTCAGATTCAGCATGTAGGCTTCTCTTGGTTTACTCCAAATAAAGGCTGCTCAGCCTAGGCGCAGTTGTCAGACCACACGGTCCATCCATCACAGGTGCACAACCGATAAACCTTGGCACTTTACCACAGTTCTTTATTTCTCAGAGGAGTTTCTTGACAACACAAGTTTCCTTTCTGCATCTATGTCAAGTCCAAATACACTTCTGGTTCACTTTAGCGGCTTTTTGCCTTTAACAACATGTGACTCTTGCACACCTTCCTTTGGGGTAATTCTCCTGGTAACCACCTTGCTTCCACACTATTGTGAAAAACCAGAAGGTGTCTCACCTGCTATTCCCCGGGGTCTTCTCCATCAGGTGGCCAGGGCACGGCCATCGCCTTTGGATCCAGACCCTGGGGGTGTGGACCAGTGCGGGAGGATCACCTGGGTGAGGGGTCTTCAGGGAGTGGGAGTGAGACACCTGATGGTGAGATGTGGTATCCCCCTCTCTAACACCTTTACCCCATCCTACCTGGTAGGATATTTGGGAACTTTACCCCCACCTCTCCCTTCACGAACACTTTCACACAGACAGCCCGCTCTGGGAGAAAACAGACTCGCACCCAAGCATTGTACCCGACATGTCCCACTACAAGGCCAGGCAATTATTGGTGATCACTCACACCTGACTTCCATTATGCTTCCCCACACGGATAAAAGGCGGCACATGAGAGCACACTCTGAGCGATGCAAAGCACACAAAGGAACAGCGTTTTCCAGACAGCAGCTGAACGAGGGGAGGTAGACGGCAAACCAAGAAGGGTGCGCAAGGAGGAAGATACCCTTGACCCTTCCGGCGAGAAACCGTTACATTCAACAATCTGCCAGATTAAAAAGGAGTAAGGCCAGGAAACCAGACTGAAGAACCCTGCATTGTGTGTCGGAGATACCCTGGGGCCTCCTGCATGGCTGACCGAATAGTACAGGAGCAGCAGCGGCTGTGGTACCATCCTTGGTTCCAGGATCAAAGCAGTGCCAAAGAGATCAACACAGCTGGAGAGTTGGGGAGACCAATCTGTGTTGAAGTCAAGGTTGCAAGAGGCAACACTGAATAAAGAGCGCAAGAACGAAGATTAGTAAAACATGTGTGATGACAGACGCGAGGAAAGTTTAATTGTTGATGGATGTTTGAACTTTAACAGAGAAAGATACAACACCAGTGAAAAAGTGGTCCGACACCGCAAGTGTGCCCAATCAAAGGTCTGAGGTATCTAGCCAAGAAGTGGCAGAAGCAAAAGTAAAGAAAAGATGAGAACGAGAAATGTAGTGAATCAAAGTTGTCTGCGGCAGTTTGAGCAAAATCCATCGCACAATCGAAAGTCTTTGATTTTTGATACAAAGAGGAAAGCTTAGAAAGTGAGATTATATGGTCTGAGCCCGAACGAGGAAGACCAATTGTGAACATTGTGCTTTAAGGGTCCGAGCGCGAATGAGGGAGATCCGAGGTCTGAGCCCGATCAAGGGAGACCAATTGTGAACATTGTGTTAAAGGGGGCCGAGTCTGAAGGAGGGAGAGCCATGGAGAACAGTGGACTGAGAACTTGTGAATGTAAAAATCCTGATAAGAAAGGAACTTTGGTGCTTGTTTATTACGTCAGACCCTCTGCAATAAGAGACTTTTATTGGGAAAGAGACTTACCTATGCTTTGAACTATATTGTTGTGGCAGAGAAGCCAGAGTATGTGCGTATCTCGAGCTTGCCGCCTTGTCCTGTGCTGAAAACGTGGGGCGGGGAAGCCAACTGCTAAACTATCCTGACATATCATTTCTTGGACACTTGTTTTTGCATACATTGTTGTCCCACACCATTTGTATTTAGAAGGATTGGCAATAGGTTATTAGCATAGACCCTTTTATTTTGACAGAGACTCCACTAGGACTGCGTTATTATTTGATGGTCGTAGCTTGCTCCCATCCTTAGACTTAGGGTTAGATAGGTGTTCAAACAACCCATTGAAGTTCAATAAACACTCTTGAACTGTGATCACTTGTGTCCGTCTTCACTGTTTGATACCATGCCTACCTTACACTGTGCAATAGTGTTTCACTGTGTTTCACATTGTTCGCAAATGTTTTTTTTAACTTCCCTTCATTTGTAAATGCAGATCACTTTGTTTCATTTGCGTGATCTCTCATATCTCGTTCCGTTTTCCAGCATTCAAATCTCATTACATTCTTGACAACTTGTTTGGTATTCAATATTTCATATTAGGTCTCCAGGTGCCTTTTCCATACCATTCAAAGCTCAATTAAATGCTTGAAAACTTGTTCGTTATTCAATAGTTCAGCTTGGGGTCCCAGACCCTTTTTCCATAGACTTTCTCTCAACCAGCATTTTCCGTTACGCACACCATGCCCCGGGAACGCCCCTGTCTGAGTGATGGGTGTGCGGCTGCTCCTGACCCTCTCGCGGCCCACACCGGCTTTGGCGTCTTTCTGGCTTCCCTGCAACCGGCGTCCTTTTCACCCGCCCACACTCTGCCTGCTCTAACTCGGATTGCTGCGCTCTCCTGCCCAGCTGGTTACCCTCTCTGCTGCTCTGTTCCTCTTTTATACACCTGCAACCAGTTAATAGGTTGCAGGTGTGAACTCCTAATTCTCATTGCCTGACCATAGTTATTGTGAAATTCCTGGCCCTCACAACAGTCCTCAGGCATCCTCCTCGTCCCAGTACTGGAATAGTGCAATAGCATGTTAGTGTGCACTACTCCTAGTAGCCTCTTCTTCGTCCCAGTAGTATAATGGTCTTAATGGGGAGGAATGATAGGGGTGTTTACAACAGCCTATAAAGGCAGGGGGAGGGTAAGGTTGGTCTTCACTAGAAAAGGGGGGATACCATGTCTCGCCTGCAGGTATCCTCTTCCCAATCCCCAAGGACCCTCCACCCAGGTGATCCAAACCCACATCTCCACCCCCAGGGTCATGATACAACAGCGATGGCCTTTCCCTGGCCACCTGAGAAGAGGATCCAAGGGGAGTAGGTGTGAGGATACACTCCGGTTTCTCACACAACCTAAAGGAAAAGCCACTTAACTCATCTATACGTCTGATTGAAGGTCACGAGAAACGTGGTATTCTGAACTTAAGGAACGGAACTCTATGATATTAGTGCAATTGGTGAAAGGCAGCGAAGCCTGACAAGCTGGGAAGTATTCCAATGAATTGTGTTGTTTTGGAACACTGAGACTTGAAAGCTTGGGGAAAAGGCAACTCCTCTTTTTGGTAAAGTGAACTATCCTGGAGCCTGGGGAAGGGAAACCATTGTCCAATCAAGAGCTAGAAGAAGCTCCAAACCTTTATTTGAACGCTCTTTATTTAGATGCTGACATGTCTACACATTATGTACAAGTAGATGTGAGGGTAAGTATAGGTTTTGGACACAGACATACATTTGCTTTGAACTTCCTGACACATACTATCATTAGTTTTAGTTAGGTAGGGAAATCCCTCCTTAGCATAGGGCAAGTTAGGCCTTTTCCCAACCCTGTTTTTGGTTTTAATAAAAGTTTGTAACCCAAGCTTAACTCAGTTGTCAGTGTCTACATCCTGATGCCTTCAAGAGTGACATTCTTCCAGCCATTGAGCAAATAACAGAAAATGTACTAAAACGGCATTTCCATCAATGTGGAGTACATAAACCTTCTTGAAAAAGGATTTGTCATGTGTGAATTCCTGAGCCCAAATCATAAAGCACAGGATATAGCACATTTTGAATGCAGCTTTTAGCAGAGAAAATGCATCTGTTTTAAGAGAGTGGGTTCCTCTAGTGTGATAAAAAAGTACTTACAATGTGTCAGCCATATTGTACAATCATGGGAAACTTGGTTATAGAATCATCAGATCAAAAGTGCACAGGGTTAATATAATCGGGAGAAGATGAAATGCAAGAATAAAGCTGGATCAGTGTTTTGGCCTCAGTTCTGCTTTGCTAAATAAAATTAGAGAAGGAAAGCCTGGAAAATGCTGGGAACCAAACTTCAAATACTTCGACAGACATGTCAAGATTGCACACAAAAGATATACATGATGAGCTCTTTTAATCCAGTATGGGCTGGCTCCCGAGATTGTCTCAAAACACACTACTCTAGATGCCATTTAATGGATCCCACAACTTAAGATCAAAGAGAATCTGTAACCCAGTTCTCATCAATGTAAAATATGCATTAGCCTTTGAAAGGTTACTGATAAGATCTATGACATTTAAATGCACAGCTCGAGCCAGCTGCTTTGGATTAGTCAAGGTTAAAGGTCACTGAGAATATGTACAACCAAAACCAGTTAATGGGGACAGTAAGAACATGGAGAAAGAATATTAAGATGTGTCATCTTTGTCCTCTTGAGAACTGTTCGAATAACAGAGCAAAGTAATCCCAATGCATTTAAATGAACACATCTGACTGAAAAAGTGTAAAAACTAAATTAAGCCTTGCATCCCCAGGAAAGCACCGATTTATCAGAGCTTTTGATATGTTGTTGAACAAAGAAGGTTCTATCAGAATACTGAAACAGAATTCCATGTTGCCATTTTGCAAATGGCTCAAATTTGCTAAAAATCATTACATTGTCAATTATTAGAAATCAATACTTTAGAATAATTCAAGATATCAAAAGGTTTGCCTTGATGTGTGGAATCTAAAAACATTTTTATCAAGGTAGCACTTATGAGTCAGAAGCTTGAGCATAAAAATGAATATGTTTCTTTTCAGAAAGAGCAGAAGCCCCCTCCTTTTGAATAGCATACACATAGGACAGGGGGTGAAGGACTGGATATTTGGTGAGGAAGAGACAGGAGAGAACCAACTGGAAGATTGCAGAGAACCAACTCTTAGCAGATGGCAGACCAGTTCCTCATCCCTGCCCAATGAGAAGAAGACTGGGTGCGTCCCTGGCTGGGTTTCTCAAAATCAAACCCCTACCCATTTCCTAAAATTGTTCAACTTGTATCAGGGTAAAAGCTGGGAAAGGAAAGGACAGGGAATGCCAAAGGAGGTTCACTTTACAAAACTGTGTTGATAAATGCATGCTCTGTGTTCTGTGTTCCCTCGTTCATATACCAAATACAAGTTGAGATATGGTTCCTTTTAAGCCCATTACACTTTGCAGTGAAAAACGAAATTCAAAACGGAAAACATTTTAGCTGCCACTTTAAAGTGGAACTGCCTATGTAAAGTAAAATATTAGTTGCAAATATAGGTAGAGGTTTCAACTGGTGCGAGTCACAGTGGTTTATACTGCAATGCCATGTTCTACCGCCTGGGATGGTTATATGCTTCTATGCAGCCAGTCTAGGCCATAGCATAAGTCTGGATGTTTGCACGACGAAATGTATGCTGAAAGGATTAATTGCATTCATTAAAAACTGAGTGAAGGGCAAATCATCTGCATACTCCTGCCTGTCAATGCCTGGACAGACTCAGCTGTAGTGTGAGAGGGAAGAGAATTTTCAATTAAATTTTTTTAACTGGAGAATAGTACATCTCCACCCCCAAACCCAAAATATAAAGAAGTAGACAACCTTACCTGAAGGCCCTTTTCAAAATGTGCATGTTTCAGGATAGAAAGGAACCCATTCATGTGCAAGGAAAACCATAAACACAAACGCACCGATACAAGAAAGAACAAATCCTGGTTTAATGAAAGTATCATTTACATGGCTATAGAGAACTGCACCCACAAATGCAGGAAATAGAGTATGTGTGGGTTCATAACCAAAAATGTAGATTCTGCGCCCTGGGGAGATTGTGTATGCGGGGGTGAAGATAACTCAGACGCTCTCTGGGTGGTACGCAGCTAACTACCCTCCGCTAGTGAAAAACATTAGAAAGGACCTCTACAGATGGCGGAATCTGGGTGTGCAGTCAAAAAGTCGAAAACATGTCGAAAGACAATGTTGAGAATACAAAAGTCGAAAAAAAAATTTAATATTTTATTTTTTTAATTATATGTTTATTTTGGGTTCCGGGAGTAAAAAAAAAAAAGGTTAAAACACACAGAAAAATAAAAAAGGGGAGTTGAGGGAACCCACCCCCATTTCGAACAAAAATCAATTAAAAAAAAATGCAAATTAATTTTTTCTACTTTTTTTTTTTTCGACATTATGACTTTCGACATAATGTCATTCGATTTTATCACTATAAACCCGGAATTTGCGCGTCTCCTGGTTGGGGAGAATAGCGGCCATTAAGATGGTTGAACTTCCGTGTCTCTTATACCTGTTCCAAGCTGTGCCCCAAGCAGTCCCAGAGCGCTTCTTCAGGGATCTCCGAACCATAACAAACAAATTTGTCTGGGAGGGGAAGAAAGCCAGGGTCAGTAGACAGTTACTCACCACCCCGAGAAAGGAAGGCTTGTCAGGCCCTCCCTGATTTTCAGCAGTATTATGAGGCGACGCAGCTGAGAGTTATTAGGGAATGGCGTCAACAAGGGGAGGAGAAGCACTGAGTGAAAATGGATAGGGCAGTAGCCAAACAAAACTTAGATGTGGTTTTATGGCTTCCAAAATGCTACCACCCAAAACGCATGTACTTGAGCTCCATCACTAAATTGATGGCAGACAACTGGGACAGGCTGGCCAGACAAAGGCGTCACTACCTTCCCATCACCATTCACACCAATATTTCAGAATGGGGACTTCACACCAGGGCTGGAAAAGGGGGCCTACAAAAAATGGCAGGTCGGGGGGTGTAAGAGGATGCAGGATACGTTTATCGGGAAAGAGATTAGCACTTTTCTTGAATGTAAAAGGGACTTCGCTCTGGGGGAGGAGGAAGGATTGCGGTATTATCAGCTGCAGCATTGGTTGCTGCACCCAGAAAATAAAGAGGTGGCTACCAGAGGTCCTACCAAATTCGAAAAATTCTTATCAAATGATGGCTCGACGGGGCTAATCTCGCATCTGTACAGAATTCTAGAAGAGGCCAAACCAAGGCAAAGCTGGGCCTTCATGGGTAAATGGGAAAAGGTGCTGGGAAGGGATATAGAGAAGGAAGAATGGGAGAGACTATGGAGAATAATTCCGAAACTGGCAAGAGCATCCCAGACCCAGGAAGCCTGGTATAAACTTATTTATGGTTGGCACTTCACTCCGGCCCGCCTACACAGACTATACCCTGGGACACCAAGGGACTGTTGGAGAGGTTGTGAGGCAGTGGGGACTGCAGAACACATTTGGTGGGGCTGCCCCAAAATAGCACCCTTCTGGGATGAAATACAGAAAGCTCAACAACAGGCCTTTGGCCCTGGGGGGAGCAGATCCCCAGAGTTGATCTTGCTGGTCATGCAGCACAAGGACACAGAAGTGGCAGCGGGAGCTAGGGCAAGAGCGCAGGCTATGTTCATCATAGCAGGAATGTCTTTGATTGCACAAAACTGGAAAAGCCCGACAATACCTGCCTTTCAATATTGGCTCCGGAAAGTCTGGGAAATAGTCGCAGTGGAATGGGCGACATACGGTCTGAACAATGCAACACAGAACTTTGCGAGTGAATGGGGAGAGGTGTTGGCCTTTCTTCGAGACGACTTTAGGATTGGTTGGCGCCCACAGCGTCTCAGACTGCTACACTTACTATACCTCTATGAATCTCACTATCACAAGTCCACACATGCATTAACAATATATATACTGTTAATATACCTATATGAATCTCACTTTAACAATTTATATATTGTTAATGCAAGTGTGGACTTGTGATAGTGAGATTCATAGAGGTATACCTACAAAACAAAATTATACCAGCCTATATGAATCTCACTATCACAAGTCCATGCATGCATTATTACACAGCCACTGTAGTGGCTGTGTAGTTATGGTTAAGTTGCAGTTTGCATAGATAGAGCACTTTTTGGGTGGCTTATAACTCCGTTTCCACTGGACGAATCCTCACCAATCTTTGCAGAAAATGTATATGGCCCACTCTGAATTTGTTTGCAAGGTTTGGTGAGGTTTGGTCCGGGGAAGGCAAAGTTATATGGGGGGGTCCCAAAACATCTTTTTTCACATGGACTGAATGGGGGAACAACTTTGCGCACGCTGACAGCCCAAACCGCTTGACGGATTTTCACCAAATTTGCGGCAGGGGCGTGGTCCCAAAAGCTTGCTTTTGTAAATCTGGTGACAATCCGTCCAGTAGTTTTCTTTAAAACGACCAAAAAGTATGTCTCAAAAAATTAGTGATATCTATGTCAGCTCCGCGGTCACACTTCCCTGTTCGCTCCGCGGACAAGATAACGATTGGCTAAGGGGCTCGCATCATGACCACGGACACACCGTGTCCTCCGATTGGCTGGAGTGAGGCGTGATGTGCATCAAATTGTTTGGATGCGCCCGCCATCTTGTATCCACCGACAGCGCGGCGGCAAACAGAGGCGAAATGCTGTTTTGGGGAGTGTTTTGGTGTGGCAGAGTGCTTGGTGAAGTTTAGAGAGTAAGAGGTGGGTGAAATACTGCATTTGTTTAGGCGGCAGGTGCTAATGATGTATTCACCATTGCCCGCGCTGTCCGGGATGTTTGTAATTACTGGAAATGAGGGGTCTCATAAGGATAGTATTTACATCCGTGCTGTGCGCAGGCAAGCTGAAACTGTTCTATGGATACGCGTGGTGTTAGGGAACATTAAAATTGAGTACATGCTGAAGTTCAAATTTTTGTTTGTATGAGTGTGGTCTAGACTTCTAAGTCGCCATGGGTGTGATATGCTGCAGTGGTTGTGGGCAGGGCCTAGAGTCTTGGGTGCATGGGTGTAGGCCAAACACCCAACACTCTAGGCCCTGCCCACAACCACCGCAGCATATCACAGCAATAGATACACCCGTACTATCGAATATGTATTAGGTGGTTGTGGGGAGGGTCTAGTGTGGGGAGGGTCTAGAGCCTTGGGTGCAAATTGAGTTTATGTTGTAGTCAAAATGTTTCATTCTATGGATGTGCTAATGACTTATAAGCCGCCATGGGTGTGATATGCTGCAGTGGTTGTGGCCAGAGCCTAGAGTCTTGGGTGCATGGCCGCAGGCCGTAGGCCATATACCCAAGACTCTAGGCCCTGGCCACAACCACCGCAGCATATCACAGCAATAGATACACCCGTAGTATCGAATATCTATTAGGCGATTGTGGGGAGGGCATAGAGTCTTTGGTGAATGGCCGAAGGCCATACACCCTAGACCAAATTTATACGTAGTGAAGTTATAAGCCACAATGGGTGTGATATGCTGCGGTGGTTGTGGCCAGGACCTAGAGTCTTGGGTGCATGGCCGAAGGCCATGCACCCAAGAACAAAGTTATAAGTACTGAAGTTATAAGCTACCATGGGTTTTATATACTGCACGCCCATAGATTCGAATATGTATGGCCATACACCCAAGACTATAGGCCCTGGTAACAACCACTGCAGTATATCACACCCATAGACTCGAATATCTATGAGGTGGTTATGGGCAGGGCCTAGAGTCGTGGGGGCAAATTGAGTATATGCTGCAGTTAAAATGTTTCATTGTATGGGTGCGACAATGAGTTATAAGCCACCATGGTTCTGATATACTGCAGTGGTTGTGGCCAGGGCCTACAGTCTTGGGTGCATGGCCATAGGCCGTAGCCCATATACCCAAGACTCTAGGCCCTGGCCAAAACCACTGCAACATATCACACCCATAGATACAGCCATCAAATTGAATACCATGGGTTTCATATAGTCCAGTGGTTGTGTACAGGAACTACAGTCTTCAGTGCATGGCCGTACGCCATGCACCCAAGAGCAAAGTTATAGGCAGTGAATTTATAAGCCACCATGGGTTTGATATTATGTGGTGGGTATGACCTACAGTCTTGGTTGCATGGCTGTATGTTGTACATGCAAGACTCTAGGCCCTGGCTACAGCCACTGTACCATATTACAGCCACAGACCACACGTATAGATTCCAATATTTATGAAATGTGTGAAATTAGACTTACTGTTTAATTTGTTCAGATTCGATATATTTTTTACACGACTTTAGTACTGGGAGGAAATATTTTTCAATTTCTGTGATAAAAGAAAGGAGCATGTTACTGTTAGCAATTTATAAAGAATAACATTGTATAATAGACATTTTAGCTTTTGTTTTTACCCTCATATTTAGTTTACAAACCAGAGTGCTGTGCATTTTGCTCAGTTTCTGTGTTTGTTTTTCAAATCACTGGGTCTGGGGTAAAAAAAATCCTTGTTAGATTAAAAAAACCCTTTCTTTGCTATGCTACAAACTATTTCTTTGTTTCCTTTGAGTGTTTACTTGTTGTTTCTGGTTAATGTTCTATATGTTGATTTGTTGCTGATTTTTTAAACAGTTAGATACCTGTTGACGTATTCTAACTGTGTATCTTTTTTTTTCAATTCAGTGGTATTCATTTACCTGTGTGGTTGTCATACAATCTTGGGCAGTTAGATACCTGCTGGCGTATTCTAGCTGTTTGTAGTCTTAATTGATTTTTTTTAATATTGCAGTACACATTAGTTATTAAACTTTGGCTTTAAGAATATTAAATAACCGTTTGTAAGATTTGCTGGTAATCTCTGCTTTAGAGTAATGGTATTATCATTACATTTGAACCATCCACATTTCTTTTTAATATATGCAGTGTAGTGACCTGCATTGGTTGTGGCTCCTGAGTGGTAGATGATACCTATTGTTGCGAAGGTGTTCTTACCAAGTGACATTTGACCGTGTGTGAATCCAGTCAGCTTGCAGTTGTTTTTGGTACCATCTGCATTGTAACGTAGAAGCATTAGTATTATGCAGTTACTTTGTGTTTGTATCAGTAAGGTGGAGCGATTATCTGAATTGCAGATAGTACATAATCTATCATGGTTTGCATTTTGTACAAGTTGCTGAAATGAAATGGATTCACAATTAGGTATGGATACATACACAAATCGCTCATTAGGGATGTGTTCCTGTGTCACATTGCTGCAGAGAGTGCATGTATGTTTCCACATGTATGAAATCTGGAAGATTTAATTTATAGGTATGTTTTTGTTTTCCAGTACTTGTAGTAAGTACATTAGAAATTCTTGTGGATCTTCTTGTGAGTTTATAGTGAACCTCACCATTCCAGCACAGTAGTCCAATTCTTGTCTTATTCCGTGAACACTATACGTGTTGTCAGGATTGTTTGTTGCGTTTCTATGAAGGACTAACATTTGTAAACACAACTGGTCTGTACTGTGTAAGTAAATGTTGTTAACAATTGGTGGCAATTGAAATAGAATATTCATTGCTACATTTGCATAGCAACTTACACCAGTTTCATTTTAAAATTTGAATGGACCAGATAGTTCTGTGTCCGAGTGAGTTTTTCGGAGTTTGTGTTCCTTCTTTGAAGAAGTACCTGATTTACTTTCACTAAGAGGTTCTTCTTTGGTTGTGCTAATTGATGAAGGATTAGCTTCTTTTACTCTCTTTGAAGGATTTGCAGTCCGATTCTGTTGCATTTCTGTTTGAATTAGTTTTCTTTTACAACGTTTTCCTTTTTGTGGAACAGGATATGATTTCAGATGGGGGTGTACAGTGAACATAGTCTATTGTATTCTAAAATGCAAGGAATATCAGCATTCACTTTACTTGCATCAAAGTTGATTAGAATTAGACCGTCAAGTGTACATAAGCGTGATAATGCTAGGTAGCTCATGCCTTCTTTAAATACTGTGTTCCCAATATCTATCAATGCTTTGCCTATACTTTGGGATTTATGAATGGTGACTGCATATCCAAGAGTTAGAGAAAATTGTTCTCTACGTACATGCATGTCTTTGAAGAGAAGGAATCGAGCTGTTGAGCGCCCCATCCTTTTTACTTCTGCAAGTTTGTCAAAGAAAATATTGACGAACTGAATGTTGTCACGTGGGTATGTTTGAAAGCCAACAACTGAATCCTATGCACCATTAACTAGTCCTTGCTCCACGTCAAGGTTACGTTTCAGCATTACTCTGCAATTTAAGGATCATTTTAATACTTTTTCTAAACCAGCTGTGTTGGAGATTGAATTTTCTAAAGTATTTAATCTTGTTGTGGCTTGCTGACACATGGGTAGTGTCATACCATGTACGTCAAGTTTGTCTGTGGAGCAAATTTCAATTATGGATTGCATTTATTTTTTCTAACACATTGTTTCATTGAATTTGGAGCAGCTTGCAAGAGTTGGCATTAAGGCCATACCATTGACATTTTTGTTGCTAATTGTGCCATAACATCAGTAGCACATGCATTATCGCCATAAAGCGCATGGATGTGCCGGGTTTTCAAAATTGGTTGTGCTTCTTGAGATAGTACACCAATTCTAATACTTTTTAATATGTTGGCATGAGTGAGGTCTGCAGATTGACGCATGTTTTCTGTTAATTCTCTGTATTGAAAATGTTGCCAAAGGTTGACATTTCCTATGCTGCCAACAGTTTTACAGCAGAGTTTGTGTCCTAAGGTTTTAAAAATAGGTTCACCTTTTACTGGTGTCAATTGTAGAAGATCTCCGAAAACGATAATGTGTTTTCCTGCAAAGAGTTCTTCGTAGTTTGTTTCCTTCTTGCAATCTGAGGTGAATCAAAGCCAACATTAGGTTGGAGACCATGCTCACTTCATCTATTAGTAGCATTTTCATTTGTTTTAATACTCTGCGTAGTTCCATTGCAGCTTCTGTAGAAAGTTTGTAATAGTCTAATTTGTTTTGGTGTTCTACTGGAAGGAGGAATAGTCGGTGTAAAGTGTCAACCGCCTATGTTGTAGGCAGCTAAAGCTGTGGGGGCAGTTACAACAGCTGACAGTTTGTTGTTTGTCAATTGTTGGAGGAACTTGCTGATGATTTTGATCACGATTGTTTTGCCCGACCCAGCTTCACCTCTGACGTATAGCAGTAGAGGTTTGTAATATTGGCAGGTACATTCTATATTTTCATGTTGAACACCATGTGCAATTTCTTTTGTTACTTCTTCAAAAATAGTGCGCTGATCTTTGTTAAGTTTTGATTGTAATACAGTTAAGTCTTCTGTATCTTCTTCATAGTGAAATATGGTGTTTTCCACTTCTGTCATAGCTAATTCTGCCTCATTTGCTATTAGTGGCTGTCCTAGTGGTTCTTGGCTTCCTGTTATAGAAGGTTGACTACTGTCCGAAGTGCCTTTATCTAGTTGGGCCTGCAGTTCCTCTTCGTGGTGTTGTTCATTGTGCAACATTGTTTTGTACTGAGTAAAGTTCTCATTGGTGATCATGCTTTCATTTGCTTTTTTCATAGCAGTCATAGTTATCTAGTATGTCTTCTTTTCTCCATGGTTTAAAAAGTTGTAGCAGGGACATGTAATATAGTTCTTTCTGTTGAGGAGTTTTTAATGACAATTTGACATGATTAATTGAGCTTCTTTGGTAAGTTTCACTAAGCTGCCTTCACAATCTGTCACTCTATATCTACCTTTGCTTTCATCGGGTTTTCTATTTTTGTATGCAAAGTTTTGGGCTATGTGGTACAGACATATGGTTTCCAAAGTGGTACTCCTGTTTGGGTAGTATAGGTCTAGTAAATTGTTTTTCAAAATGTCTTGGCTGTTAGAAACAATAGCCAAAAATGATCCCAAGTCCTCATATGATTTGAGAACTCTTTCTAGATTTAGCAGGACCAAGACCTAGACATACTATATTTTCAGATTTTCCATACAAAGCAGTACCGGTTAAACAATCTGCAGCTTCATAGGTGCCACATTTTCTATGAGCAAGCATTTTTATTTCTGAGGTAGTGTTTTGTCTGATGGTAGGTCATTCCAGAGGTCTTGCAGCTCTGTTTTTTCTGCTTTTGTTAAGTAGGCTGCAACATATCGTGCAACTGCAGTGGAATTGTCTCCAATGTAATGCACATCTATGTTTGCATTCCATAAGAGGGCAATGATTGCATTGTAATCATTGATATATTTTGATTCTTCTGTTTTTTTTATGTTATACGTGCTCTTAGGTGATTTACCTTTAACACTATGTTGAACTGAAGATATGAAGTTGTTCACTTCACCTGTTTCTGTAACTGGTCTAGGGAAACCAAAGCAGCGTTTGGTGTAGTATTTCCCTTTGTTTTTGTATTTGCGATGACAATATTTGCCACATTTGTGTCTTAGAAATTGTACAATTTGTCCATGAAGGTCACTATGTGTTTGTGAAGGGATTTCACAAGTGACATTTTTGGATGAACTGCAAAACAGTGGCATCACTGTCCTGACCAAATTTAGGTGCACCTTTAATGCATAAAAGGATGTGGATATGTGGTGCTCCTCTGGCTTGGTATTCTTTTCTCCAAAAGAAGTGTTGCACTTCTCCAAGGGGAGGAACAGTTTTATTACAAATAAAGTGTAGCATAGCAATGAAACGATGGTGGAAACCTCTTGAAACATTAACAGGATCTAGAGAGCAAAGTTCTCCAGGTGTTAGTATATCTATGTTGGTTTTGTTGTCGTTTGATATGCGTAGGAAATTATGTAAATCTTCCCATGCATATTCTGCACAACTTAATGTAACAAACCAAGTGGGTGGTCCAAGGTTTCTGATCATACAACGTACATCTCTGTGACGTCGGAACCAGTATTCTTTTGTACCACGCATGTTTGCAAACAGATTAGTTATGCTTGATTGCAAAATGTCATCTTTTTCTTGCACTTTTTGTATCAATCGCGTAGCAGACATATTTTGAAAGTGGGTTCCAGATTTCAATATGTGTGCAACTCTGTAACATAGGGTTGCTAGTTTACTTTCAAAGAGTAGGTGGAGGTCTTCAGAATACATTCGTAATGAGCGGTATTCTGATGCTGTTATCTGAGTGGGTCCATCATCGTATCTTCGAATTATTTCAGTTGTTGCCTTTAAGTTTTCTTCAATATTTACTTCTTTGTAGTATTCATTATTGTCTTTCAGATATTGCAAGGCTTGTCTAACTTTAAGTAACTCCACGAGTTGTTGCACATTTTTTTTGTCTTTTGTTGGTACACCATTTACTAAGACAATGAAAGCATGCTCTATTGGATGTGGCACTCGTAGAATGTGCACATTTTCTGTCAGATCTAATGGCATATGAACTACTTTGCCACGAATGCCTTTCATCAATTCAGAGGAAGGTCATTTTGTTGTTTTTAGTTGAAGGCGTATTATTGCTTGAAATGGGTGTACTGTTTGAATTATGATGCTCTCATACAAATTGAGTTGTTGAAGGGGTTTTGGCAGTGGGAATAATTCCAAGTTATTTGTGATAGCACGTGAAGGCGTTTGGTTGTTAAGTTTTGTAGTGCAGTAACTGCAACAAACTAAGGGTTCACTTATTTCGTATTTGTTTTCTGCTAAAAGGTAGAGAGCTAATTCGAACCACTTGGAATCTTCATTGTCTTATATTTTGTATGTTACGTCTATAGTTTTTGTGTCACTTTTGTAAAACGTTCTGCGGCAACACACACGCATGGTTTGGTACCTCAGCGGATGTACTTTTAAATTTGAGTATTTCTTTTTTGTATGTGTGTAATAGAAGGTTGCCATGGGCAGAATTGCTGCTAGCCTGTTCTAAAGATATTGCATTTTGTAAGTGGCTTTCACTTCCAAAATATTTTCTCTGGATACGGACGATTTCTTCTTGTAGGTATTTGGGTGTACCATGCAGAAGAGTGTTATTTAAATTTGCTAGTTCTAAAGCTGGACTTTTAGCATAGTACAATTTACACACTAGATTTCTTACATTTGAATGATGTGCTGATATCATTTTGATATCATGGAAGGTGCTTTTGCAAATAGGTCCAGAAATGCAGGCTAATGAATGTCCTTGTAGTCCTGTGTATTTGCGCACTGGACAGGTATCCATATTTTGCAGCACTTTCATTTTGATTTTGTATTTACCTTTCACATACTGATTGAAGAACTGGCGTAACGATTTGAAAGATTTGTTGGGAATGTTGCACATTGACGTGCATGGCCATTTGTATACTGGACGTTCTGGTTCAGCCGAATGGAGAGGTAATTCTGAGTTTTCTGGGGATACTTTTATAAGCAGTGTTTCTTGTTCCATGATGGAGTTATGGATTTTTTCATATCCTCGTCCACTGCTATGGATGGCAATTGTGTTTGTTTGATTTTGTTTGTATGCGTCTTCATTAAAATATGGTTCTATGTTCGTCGTGTGACTCCATTCACCTCCAGAAATATTCACTTGCAGGACAACTTTGTCTTTGTGAAATATAGTATGAGAGGGTTTACAAGAAAGAGCTTGTAATTCGCTCACCCTTCTAGCAGATGTAAGTGCTATTAATAAAACAGTTTTAAGGGTAAGGAATCTTAACAAACAAGAATGGAGAGGTTCGAAAGGTGTACCCATCAGGAAAGTTAGTACTAAGTTTAAATCCCATAGGGGAACTTGGAATGGTCTTGGGGGATAAACATTGGTTAACCCCTTTAGAAACTGTATTACCAAGGGTAATTTGAAATAGGATGGTTCTTCTGCAGTACGCTTAAAGATGGATAGCGCTGCGAGATAGCCCTTAATGGTGCCAACTTGAAGGCCTGAATTTGCCAAATATAGTAGGAAGGACAAAACCATTGGTGTACCACATGAAAAAGGGTCGATATTCTGTTCTCTACAACAGCTGCAAAATCCGTTCCAACGGCAGCGGTATAAAGACTTTGTTGCTGGCCTCCTTGCCGAAAGCAACACCTCCATAACATCATCAGGGAGGTCCCAATCCTTGTACCTCAGCCTTTCAGAAGCCAAGCATGAAGGTTGAGCGTTTTGATGTCTGGATGGAGAACCTGACCTCCCTTCTGTGAGAGTAGGTTCTCTCTGAGTGGAAGTCGAATTGGAGGGCAGATGGACAAGTCTAGAAGGTCCGGGTACCACGTTCTCCTGGCCCAATCCGGGGCAATTAGGATCATGGTTCGCCGGAATCTTCTCAACCTCCTGATCATTTGAGGAATGACAGGGACCGGTGGGAACGCGTACAGAAGCGGAAACTCCCAGTCCACTATGAACGCGTCTCCCAGAGCTCCTCTCGGGGGAAATTCCCTTGAGCAGAACAGGTCGCATTTCCTGTTTAGGCTGGTGGCGAACAGATCTACCTGAGGGGTTCCCCAAAGGGCGAAGATCTCTTGAAGGACTTCCTGAGCTAGCTCCCACTCGTGGGAGACTGTGTTCTGCCTGCTCAGAGCGTCCGCTGTCAAGTTCTTCTCTCCGGCTAGGTGAACTGCCGATAGAGAGATTCCTTCTTGGATTGCCCAAAACCAGAGCTGCATCGCCTCTCTGCACAGGGGTAGTGATCCTACGCCTCCTCTTTTGTTGAGGTAGTGCATGGCCACCGTGTTGTCCGTCATTATCAGGACGTTCTTCCCTTGTACAGCTGGCACGAACGCCTTCAGCGCAAGTCTGATGGCTCTCAGCTCTAACAGGTTGATGTGTAGTCTGGACTCCGATGGAGACCAACGACCGCTGATGGTCAAGTCGTTGGCGTGGGCTCCCCACCCTGTGAGTGAGGCATCCGTGACTACTGTTATCTCCGGCCAGGGTTGCCAAAACTGTTCTCCTTTCAGAATGTTCTCCTGACAGGCCCACCACTGAAGGTCTCGAGCCACCCTGCCGGGAACCTGAAGAAGATCTGTCATTCTCCCTGAGAATTGTGACCACTGAGTCCTCAGTGCCCACTGGAGGGATCTCATTCTCAGGCGAGCCTCTGGCACAAGGAAAATGCAGGATGCCATGAGGCCTAGCAACCTCAAAAAGTCGAAGGCTGGGAGACATTGGACATGCTGGAACTTGGTAACCATCTGTAGAATATCTTGAGCCCTCACCTCTGGTGGCGAGGCTTTTCCCAGGGAAGTATCCAGGATCGCTCCTATGAACTGGAGTCTCTGCGATGGTATCATTTGTGACTTCTTTAAATTGAGGGAGAAGCCCAGTCTGTGAAGGAAGTGGCACACGTGATTTAGCTGGATCTGAGCTTGTTCCGGAGAAACAGCCCTGATCAACCAATCGTCCAGGTAGGGGTAGACGTGAATCCCTTCCCTCCTTAGACTTGCAGCCACTACCGACATTAACTTGGTGAAGACCCTCGGGGCGGAGGTCAGCCCAAATGGCAGCACTCGAAATTGATAGTGAGAGTTGCCAATTGCGAACCTCAGGTATTTCCTGTGTTTGAGATGGATAGGCACATGGAAATAAGCGTCCTGAAGGTCCAGAGATACCAACCAGTCCTGGAACTGAAGGGCCTGGAGGATCTGAGAAAGAGTGACCATCTTGAATTTGTCTTTTCTGAGGAATTTGTTCAATTCTCGCAAGTCCAAGATGGGTCTCATTCCTCCGTCTTTCTTTGGAATGAGAAAGTAAGGGGAGTACCAGCCCTTGTTCCTCTCCGCTACAGGTACCGGTTCTATGGCACCTTTCTCTAGCAGGTCCCAAATTTCCTGCAAGAGGAGCGGATCTGGAGCTTTCTGAGAGCTGATCCCAGGTGGATGACTCTGAGGTATACGTAGGAAAGGCAGGCAGTAACCTTGGGCAACTGTTTCCAATGCCCAAGCATCTGACGTGATAGCCTGCCATACCGTCAGATGTTGAGTCAACCTGCCTCCTACAGGTGTCCTGTGAGGGAAGTCCTCAGAGTGGTTTTGGGGCGGCTGATGCAGATGCCGATGGTAAAGAGGCACCTGCTGTTGCTGCGGCTTTTGAATATCTACCCCGTCCACCTCGGGTAGTTCTTCTTTGACCCCTTTGAGCCGGTCGTCCTCTACCTCTTCCGAATGCGGAGTAGAAGCGAAAGGACTTGCCCCTCGCAGAGGTTCCTGTGGGACGAAAAGGAGTCTGACGGATTGCAGCTCCTAGGGATTTTGCTGCTGCTTTTGAAGTTTGCAGTTTCTCTAAACTGTCATCCGCCTTTTTCCCGAACAAAGAAGAGCCATCGAATGGCATGTTCAAGAGCCTGGCTTGCACATCTGGGGCAAAACCCAACTTTCTCAACCAAGCGAATCTCCTGGTTGATGTACTTGCCGCCATTGCTCTGCTGATACTGTCAGCCGAATCAATGCCCGTCTGGAGGGATTCGCAAATAGCGTCTTTACCGTCCTGTACAATATTCAGGAACGCATCCCTTTCTTCTCCCTCCGGGATGCAGTCAGCCGCTGTAGAAGCACACTCCCAAAGTGTATGGCTGAACCTAGCAAGGGTGCAAGTAGCATTAACAGATTTTAACGCCATGCTACATGCTGAAAAGACTTTCTTTGCCATAGCATCATATTTTTTATCGTCCCTGTCCTGTGGGACGGTAGGATAAGCCGTCTTGACATCGGTAGAGGATGCTGCCTGTACCACCAGACTTTCTGGGGATGGGTGTTTAGTCAAAAACTCTGGGTCTATAGAAGATACCCTGTACGTTATGGACAGTTTTTTATTTACTGCTGCTACTACATCTGGGGTTTCCCAGTTTGTCATGATCTTTCTCTGAAGAGCTTTATGAAAAGGCACCACAGGATCCTCCTGTGGGCCTTTGTCAAGAATATCCGTGAGGTCATCTTGTTGGAAAGATTGTGAAGGTGCAGACCACCCCATGAACTCTGTAATCCTGGACATTAAGGCTCTGTAGGGGGTTTCAGCATGCTCCCCCGGGTCTGGCTTAGCAAACTCCACCTCAGGGGAAGTGTCTAACCCACTTGCCTCATGTAAAGAATCATGAAGATCCTTTAATCTGCGCTCTTCAGAGGAAAATTCCTCTCTAACTGGGGTTACAGGTCCCTGTAACTCAAATGTGTCTTCCTGTTCAGACAAATCACCCTCTTCTAAAATTGAGGATATAGTTCTCAATTGTTCTGAACTCATAAAGGGAGTAAATCCCATTTCCAAGGCAGAGGGTGCCTAACTTGTAATTATTGGCCTCGAAAACGTCGATGTCGTCGACGGCTTCGAGCGTGGCGTCGAAAACAGAGACGGAGGCCTCGAAAACCTCGACAGAATTGGAATTCTACTCAACAATATCAAAGCCATCGACGTCGAGGGCCTGGGGATAGTCACTGGATGTGTGGTAACCGTGACTTTTCTTGGCGTCGACGCTGGTGTCGAAGCCGGCGTCGAGTCGACAGACCCGTGTGTCGAAGGTCCCTTCGACAACGGTGTCGAAGACATTGACCTCGACGTCACCTTCGTCGACGGAACCTTCGAGGAAGGTTTGGAGGTCATAGTCCTGCTCGAGGGTTCGAGACGCGCTCGAGAGGTTTCTTTCGCCGGGTACTGCGACTCGCGGCGTTTTTGACCTTCGGGTCTTTCGACCAGAGCATCGCTCTCGGCAGTCTTCGAGGGGGTCGAGGCCGCTTTCTCAAAGACGCTCATCAATTCCTCCCATTCAGCCCGGGAACTATGTTTCGTGGGGCAAGGGATTCTTTTTGGCGAAACAGAGGAAGAGGAAGACGGAGAAGGGGATCTTCGACGTCTCCTCTTCGAGTGCTTCGATCTCGAGGAGTGATGAGACCCACTCCGAGACCTGGAGCGCGAATGGTGACAAGGAGACGAATGTCTCGACTTCGTCGACGAAGAAGAAGCTTTAAAAGTCTTACCTTTCTCCAGCTTCCCCCTACGCTCCTTCAGGGCCTTAGCTGTCATGGACATACAGTCCTCGCACTCCGAACAATGGTGTTCAGCTCCCAAACACCACAGACAAATTCTGTGAGGATCGGTCAACGACATCTTTTTCCCACAATCTCGACATTTCTTGAAGCCGGATCGAGGAGTTGTCGCTTCCGACGAGGAAGCCATCGAGTACGGATCGAATAACTCGAGGTAAATAGGATTAATCTGACTAAGAACTGAGCAACGGTATTCCGAGGCACTGAGTAAGCGCGGAAAAACGGAACTGAGCAACGGACGCTGCGCGCGGCCTTTATAGGCAGGATGACGTCGACACGGCGGCTGTCGAAGGACATCGACTCGGAGGACGTCGACGCGCAGCGCCCTCTAGAGAAAAAAAGTTCCGAGGCCAGCAGAGCTGGAAGGAGATATTTAAGATGAGGAATACGTCGGAGGACACAATCCCTTCGAAATTATTTTTGTTGACATTCGTTTATTGAGAAGTTTCTTTTGTAATTTGGTACTTAGTTTTGTTAGTGGTTTCATCCTGTTTAAAACTAAAATAAATTACTTCCTTTTGAGAAGGATTGCACTGTCTACGAGAGCCTCTAGAATGAATTATCTACGGTAGGTTTTAAGGGTTGTGGATGATTTCGCTCCTTTTATTAGATTTTTAAGCACTCTGTGGTGGAACATTTTTGCTAAAATACTTTTTTTTACTATGGTTTCTTGGTAGTATACGAGGATTTATAGGAGCAGTGTTAGCTGTAGTGGTAGCCGAATTCTTGTTAAGAATTCTTTTTTTAGTTGCACATTTTGATAGAGGAGGCAAAGTTTCTGTAGTTGAAGCTTGTTTTGTTTCGCTAAATGACTGCATTAGGTGTTTTGTTTCAACTTTTTGTACAAATTCTGGTAGAGATGGATACTTACTTTGGACACTTATTTTCATTTGCTCTATTTCTGCATTCCTTTCTATGGACTTGCTTTTTGGTAGGCATTCTTTGGGGTCTGTTTGAAAAAAAAGAAGGTATGGTTTGGTCTGTTTTACAATGTATGTGTGCTGTGTGCTTGCGTGTATGAGTTTGATGGGGAGGATGTTTGTGATGGTGTGTGAATGTGCATTGGGCAGTTACAATGAGTTGGGAAGGCTATTTTTCTGTTTGTATGTTAGTACACTGTGCTTCAGAGGAGAGTAGAAAGTGAGCTAGTGGTGAGGAGAAGCATTAATAGTAAATGTAATGGTATAAAATTAAAACAGGTATTTGTTTTGTAGTACTAACATTCTAAGGCTTGTGTATGTTATTTGTGTTCCAAAAAACAGGGATTTGTGTGCCATTCTGCCTGTTAATCTTTGTTTAATAGATGGGGATTTGTGGGCAGAATGGTTAAGAAATCGATGTTTTCTTTGGTGCGCAAATTACATGAATGACCCACACAGTCTCTTTGAGGAACAGTAAGAATATAAAGGTGGTATTGTACTTCTGCTTTTTTGTGGAATGAGCAGGTTTCTTCGGATATGTTGTTTGTAGTGTAGATGCTGCTGATTTTCAGAAGAGTGGTCTTCACTGCAATTGTAAAAGGAAGAAGTTAGTAATGTGTGTTTATAGCAGTGATGTTAATGTACACAGTCATTTTTATTATTTCGTGGAAGTATTCCCTTTTCATATCTCAACACAGTGTATGCGTGCATTTCATTTGATTATGTGCAGCCTTAATATGTTATTTGTAGTATGTTAGTTCAACATGGCACGCAAATGAGTAAAATTTTAAGTTCATGAAATGCCCTTGTTTTTTTGGAGCTGTGTTGTAGATAGCAGAGAGGTTTGGGAGTGATAGGTCATGATAGTAGATGGGAAAAATTTGAATACTTTCATATTATAAGTAGGCATGCGAAAAATCGGGAGCACCTGAGAGGGAGATGTCACCACAGAAATCGGGAACGTTTATTTTTCTGATACGATCCCATTGGGAGTAGCATTAATTTAGGCGGGAGATAGTAAAAAATTGTGACATTTTTTAATGAAAAATTGCATTTTGCGCGTGAATCGGGAAGGGTGGTACGTATGTATAGGTTATGCGGGCGATAGTAAGAAGTAGTGCGATTTTTGTTTGCAAAATCGGAAGTCTCGCGTTTAAAGCGAGAGCGTTCGTATGTATGTTTTGGCTATGCAGATTTAGTGGCATTATTTTGTTTATATAGAATCATAAGAGTTGTACATGTACTATCATGCATGTGGGTATTCATGGAGTTGTAAGTAGAAATCCTCGAGACTTGAACAGTAGTTTTTGTAGTAGGTATTTTGCAATGATATGAGACTTGTAATCAGAGTGATCAACAGTACATTTGAAGAGCGGAACTCTGATGATGGAGATAGATGTAGAGGTCTTGGATGTGACTGGTGGATGGTTGTGCGACTGCTTAGCTGTGTCCAATGAGGGAATGGATCTGCAAGTGATGTGGAAACGGTAGAAGGAATGGCTAGAGTTACGTGATGCGCGGATATGGCGCCTGTGCGCGGGTAGGGCGGCCACATACAGGGCTTTACAGCAAATCCAGCATGGAAAGGGGACTGTAGGGATCAGCCAATCAGATGTTGACATTGTCGATTTGTGTAGAAAGAGTGTGTGTGTAGTGAAGATGGCAGAGGTGGAGACAGTCAGTGTTGGTGCTCGTAGATATTTTTTTCCATGGTTTACAGCACTATTCTGAATGTAGGCATGTCGCAAACAATTTCGATATAAGAGGAGTGGAGGAGGAGTGGAGCGCTGCGACTGACTGCAATGTAGAGGCAATTCTCCAAGTTTGCAGAGATATGCGTATGATGAACAGTCCCCCATCTGGTAGTTTTGCACTATGGTGCTTTCCATTTGGGCTACGTGAGTTCACCTACTTTGTTGGGAGATTTGGAACAGTTGGTTCAAGCAGTCATCAACATCTTTCCAACTACAAAAGTAATTTTTTCTGGATTACTTCCTAGAGCAAAATCGGACAACAGTTCTGTTTTTTGTCCTGATCAAAGTATTGGTAGGTGTGCAATCAATTGCGGCATGCATGCTTTCATGTTAAGAGCTGGTTTGTTTTTTTGTTGCCATGAAAACATTGTTGCCACTAATGTGGCTTATTGTGAAGCAGATGGTGTTTCTTTATCTTTTTTGGGAAATGCCATGTTCTTTTGGAATGTAAGGCTTGCATTGGAGCAGGTTCTGTGATGATTGAGTAAAGTAAGAAGAAAAACCCCCCAAAAAAATAGAAAAATAACAGGTGTTTGTCAGGCATCTGCCACAAAATAAAACAGCTCTTTTCAGAGCCCACCTTAAAGGGGAAATAGGGAACACTATTTAAATGTACAGTCGTCACGCTTAAATGCTCTACATGTCCGCGGACATGTCGGTAGTCTGCAGGCAGCGCTATTACATACGGGGATTGTGGGGTGGAGAGGCATGCAAATGAGAATGAGCGAAGCTAGGGATTGGTCAGTAAAGTTCAGTGGGTGTGTTGTGAATGGAGATTTAGTGAGTATGTCTTTTTCTTGAGAGGAGAATAGACTTCTATGGCTGTGTGTGCTCAAAAACAGATTATCTGGATTTTGGGAGGCTCATGGATACATTGGTTGAAGGTGCATGCAGAAAGTTGTGGTATATCTGCAGATCTTGGATTCCCTCACGTGGAGGTGCATTGGAAGGGAGTGCGTGGAATGAAGTGGCTGTACTTGGTACCTCTCTGTGCTACTTTACAGACAGAGCGTCATCCTGATATAATTATTATTCATTGTGGAGGAAACAGTTTAGGGCATGTGTCTGGAATTTCTTTGCAATTTGCAATGAAGGAAGGACTTCAGAAGGTCATGGACAGGTTTCCAAATTGCCACATAATTTTTTCTCGTATTGCGCAAAGACAAATGTGGCTCCGTTCTTCTTCATTTGGTCCACAAATGGAGAAAGCGAGGCGCAATGTCAATAAGGCTGTTTGTGCCTTTCTAAGAGATGTTGGCATGTCCTCTTTCCACAATGAAAATATTATGTTTCGTTGCGCATTCATTTTTCACAGAGATGGAGTCCACCTTACATATGCTGGCAATCAGATTTTTCTATGAAATGTACAAAATGCATTGGGACCTTTCTTGGAATTATAGTCGCCTATTTTGTATTACATGTTGACGAATCCAAGTTTTTCAAACACACAAAACACCACCAAAAGGCTCTTTCAAGAGCCACCACTTACTCCCAGAGAAAAGTGCATTGGTTTTGCTACGGTTGCACCCTGCAATTTTGTCTGTCCTAGGACTGTCCGCAGACTTTTTGAAAAATGTGCAAGGTCCTACACCGTTTACTTGATAGTTCCATTTTTAAACTGAGAAAGGCGGCTCTGAAAAGAGCCTTTTAAAAAAAAATGTGTTGTTTTATATTTGTTTGGATTTTTTACACGCGACATACAAGGAGAGGACGGGAAAGGAGTGTAAGGAAGGGACACCAAGCACAGGGATAGGAAAGGTCTGGGGGAGAGGGAAAGATGAAGGGTGGGCCTCATTTAGGTAGGTAGCAGCTCTTCTGGTGCTCCGTGACCGCAGTCTCAAAAGCACTTCAAAGACTCCCCCCCCCCCCCCCCTAGAGAGTACTGCGTCGCAGTATACACAATATTGTGACCCTGGAAAGGTAAGGGTCAACAGCATCGCAAATGGCCTGTGAAGCAGCTGGAGGGATGAGATCTCCCACAGAAGTGTCCCTTGTGGTAAGAGGATCGGAAATGGAGGATGCTGCGGAGGAACTCAACCTACTACATTCTTTACATGGTACAACCATGCGAATGTCCGCACCGTGGAACGAATTTAAGTGTCGCTTCATGGTTGTCGTACCAAAGCTGTACGCACCAGGTCTCCCACGACTCAGCACCAAATTGCACTGTTTACAGGTGACCTGGTTCGCACATGCTTTTGGTACGTTACCATAAACGGTAAACAACCACCACACCCACGACTCCTGGCGAGTGCTGGTAGTAGGGCGTTCCTCCATCTCATTCTCTTCATCCTCGCTCTCTACATCCTCACACGTATTTCCCTCTGCAGGCCCTTGGAGAGGTGGTGGTGGTGGAGGGTTTGGGGGTGGTGCTGAGGCTGATGTAGCAACAGCAGCCATGGAAGCCATCAGGGTTGGTGAGGTAAGAGCAGTAAAGGCAGCAAAACTTAATCTGCAATCGCCAGAAGTGTAATGAAGATGAGCTGTGGGGTGTGGCCTTTTGTAGGGATAGAGGGATGCACCTCGTGACCATATCGTTCACTGAAAAGCATTCAAAAAGTTGCAAACAATATGTGGAAAGCTAGGGCCATTGTATCGGAAATGTGAAATAGTGATTTTTTATTGTAAAATCATTTAGTTTGTCTGCATAAGTTCTTTTGAAATGTTGGGGAAGCGGACAAAGTGCCCAAATTAGGACACACACAGCGTGGATGCGGTCACATGATGACATCGTGAATACATCCACGAAGAAAATGGGTGCCCGTAGGATACCAAATGCACAGGGATGGTCATGTGCATGTGCACATGTGTTCTGCGTACAGTGTTCGGGTCCTGAAACAAATTAAAAGTGCGACACAAGTCAGATGGACAGTTATGGACAGGCGCGATGCTCGCAGGATTTACGGTGTCTTGCGCATGTGCGTAGATGTACTGCCGACTGTACGGCCAGGTATAGTGTCCTTAGGACACCTCCATTTTGTTTCACTACGGACATGCCGGACACCGCACCTGTTCTATGGACAGTTCCATCTTGGCGGGAGGACGGTACAGACAGGTATAGTGTTCTTAGGACACTCCCATTTTGTTACTTACGGACATCCCGGACATGTGTTGTGCTCTAAGAACAGTTTCATCTTGGTTGGCAACAGTACAGAGAGGTACAATGTCCTCAGGACGCCCCCATTTTGTTGATTTACGGACATCTCAGACAGCTGGTGTGTTCTAACAACAGTTGCATCTTGCTTGCGAATGGTACGGGTAGGTGTATTGTTCTTAGGACATCCATATTTTATTAATTACGGACAGGTCGAACAGGCGCGCTCTCCGCAGACATTTTAGCTCTTTAAAAAAACAAAAAAATAGGCGCAAACAAATCTATTAAAACTAACATAACTTTTTTTTATTACACATGTATACAGCAATTAAGAGAGAGGGGGAAGCAGACACAAACAAATATAGGGGAATTCGGGGTTTCCAAAGGCTGGTTGTGAGGGGATGAAGGTATGGAAGTTTCATCGAAACGTTTATGTTGTTCTTCAGGATTTGGGGATAGTTCACTGGGAAATGGAGAAGGGGGAACAGGTACAGGTAGTACAATGGTATCTAACTTTTCCTTTGATTTGGTCCTACACAAATTGCCGTAAACTATTGAAATTGTCTTTCAGCATGTCCACTTTCTCCTCTATGTGTTTTAAGGTGTCTTGCACTGTGTCTTATTTGAATTTCTTCAAGTTTTGTATGGTCTGGTAAAAATAAATATATATATATATATATATATATATATATATGTTAACTATACATAAAGTACGGACTGTTAATTTGCTTATGCAGAGAAGTGTGTACCATTCTTATCTGACATTTCGTCATGTGGAAAATTCTCCTCCAGCCACTCCAAAGTACTGCACATTTCTGTGTGAAAACCACAGAAATACATTATTTGTTCTGCACCTCATACAAAAAGTATATAAACACATAAGAAAAATGAAGTTCACTTACTACTTTCTTGTACTTTGTGTTTGTTGTGTTGTGTTCGTCTACTGTCGCTCCTAGCTGTGCAGTTTGTGAGGTAATTTTGTTGGAGGGATATCTTTTTTTGTTATGGTATAATCCATTTTATTATATATGGTATTTCAATGGATGGGTGATGTGTTAGACGTGTAGGTTCCACTGCATATTTATTATTACTTATAATGTGTTGATGTGCTGGTTTCTAAACTTGTGAAGTTTTTATGGCATGATAGAACAATTTCAGATATCCCCTGAGTGTTTGGGTAGTGTTGATCTCGTCCGCGGTCATACGCTCAGTCCATGGCATTGCAATATCATTAGCGGGGGGGGGGGTTCTCTATGTTCTATGTTACATGTATATAAAGTAAGGGAATCCTAGTAAATATCTCCTCAATTCACATGATGAAAGTGTATATTCAGTAAAAAAAAACTTTGTTAAAGGGAAATTATAGTTCAGTTGTGCTACTAAAAACTTGTGGAATTTAGTAAAAAATTATGGTTCCAAGTACAACCGAAAAACGCTTGAAATTCGCCAGTTATGGTCAGCTAAGCAACCATAACGTGCACCACCACCGTGCACTGCTAAAACTAACACCCAGGACATCATAGATGACATCAGAAATATCATTGATGACACCACTGATGACATCATATGTGCATTTACTTTTCATACAAGGGGTTCTGCATATAATGTTGGCAAAAAAGTATCAGGTGATGTGTAATAAACTAATGACTTCATCACACAATGTAGTGTTCTAAGAAACATTCCATTGTAGTGTTCTTTGTAGTACAGGAACCTTGTCATACATAATTGTACATATTGTCTACAGCATACACTACAGAGCTTCTATATTTGTAATTTTCCAAAGGAATTTAATGAAACAGTGAATGCTTCTGTATGAGACTTTTCCGTACTGTGAAGTATGTACTAAATAGCTAATAATGCTTTCACTTACTACATGCATGCACGAGACCCCTCCGATCAAGCATTGAAATCCGCATGGAACTCAAACCATACCTCAAGAAAAAACTTGGAGGCACCTCCTTCTACCACTTAGCTGCAAAAACCTGGATCACCACCACAAAAGAAATAAGAAACACTGAAGATCACCGTAAATTCAGGAAATCGTTAAAAACCTGGCTCTTCTACACCACAGATTAAAAACTGAAAACCGAAAAAGGAAAAAGGATGACTAAACTGGAAAGGACATGGACAACCCCGAACCGACAGGGAAGCTCCCGAGGCACCTGGACGGGTGACACCAGATAGACTGGAACACAGGCAACATGCACAGAGACTGAGTCAACTACCCCAACCAACCCCGCCATTGCTGCAAGTTAAGGCTGCCTCCCCGACGATGTGAAGAGCACAGAAACCGGTAGGAGGAGAGGAGTGCGACGCTCTCTGCTTTCTTTTTGGATATATATATATGGGATACATTACTCACTGTAATAGTATTTCTGATGCTTGTATCTGCTTAGATTCACATGCTGTGCATAGGCCGACATCTAGTGGAAGCTGCAGAGTATTACAGTTTGTTTTTCGAAACTCAAAAATGGGCATCGACACAGGGCGTGCCAGTAATACTATCCCTAGTGTGACGTCCACTGTACCCAAGATCCATCACGCGTATAGGATCCTCAGATTGTATTTTTTCTGACATGGAGTAGCATGAGGAGTAGCGTGAGTACAGATAATCCAAGCAGATGGACAGAAAGGTAAGACTACAAGCAATCATGCGCCTTCTCTCGGAGGGGAGGAAGGGTGGGTCGCATGTGAATCTAAGCAGATACAAGCATCAGAAATACGATTACGGTGAGTAATGTATCCCTTCTGAGGCTTGTGGAATCTGCTTAGATCACATGCTGTGCATAGATTAGCGAGCAGTACCAGAAGAAGGAGGTGGGATGTGAGAATGGTCATGAGCAAATAAATGTCTTAGAACCGCTTGTCCCACTTGTGTATCTGTCTTGGAATGGTTGTCAATGCAGTAATGCTGAGTAAAAGTGTGAATAGAGCTCCAAGTAGCTGCTTTGCAAATGGTGTCGAGGGGAACATTTGCAATGAAAGCCAGAGTGGCCCCAATGCCTCTAGTAGAGTGGGCGCTTGGCGTAAAAGGCAGAGTCTTTTCAGAGAGTGAGTAACACAGCTGGATACAGTTAATAATCCACTTCGAGATGGCACCTTTAGAGACGCGATCCCCCCCCTCTGCCTGTAGCTACGGAGACAAACAGTTGATCGTTTTTCCTTAGCGGTCTTGTTTTATTTACATAGTAGAGGACCGCCCTACGCACATCTAGGGTGTGTAGTTTCACCTCAGCCGAACTTTGCGGGTTCTGGAAGAAAGCCGGAAGCTCGATGGACTGGTTTACATGGAATTTTGATATAAATTTAGGTGAGAACCTAGGGTGTGTGCGTAAAACCAGTTTGTCTTTATGGATAGTAAAGAAGGGATCCTGCACTGACAGAGCCTGAATTTCACTGACCCTTCTTATAGAAGTAATAGCTACTAAGAAGGCCGTTTTATAAGTCAGGTGTTTGAGACTGCTTTTATGCATGGGTTGGGTTCGAAAGGGGGGCCCATGAACTTGGCTAGCACCACATTAAGGTCCCACCCTGGCAGTGGGTTTGAAATAAGAGGGTGAAGTCTCTTTACTCCTTCCATGAAGGCTTTAACTACTGGTACTTTCCACCACAACACCTTGCTATGTGAAGTGGTGTAAGCCGAGAGAGCTGCCAGGTGTACTTTCAGTGAGTTAAAAACCAATCCTGCATCTAGCAGGTGGAGCATGTATGTAACAATAGTGGAAGGAGTGCAATCAACTGGGTTGATTTGTCTACTCTGGCACCACATAACGAACCTCTTCCACTTGTCAAAGTAACAGTGCCTTGTGTTTGGCTTCCTAGATTCCTTTAGGATGTCCATACACCTCTGTGGCAATTTGAGGTGTCCAAACACTATGACCTCAGGAGCCATGCTGCCAGGTTCATTGAGTTGGGTTGCTGGTGCACTGTTTGACCTTGGTGCTGGGACAGTAGGTTGTACCAGGCTGCAAGTTTGATGGGCTCGCACACCGCCATCCTGCGTAGGTGTGGGAACTAGGTTGTCTTGCCCACATGGGAGCAACTAGGACGAGCGTCATCGATTCCCTGTTCTTGTTCACCACTTTCCTGATGAGGAGTTGGTGGAAAAGCTTACACAAACATCCCTGACCAGTTCATCCACAGGGCGTTCCCCTGGGAGTCTGGTTGGGGGAACCTGGATGCAAATCCTGGGCATGGTTTGTTTTCGCTTGTGGCGAATAAGTCTATAGTGGGGAAACCCAACTGAGAGAAGAGATCTTCTACGACCTCTCTGTGAAGAACCCATTTGTGTTCCTCTGGGAGGGAGTTTCTGCTCAGAGCTTCCGCTAGGGAATTGAGCTCCCCTGGAACATTTTGTGATGACAGGAAGATGTTCCGTCTGAGTGCCCATATCCAGATTTTCTGGGCAAGCTTGGACAGATTTGGCGATCGAGTCCCTCCTTGCTTGTTCAGGTAGAACATGGCTGTAGTGCTGTCCGTCCGGATTTGCACTGACAGGTTTAGTAGATGGGGCTTGAACGCCTGAAGCGCTCTGAATACTGCCAGAAGCTCTAGCAGGTTGATGTGGTTCTTGGCCATTGAGTGAGACCAGAGACCCTGAGCTGTGTGGTGGAGATGGTGAGCTCCCCACCCTGTCAGACATGCATCTGTAGTGACTACTGCCTGTACTTCGGGATCGTAAAAGGGTTTTCCCTGTGCAAGATTCTCTCTTGTCCACCAGTGAAGGCTTTGTACCAGTGTTGGCGAAACGACCACTAGATCGTCCCACTGACCACTTGCCTGAGACCACTGTTTCGCCAACCATTCCTGCATGGGACACAGGCGCGCGTGGGGGACCAGGTAAATGCATGACGCCATCATGCCCAGTAAACGCATTGCTTTGCGTACCGTTATTTGTTGACCGGACTGATAATGCAGAATTTGCAGAAGTATATTCCGAATTCTTTCTTCTGAAGCAAAGGTCAAACCCTCCTGGGTATCCAGGATTGCTCCTAGGAATTGTTTTGAGGTGCTTGGCACCAGGCTTGACTTCTTCTCATTGATTGAGGAGCCTAATTCGTGGAGGAGTTCGATAGTCCTTTGAATGTTTGTCCTGCAAATTCCTGGGGTTTCCCCCGTTGTGAGCCAGTCGTCCAGATAAGGGTACACTGGGATTGCCTCCCTGCGTAGGTGTGCAGCCGCCACCACCTTGGTGAATACCCTTGGTGCTGAAGCTATCCCGAAGGGCAGTACCTTGAATTGGTAGTGGCGACTGTCCACCTTGAAGCGCAAGTACTTTCTGTGCGCTGGGAACATGGAAATATGAAAATAAACATCTTTCATATCCAAGGCTGCCATGTAATCCCCTTTTTTTTTTTTAGGAGGGGGATTACCTCTTGTAGCGTGGTCATACGAAATTTTTGGGGCTTGACATACTTGTTGGCAGGCCGTAAGTCCAATACTGGGCGCATTGTCAAGTCTTTCTTTGGCACAAGGAAGTAAGAGTTCTATCGCGTCCTTTTGTAGAAGAATGGCGATCTCCTCGAGGAGAATCTTCTGATGTTCTAAGGAGTGTACTCTTTGTCGTGGAGGATGGTTCCGGGGACGCTGCAGTAGCTCTATACAATATCCCGTGGATACTGTTGACAGCACCCATCTGTCTGATGTGATCCCTTCCCAAGCCTGGGTGAAGTTTGAAATGCGTCCCCCTACTGGGGTTGCGTGAGAAGGGACCCTGAACTGAGCGTCACTGCTTTGGTGGAGGCGTGCCGCCTCCCTTACTGGGGCTGCCTCTGCCTTTACCACAACCTCTCCTATTACCTCTGCCGTAACCCTGGGTAGACTGTTGGTTGTTCCACTGTGTACCCTGCCCCTGGGAATAGTTAGATCCTCTCTGGGAATTTTGGCCGCGTGGGTGACGAAAATTACTATTCCCTCTCTGGTTAGGGGATTTATTGGTTAACTGGCCAAGGGATTTGAGTGTCTCGTATTCGTCCTTGGCATTTTTCAGTGCGTCCTCGACCGCCTTACCAAACAACAGATCGGCTTCCACCGGTTTGTCTAACAATGATGCCCGAGTTTCTGCCTTAAAACCAGACTGCCCTAACCACGCATGTCTCTTGATAACAGTACCTTCTGCTATCAATCTGCCTGCGTTATCCGCGGCGTCGAAGGTTGCTTTCAAAATGCAACCAGACACGGCTCTACCCTCTGCGGAAATCCGAGCTAATTGGCCCTTTAACAGTTCAGGAGCAGAGGCTATGAGAGCCGCGACTTCTTCCCACTGATGGCAGTTGTAGCTGGCCAACAGGGTGGTGGAGTTAGCAATCCTTGCTTGATAGGCGGACGTTGAGGCTACCTTCCTGCCGAAACCGTATAGTTTTTTGCTCTCCTTGTCGGGAGGAGCTTCTGACGAAGACAAGGGTGTTCCAGCCCTCTTACGAGTGTTGGTAACAACTAGGGAGTCTGGCTTCAGATGTCCTCTTATATAGAGAGGGTCAGACTGAGCTGCCCTGAAAAGTTTTTCAACCCTGGGATTGACTGCTCTGGTGAGGTTTGGGTTCACCAGGGACGGATCTATTCTCCGCTGAATGGATTTAAGGCTAGGGATGGTCTGGGCAACCGGCCTCCTTTCTCCCACTAACTCTTCTGCGAAGTCCCTTTCCTCCTGTACACCGTGGGTGTCAATGTGGAAATGTTCTGCTGCGCGAGCGAGAACCTCATTTAGGAGGGGCTGATTATCGACCGGGGAGTCGGTAACCGGGGCTTCGTTCTCTACCGGGGAATCTACTCTGTATGTTTCCGGGTTATCCTCTTCTTCTTCCTGTTCCTCATCATCATCCCCATAGTAGCCCGTCCCGGTTTGCTCTTCTATCATACCAAATTCTTGGTCTCTACAAAAGGAAGCCTCTTCTTGATACCGTGAGTATGGTGTTGCGTAAGGTTGTACCTCGAAGGGTTCAGACCTCATCGGGGTTTCAAACCGGGCCTTCTTACTCGGGGGGATAGGATCAGTAGAGCCTGAGGGTGTGGCCCTTTGTGGATCATACGAGAGGAAATGTTCTGGATTTTTATCATAAAAATCAGCCAAAGAAGACATTCTTGACATGACCCTATCTATGTCTTCACTGGACCATTTTTTGGAACTGGGAATGACTCTCTCAGCAAGTCTATGGGATTTAGCTTGAGTAGCTTTGCTGGTTGTGGACCTATCAGCAGACCTGGGCTTGTCTGTCTGTTTAGGGGGGGTGGAGTGTTTCACAGGTGTTGAAGAATGTACAGTTAGTTTCTTCTGCTGTTTTCCCCCCTCCCCGTGCGTAGAAAAATGTTTTCCCTGTCCCTTAGTAGCTCCAGAGTTTTTCGACGCCTGGCGTCGAGGATCGGGAGAGGTGTCCCTGTCCTTCGAGCGTGGGGCCTCGCGGCTTTAATTGCGGGCTCCGCCTCCTGTAGCGCGGCCTCGGGGTGGAAGTCGTCTTCGTCTTCCGACGATCGAACTTCTGTTAGACTAGGGAGCGAGGCACTCATGGCAAGAGTGGATGATTGCCTGGAGTCATGCGGCGATCTTGATCGGGAGCGCCCAGAGGACACCGAATCAGACCGTTCTGTCTGTGCCTCTTTCCGAGAACTCGACATCGTCGAGTCTCGGTTGGACTTAGTGTGTTTAGTGTGTGTAGTATGTGAAGCGCTTGCGTCGCCGGGGGTCTTCCCCATAGCCGCCCTGCCGGACGACCTTCCGAGGTCGGGGACCTGCGCTCGGCTGTCTTTCGACGCCGTAATGCCCTCGCCGTCCGAAAGTACGGCGTTGCTGCCATCGCTGAAGGCGCCCTCCGCTGCCATGGCCGCCTGCCTGGCGTGGTGGGCCCAACGCTTCGTCGAACGGTCCTTAAGTGTCTTAGGTTTAAACCTACTACACGCTCTGCAGTTCGCTTCGGGGTGGTCCCTCGGCAAGCAGAGATTGCACGTGGCGTGCCTGTCGACCCAAGGGTATTTGCGGTTGCACTTGGGGCAGAATTGAAAAGGGGTACCCTCCATACGCACCTTGAGGCAGCGGGCTGTTAAGTGTAGGAAATGTATAAGGTGTACCTATATAGCAAGAGTGTAGAGTATGTACCACCCCCCACTCTCCCTACTTGCAGGGCCGAGGCCAGCGGCCTACCAGGCCCGGGCCGAGGCCAGCGGCCTTCCGAGGCCCAAATCCGTCGTGCAGCAGCCGACGGTCGATTTCTTCTCCAGCCGGCGTCGAGTGTCGAAGTTCGACGTTGGAAAGGGGAAGGATGTCAATAGATGAATAATTTTAAATCTTAGCAAAAGTATGGCTAAGGCCAGGGGACTCCGCAAGATGCTTCCGACCAGTATGGCGAAAAAAAACAATCTGAGGATCCTATACGCGTGAGGGATCTTGGGTACAGTGAACGTCACACTAGGGATAGTATTACTGGCACGCCCTGTGTCGACGCCCATTTTCGAGTTTCAAAAAACAAACTGGAATACTCCGCAGCTTCCACTAGATGTCGGCCTATGCACAGCATGTGATCTAAGCAGATTCCACACACACACACACACACACACACACACACACACACACACACACACACACACTGTTAGCCTAATGAAAGTGAATGGTATACAGCGAATATAATGAAAAATAAATAACGAATGACAATTATAATGAATTGAAAATAACGAAGAAATACCACATTATTTAAATAAAATATATGTGGGGGTGGGGTAAAGGGTTACATCTTTTGGGGAGGGGTTAGGGTGAGTTTTAGCAAGGGGAAATGGGGGTTTGGGAGGTACCCCCCAAAAAATGAATTCATTATTGTTTTCGTTATTTTTAATTTGTTAAACATTCATTAGTTATTTATTGATTTGTTTTTATGATATGGAACCCAAGTGAACTGTACCTATATATGACAAATATTACTTGCCTTTCTTTCTGATGCTTGTATCTACTTAGATTCACATGCTTTGCATAGGCCGGCATCTAGTGGTTGGTGCAGAGTATTGCATGACTTTCCAAAATTCGAAAAAAAGGGACGTCGACAGAGCATGCTTGTAATAGTATCCCTAGTTTAATGTGTACTGTACACATGGCCCTTCACGCGTCCTCAGATTGTTTTATTTCTGACATGACGCAGCATGAGGTCTATGTGTGAGTACACAAAAGTGAAGAAAGGTGCAAGTGGTCATTGTGCCTTCAACTCCAAGAGGGGAGGAAGGTGGGTGCATGTGAATCTGAGCAGATACAAGAATCAGAAAGACGATTACAGATATGTAAGGCTTGTGGATCTCCTTAGAATCACATGCTTTGCATTGACTAGTCGAAGTACCTGGAGAAGGAGGTGGGTTGTTAGAAGGTACAGAGGCAAAAAGATTCATTAGTACCGCTTGACCCACTTGAGAATCTGTTCTTGTACGAGTATCCACACAGTAGAATTGTGTGAAAACGTGAATGGTGCTCCATGTAGCTGCTTTGCAAATCGCTTCTAAAGGTATATTTGCAATGAATGCTGGAGTAGCCCCAGTGCCACAAGTGGAGTGTGCTCTGGGCATGAATGCTATTCTCTGTCAAATAAAAGGTTTTCAGAGTTTAATGCAGTGTACTATTCATCTGGAAATGTCTGACTTGGAGACAGGATCCCCTTCTCTACCAACAGTTAAAGAAAAGAAGAATTGATCTGTTTTCCTTATTAGTTTTGTTTTGTCTATGTAGTACATCACTGCTCTGCTGACATCAATTGAATGGAGGCTCCATTCGGCTGCATTCTGTGGGTTTTGAAAGAATGCTTCAAGTTCTATAAATTGATTGATACAAATTTAGAAATACATTTCGTAGAAAAACATGGATGTGTTCCTAACACTAACTTGTTTTTTGTGAATGGTTGCAAATGGGTCCTGAACTAAGAGTGCTTGCAGTTCACTGACTCTTCTTACTGAGGGAATGGCTATAAGAAAAGCAGTCTTGAAGGAGAGATGTTTAAGACTAGCTTTATCCATAGGTTCAAAAGAGGACCCCATTAAGCTTGGTAAGAATTAAACTTTTAGTCCAAACCTGGTGGTGGAGTTGAAATTGGGGGATATAGCCTTTTTGACCCTTTCCATGAACCTTCCTCCAGGAAATTTTACTTTGTGAGGTGGAATATGCTGAGAGTGCAGGCCAGGTGGACTTTAAGAGAATTAAAGACTAACCCTGAGTCAAACAAATACAGTAGTGTATGATATTAGAAGGTGAACAGTGAATGGGGTTGACATTTTGCCTTATGTACCACAAGACAAAGCGCTTCCATTTGTTGAAATAACAATGTGTTGTGTTAGGCTTACGTGCCCCTTAAGATGTTCATACATCGTTGAGGTAAGTTTACGTGACCAAACCCAATGACTTCAGGAGCCAAGCTGCTAAGGTCATTGTTTGAGGAAACTGATGGAGTGTTGACCCCTGATGATGGGATAACATGTTGTAAGGGCTCTGTAGTTTAACTGGCGGGAAAAGCGAAATTTTGAGTAGGTGTGATAAACAAGTCTGGCGGGTCCACATTGGAGCTATTAGGATCACTGCAAGATGCTCCTGGTGCATTCTGTGGATTATCTTGTTCAGCAGTGGTGTTGGGGGAAAAGCATACACAAATCTCCCTGACCAATTGATCCACTGTGGTTTGCCCTTGGACCCTGTCTGGGGAAACCTGGATGCGTTACTCATGGCACTGTGCGTTCTCTTATTGCCCCAATTCTTTGAAGACATTGTCTTAAATGTCTGTGTGTAACTACCACTCGTGCCTGAGGGAAGCTGTATGTTTCTGCTCAACCTGTCTGATAGACAGCAGTGTTCCCCTGGAACATGTGACAGGGGGAATATGTTTTGGTTGAGAGACCAGTTCCACATCTTTTGTGCTAGTTTGGACAGAATTAGTAATTGTGTCTCGCCTTGTTTGTTTACCTAAAACATGGCAGTAGAACTGTTTTCACCACTAAGTTATGTCCCGCTAACTGATGTTGAAACACAATTAGGGCCTTGAAAACGGATAGTAATTCTAAAAGGTTGATATGCTTCTTTGACATGGATTGTGTCCACATGCTGTGCGCAGTTTGATGGAGATCATGCGCTCCCCCCCCCCCCCCCCCTGAAAGTGATGTGTCTGTTGTTAGAGTGGACTCTACTGCAGGGTTGATGAAGGGTTTTCTTTTTGCCATGTTTTTCCTTGACCACCACTGCAGTGCTTGAACTAGAGATTGCTAAAGGACCACTAGAACTTCTCAGTGACCGTTTGTTTCAGACCACTGTTTCGATAGCCTCTCTTGCATTGGACGCATGCGCAACCACACGTGTGGCACAAGAAAGATGCATGAATCCATCATCCCGAGAAGGCGCATTGCCTTTTGCAGTTTTAATTTTAAAAAAATGTTTTGTTGATTTTAATGGTCAACCAAACAGCGTGGTCAAAACATGTACACATCAATGGGCATTACTTTGTCATATACAATGTCTCTTGTTGAACTACGCTAACACTGTTAACGACCCTACCGCCCACCCCTCCCACCCTCCCCCTGTGTTGCTCATCTAGCCTCAGTATCGCATTCTCACATATCAAGCAGGTACGGCCCTTGCGCAGTGTCCGGTGATGTCTGTCCCGCCTCGGCCCTCGTTGTGGCCCTTGCACACAGGGTTTGTGTAAGTGTGATTCAGTTTGTGATTCCCTCGTTAGCTTTAGAAGGGTTTGCGTGAGCTACTCTCTTCCAAACAGTTGTTTCGGCCAATGCCCACTTTTTAAGGTCTCGCCAAAAGTCCTCTAAATGGGGGCCCCCTGGGGACTTCCCAGACATCGCAATCTGCCTTTTAGCCAGGCTAAATGCCAAGTCCTGCAACTTAGAAGAGATTTGTAGGTGATTGGGGCATGAGAAGCTGCCCAACAAGCAGGCTGCTGGTGTAAGCGGGTGGACACCAAGTCCTCCCTCGCGCAGTGTGTCCTCTATCCCACCACAGTACTGTGACAATCTAGAACAGGACCAGAACATGTGCAGCATCCCTGGGCAGTGTTGTGTAGCAGCCCCGGGGAACTTGGACATTCTGAGAGGGGTCAGATATGCTCTATGCGTGATGTACACGTGTATCAACTGAAGACGCACGTTCCGGGACACTTTCTTATGGTACTGCAATATCTGTGCCCAGTGCGTGTCTGGGAACGGGCCCCCCAGGTCTTCCTCGCACCCGGACCTAATGCTTGCAACCGAGGAGGGTCTGCTCTCTAGAAGAAATACATACAACCGAGAAATTGTGTGCGGGCCTTCTGCCAAGTCATACATTGTATCAATTGTGGAGAGTGCGTTTGCTGTTTCTACCTGCGTTGGCCATCTGCACATAATCTCATTTTTGATGGTGCCATATATCATGAATTGGCCATAGTGTAGTCCCGTGGCGTTGGCCAATTCTAAAAATGGTGTGAAGGAGGTGCCCGTCAGCAGGTCCTAGGGGACAATGTATGACAACTCCCTTAGGCTCCCAGTGTGTTCGGATATTCAGGTGTACCTGTGACTCTTTTGGGGCCAGAGAGGCCAACGGGATCTGCAATGAGAATGGGTCCCTCAATTTTATTAATGCTAGAGCTCTATCCCATAGTTGTATGCCTAGTGTCACCAGATAAGGGTAGCGATATACATGTGTTCTTATACTCCACAAAATTTCCTTCAAAAAGACATGCGACGTCTATGGCTGAAGGAGTCTGGTGTCCGGGGTGGGTTCATCGGCCAGCCAGCCAGCCCACCTCGAATTGTAGCTGCCCCGGGATATCGTACAATTCAAAGAGAGGGACCTTAATGCCGCCCTCCTCATATGGTCTTTGCAGTAGTGCTAATGCAATCCGACACCTGCCGTTGTGCCACAGAAATTCCCTACATAAAGAATCTAGAGTTTTAAAGAAGGCCTTCAGTATATTGTATGGTATGTTTACAAAGTAATGCAGGAGTCTAGGGAGGACCATCATTTTTAGCAGTGCTTCTCGGCCCATCACAGAAAGAGGTAGTTTGAGCCAGAAAGCCATGGAATTCTTAATCCCTACCAGGGCCCTCTGGGTATTGTTATCGTGTTCTGTAACTAGATCATGAAAAATGTCAACCCCCAAGTATCAGAATGTGGACGCACTCCACTTTAGGGTCAGCACTGGAAGGTTGCCGGGTGGAGTCTTGGCTAGACCAGTCAGTGGGAACAGCAAGGACATTTCCATGTTAACTGTGATGCCCGACATCTGTGCAAACCTAGCTAGAACCTCAATTATTTCCAGATTATCTTCGGGATTCTGTACATGTATGAGCGTGTCATTAGCATATAGGGAGATCAAGTGTCCATGACCTGTATATTCCCCGAGGCAAACTCGGATCGCAAGTATGTTGCCACTGGTTTCATCCCCAGAATGTACAGCAGCGGAGACAGTGCACAGTCCTGTCTAGTGCCCTTCTCCAGCACCATAGGCTCAGAGAAATGCCTCCAAGTTTTAACCCTCACCACTGGTTCCATGTATATTATCTCTACCCATCGTATAAAATAAGGGCCAGAGCCTAACCTGCGTAGCGAAGCAAGCAACCAATCCCACTTATGGAGTCGAAAGCCTTCACGGCATCCAGGGCAGCAATGGCACACAGGGTCTCCCAAGAGGCTATACTGTGTATGACATGGTGTAAATGTCTTAGATTCCAGGACATGTTCCTACCGGGCACGTAACCAGTCTGATCGGGGTGTCCCAAGTGTGTGCATCACCTTCTTTAACCTATTTGCCAGAGTAGCCATCAGAATTTTGCTGTTCTGATTGAGCATAGACAAAGGGCGGTAGAAGCTACATTCTTGTGGGGGCTTGTTGGGTTTCAACAAAGGATGCCTGCTACATACGCTTCATTTATGGCATTCAGTAGATGGGCGGCCATATCCATAGCAAATTCTTTGTAGAAATCCCCCGGCAGCACATCTGAGCCTGGGGTTTCCCAGAAGGTAGCACCCTCATTGTGCCGATCAGCTCTTCAGCTGTTAGGGTGTCAAGTTCCCTGGCCGCACTCTCCTCTAATCTAGGGTGACCTATTTTGTTTCGTACCTCCTCTGTGACCAGGTCCGTGGAACTGGGCGACTCCTAGTACAGACTTCGGCAAAAGTCGTAAAGAACGGTGTTCACTCCCACTTGAGTATTATATGTGGTGCCTTGCGATGTCTGTATTGGATAGGTGGGTGTATGCTGCTCTTCCCTCTCGCACAACCATGCAAATAACCTACCAGGCTTATCCCCCTCAGCATGTTGCCTCTCTAGAAATTTGGCATAGCTATGTTTCCCCAATCAGACCCAGCAGCTTGGGCATGGTTTACTCAAGGCTGCTTCCCTCGTTCCCCTATCTACCCGGTAAGTGTGGGTATGCGACAGTGCTTGCAGTGCGTCCTCCGTGGCAGACAATTCCCTGCACAATGTGGCCTTGCGTTGCCGCTCACCACCACTTTAAGGGCTTCCCATAAAGTGCCTGCCCCGGGTACACTGCCCATATTGTGTTCAAGGTATTCCCTAATGCCGTGTCTCAAGTGGTCCCGGAAAGCTAGGTCCAATATGGCTTTGCTTCACAATTTCCACATTGGGATAGGGGGCCTCGCAGATGTATGCAGTAGCAGTAGCAGTGGCACATGATCAGACAACAATGTGCTCTTGTACTCTACTGTCATGGGTTCGTCCATAAATCTTTCCCCACGAAGTAGTAGTCGAGCCTGGTATGGACTGTGTGTGCGGAGGAGGCTTGAGAGTAGTGCCTAGAGGTTGGGTGAAAAACCCTCCTTCAAATGTCAACCAATTCAAATGCAGCGAGTAGCTACTGTAAGGCTCTGGTAGGTGGGGGCGGTTTCTGGACTTTGGAGTCCGATCTGTCTATGCTGGGATTCAGGACACAGTTAAAGTCACCCCCCGCCCCCATATGACGGAACCGTTCCTGTAGGGGCAAAGCCTAGGGTAGTGTGTCTGGAAGAAGGCTGCCATGTTATGGTTGGGAGCATATCTATCTATTATAGAGGAGTCTACATTCTCTAAGGTGGGTCTCCTGTAGTAGAGCTTTGTCAATTTTGTGTTTGCAGAGATAAGTGTACACTCTATTTCTTTTAACAAAGTTGTTCATCCCACGGACATTCCAAGATATCACCTTTAACTCGCTAGCCATCTCCAAACAGTTGCGTTAAAGGCTGCCTCCCTCCCCCCCACCCCGCTATTCCGCAGAACACAACCTGTCCACCATAAAAAGATCCCCTGCGCTGAGACTGATATTGGCAACACAAAAGCCCTGTTAACTTCCACAACTTTCCCAACTAACAAGAAGAACAAGTTACTTACCAACTGGTAACGTCGACTGGATGTTCCTCCAACATATTCCACATCTTTGACATGTAATGTCCACGGCTGTACACTTCGGAAACTTTTTCGGCAGAGGGCGTCCTGCGTCGATGACGTCGGGTCGATGTCCAGCAAAGGCCTCCGTCGAGGGCGACGTCAGCGTATGTTATAAATAGGACGAACGGCGCCTGTAGCCTCAGTTTATGTTTTTTTCCCCCATAACGTGTGGCACTCATCCAATGCCTGCTTGACTGCACATAGCCTTACGGAAACGTAAGCTGCAATCGCATAGGAAATTCTCCAGAGGGGCAGGCTGGGAGGGCGATGTGGAATACGTTGAGGAACATCCAGTCAAAAGAACGTTACCAGTTGGTAAGTAACTTATTCTTCGAATGGGTTGTGTCCTCCAACGTATTCCACATCTTCGACAGACTCCTAAAGCAGTACCAGAAAATGGAGGAGGGACAAGAATTTAGAGTATACAATCTGATGGCGGAATAAAGAACCGCCTTACCTAAGGCCATATCCTGACCATTTATCGTATCAAGGAGTAATGTTTAACAAAGGTATGGATTATGGATAGAAGCCCATGAGGCTGCATCACAAATATTCCTAATAGGAACTCCCCGTTGGAGGGCTGTGCAAGTAGCCACGCCCCTAGTGGAATGAGCTCTCAACCCTTCAGGAGGGTGCTTACCACATCGGTAACATTCAGTAATGGTAAGGATAATCCACCTGGACAGGGTCTGTTTGGTAACAGCCTGTCCCAATCGGTGTCCAGCATATCCCACAAAGAGTTGATCGCCCACTCTGACCCTGGACATCCTAGAAATATAAAAGCTCAGAACTCTCCTAGGATCCAGCCTATGGAGACACTCCTCTTCCTTACCAGGATGAGGAGGAGGATAGAAAGAAGGAAGAACCACTTTCTGGCTCAAATGAAATTCGGATACTAGCTTAGGTAGAAAGGAATGACGTACCGCAAGTACAACCCTGTCCTTGTGGAACACAGTAAAGGGCGGCATAAGGAAAGTGCCTGCAATTCACTCACACTGCGAGCTGAAGTAACCACAAACAAGAACACTGTCTTGAAGGACAATAATCTCAAAAGACAAGAGTGCAAAAGTTCAAACGGAGCACCCATTAGAAATTTCAAAAACAAATTCAAATCCCAAACCGGCACATGGAAAGGGGATGGCGGGAACACATTAGTCAGTCCGTTAAGAAATTGAGAAATCAAAGGAATCTTAAATTAAGAGCACTCTTCGGACGAGCGCTTAAATATAGAAAGTGCCGCCAGGTAACCTTTAATGGTACCTACTTGAAGGCCCTTGTGGGCCAAAGAAAGTAAGAAAGACAAAACCAAAGGAATGGAACACTGAAATGGATAAATATTTTGTCCTCTGCACCAGTCGCAAAACTTACGCCAACGGTACAGGGATTTTGTCGCTTGCCTCCTGGCCGAAAACACCTCCATCACATCATCCGGGAGGTCCCAATCCTTTTAGCTCAACCTTTCAGATGACAAGCGTGAAGGTGTAGAGTTCTGACCTCTGGATTGAGAACTTGAAGTCCCTCTCGCGAGAGCAGATCCTCTCGGTAGGGTAGACGGCGTGGAGGGCAAATGGACATTTCTAGAAGGTCCGGGTACCACGCTCTCCTGGCCCAATCCGGAGCAATGAGGATCATGTGGGAACTGAACCTCCGTAACCTACTTAACACTTGAGGAATGACGGGCACTGGAGGAAACGCGTACAGCAGTGGGAATGACCAATCCACTATGAATGCGTCTCCTAAGGCTCCTCTCAGAGGAAATTCCCTTGAGCAAAATCTCTCGCACTTTCGGTTGGCACTGGTGGCGAAGGGATCCACTTGTGGGGTTCCCCAAAGGGTGAAGATCTCCAGAAGGACTTCCTGAGCCAACTCTCACTCTTGAGAGATCGTGCTCTGCCTGCTCAGAGCGTCCGCCGCCGCATTTTCGTCTCCTGCCAGATGAACTGCTGAGATCGAAATTCCCTACTGGATGGTCCAGAACCAGAGCTGCATTGCCTCTGTGCACAGCGGGAGTGACCCTACCCCTCAACCCCCTTTTTTGTTGAGGTAATGCATGGCCACTGTGTTATCCGTCATGATCAGGACACTCTTTCCCCGCACAGATGGCAGAAAAGCTTTCAGGGCTAGCCTGATGGCCCTCAGCTCTATCATGTGGGTTTTGGACTCCGACGGAGACCAACGACCGCTGGCGGTCAAGTCGTTGGCATGAGTGCCCCATCCTGTGAGGGAAGCATCCGTCACTACAGTCACCTCCGGCCACGGTTGCCAAAACGGCTCCCCCTTCATCAGGCTCCCTTCGTTGGCCCACCACAGAAGATCCTGGGAGACAGAGTGGAACCTGAACGGGATCCGACATTTTGCCCGAGAACTGCGACCACTGCATCTTGAGGACCCATTGCAGGGATCTCATCCTCAGCCTGGCCTCTGGCACCAGAAATATTCAGGATGCCATGAGGCCGAGCAACCTTAAGAATTCGAAAGCCGGGAGACTCTGGGCATGTTGAAACTTGTCCATCATCTGCACAATGTGATGACCCCTCACCTTTGGAGGAGAGCACTTCCCCCAAGGAGGTTTGCAACACAGCCCCAATGTACTGGAGCTGTTGAGAAGGTGTCGGATGCGACTTCTTGAAATTGAGGGAGAAGCCGAGCCTGTGGAGGGAGCGGCAGGTGAGACCAAGGTGATCCAATGCTTGCTCGGGAGAATGCGCACGGATCAGCCAGTCGTCCAGGTAGGGGTAGACGTGAATCCCCCCTAGCCTGAGATACGCTGCCACCACCACCATTAGCTTGGTGAAGACCCTCGGGCGGAGGTCAATCCGAAGGGCGGGCCCGAAACTGAAAGTGCGAGTCGCCAGCCGCAAACCTCAGGTACTCTCTGTGCTTGGGGTTAATCGGCACATGAAAGTAAGCATCCTGTAGGGTCCAAATACACCAACCAATCCGGAAGTTGAAGGTCCTGGCAGACTCGAGAAAGAGTGACCATCTTGAACTTGTCCTTCCTGAGAAGTTTGTTCAACCAACGCAAGTCCAGGATGGGTCTCAATCCCCAGTCTTACTTTGGGATTAAAAAAATAAGGGGAATACTATCCCTTGTTCCTCTCCTCTAGAGGCACCAGTTCTATAGCGCCTTTCTATAGTAGGGTCAAGATTTCCTGCACAAGGAGCGGGTCCGCAAGCTTCAAAGAAAGATGCCCCGGGGGATTGTCATGAGGCCACTTTAGGCAGGGAAGACGGTAGCTGTGGGCAATAGTATCCAGAACCCATGCATCCGAAGTAATGGCTCGCCACTCTTCGAGATGCTGAGACAGTCTGCCCCCAACCGGCGAACCATGGGACATGGCCTCATGACTGTTTTGGAGCGGATGCGGCAGCGCCTGAAGGTAAAGAGGCAGCTGCCTGAGCAGCTTTGGCACCTCTATTTCCCTGACCCCACAGGTACTTTTCTGCTGACAACTTTGACTGGCGCCGCCTCTCGTTCTACCAAAGGAGGAGTAGAAATGAAAAGACGTCCCCTCAACTGCTGTCCCCTAGGACGAAAAGGTGGAGGTTGACGCACATCTGCGCTTAAAGATTTCGCCACAGCTTTTGAGGTCTGCAACCTCTCAAGGCTCTCGTCAGCCTTGCTGCCAAACAAATGCCCGCATCAAAGGGCATGTTCAAAAGACAGGCTTGTACATCTGGGGAAAAACCCAACTTCCGCAACCACGCAAATCTGCAAACAGTGCTCGCAGCCATGGACTGGCTAACACTGTTGGCCGTGTCCAAACCCAACTGAAGGGATTCACATATGGCATCCTTGCCATCTTGCACGAGAGTAAGGAACCCATACCTTTCTTCCCCTTTGGGAATATGCTCAGCCGCTAGGGAAACACAGTTCCACAGTGTGTGTGAAAACCTTGCTAAGGCACAAGTGGAGATGGCTGATTTCAACGCCATACTCCCCGCAGAAAATACCTTGTGAGCACAACCCTCAAGAGTTTGTCGTCCCTATCAGGAAGGATGTTAGGGTACCCCGTCTGCCTCGAGGTGGCCGTAGCTCCTGAAAAATCTAAATTATCGGGAGTGTGGTGAGTGAATAAGTAGCTGGGGTCGCTAACAGAAGGGCGGTACTTCTTTGTCAACGATTTGTTAAGAGCCGGAAGAGATTCCGGTGACTGCAAAGCAGCCGCCAGCCTTTTCTGTAAAGTGAGATTGAAAGGTAACACCGGGTCAGAGGACGGACCTTGATCTGAAATATCAGTTAGATCATCTTGTACAAAATCTTCAGGAGGACCGGACCAGCCCAGATACTCTGTGACCCTAGCCATGAGCCTCCTGTATGACAATTCAGCATCAGCCCCAGGCTCGGGCCTGCCAAATTCCACTTCCGGAGAAGTGTCCAACCCACTGGCATCATAAAGTGTTTGCCTCAACTCCTCCAATTGACTGTCACCAGAGAAGACAGGAGACATATCACGCACAACAGGGTCCTCAAAGTCAGACCTTTCCTCCTCCTCATATATGTCGTCCAGAGGGCGGTAAAAACCTTGCCTCGGGACAGAAGAGGGCCTGGAGTCCACAACTGGCATCACAGACTTAGCAGTAGCCTTCCTTGGAGGATCCACCAAATCGGGTAAATCCAATGTAAATTTCGGGCAAAAATCCAAAGGCGTCGACTGCTTCGGCGTTGAAGGCTTTGGCATCGACGTCGACAATGGTGCCGACAGCGCTGAGGGCTGATAACGCAAAGCCTTGATGACCGAATCCGACTGACACGGCGCCAACAGAGTCGATGCAGGCTTCAAGCCCTTGGCAGGTTTCTGCGGTCTCGCTGGGGACGAGGACCGAGACCTCAAAGCATGTCTCTTGCGACTATCCTGAGCCTTGTCCGAACGGTACCTCGGAGGTTCCCGATGAGTCGCGTCATGGTCTCGAGCCTCAAGGCGTGCGAGCCACGTTACAAGACCATTCCTTGCCGGCTTCATCAGAAGGTGCGGCCTGAACTGTGCCTTGCGATTGAAAAATCGCCAACATCTGCCTCTTAAATGCAGCCCATTCCTCCGGAGTCTAGGACTTCGTCGGGCATGACACTTTCCTCGCGGCTCCATCCTCCGAGCCAACCGGTGACGGCACTTCCTAGAATGCCGGGACGAGGAATTAGAATGGCAGGAACCACTACGGAAGCGAGATCCCCGGGCCTCCTCCCGACACAGATAATCGACTCCTGAGTCGTCGGTGGGCATCCCCTTGGACGATTTAGATTTTCGGGACTTACTGAGTTTAGAACCCCGACCTACCTGAAGCTTTCCCTAACGCTCCTGCAAGACCTTGGCAGTCAGCGACTGGCATTTTGAACAGTCGTCTGTGTCGTGACTCTCGGCCAAGCACCACAAACAGATGCAATGCGGGTCGGTGATCGACATTTTAGACTTGCAGTCCCGGCAAGTCTTGAAGCCAGACCGCGGAATCGGAGGGGTCGAAGAAGAAGACATCTCTACGATGAAACACACAAGGCGCGCCGAGTTCTCGAAGCAAACACATTTGCCGAACAAACGGAACTGATGCTACGGGTGCTGTGCATCCTATGTATAACATCCAGTGACGTCGCCCTCGACTGAGTCCTTCGAGGGACATCGACCTGACGTCATTGACGCAGGACGCCCTCTGCCGAAAAAGTTTCCGAAGTGCACAACTGTGGACATTACATGTCAAAGATGTGGAATACATTGGAGGACATAATCCATTTGAAATGGCCAGCATTATTGCCCATGCTCAGGCGTGCTCGCTTTTCACCACTACCTCTGGGTTTCCGTCCCAAGGATGTGCGCCGCTGTTGGGCGCATAAACAAGTTCCCAGTGGAAGAAAGAAAAAGGCAAAACCAAACTCTAGGGGTGAGCAGATAGCAGCCATGGGATCGGTCTGCTATTTCCAGTTGCTAAGAACCACTGAGGTGAGCAACCTCCCACTAGAGCAATCTAGGCAATTGCTTCAAGCTCAAGGAGGGAGCACTCTCCGCTATAAATTATTGCTCACTCCAGAAATGTTTGCCAGTTTTTGTCATCTACACCCACAGTCCGGGTGTCCTTACTTCTCTACACGAACGCCAAGTGCCATTCGTGTCTGCGGTCTCCGAGCGCTCCTGTGGCAAGGTGTCCTCTTCTGACCTTGTATAGATCCTCTCTCTATCCATCCACTCCTGCCACTCTTAGGGCTGTTCGAAGAATAGGGCTCGGTTTTTGTACAGGACTTTTAGGCGCGCACTTCATGCCGGGCTTGCAGAGACTAGACTTGGCCGCTGAGAACTGTGCTCTGCTTTTTTGGATCTGGAAAGCGTAATCCGGGTATACTGTTAAGTTTGCTGATGCCCTGCACATTGTGCCGCTTAGTCTGGAGTATGACAGGATCTTCTCCCTGTCTATGTAGTCCAAGACTTTGGCTATTATTGGTCGTGGGGGGGCCCCTGGCGGCGGTTTCGTGATGAGAACCCTATGCGCCCTCTCTATCGTGAAGCCTTGACACAGGTTCCCGTGGCCGATATCTTGTAGGAATAGGATTTCTATGTACGACGTAGGGTCTGCGCCCTCCTCTCCTTCCGGTAGGCCTACAATGCGGTTGTTGTTCCTTCTGGCCCTCTCCTCCGCATCCCCTGTCCTGCTCTCAAGGAGGTTGACCTTTTGTTGTAAAACGTGGATACGGGCGTCATTAACTTGCACCTTGTCTCATTTTCTTTCAGTTGCGATTCCAATTCCGTCGTTCCCTCAGCCAATTTCCTCACGTCTGGTCTTAGCGCCAGACATCAACAATTACCTTGTCAATCTTAGAGTTTAGTGAAGACTTCAATTCCGCGATTGCTGTTAGAATCTGGTTATTTGCTTCGCTCAACTCCCTCTTCTTGTCGCTTGACGTGGCCATCTTGCTGTTGTGTAGAGGAGGAGCCAATTACCCCCACCTCAATCGACCCGCCCCTTTTACCTGTATGCTGGAAACCAGAGTATGTGAAATATACAGAACAGCTGAATCGACAAAATGCAGAGTATGCACTCAGTCCAGTACCAGTGAAAGGGCTAGTACCTAAGAATTTGGGAGCCAAGGTATCCATTGAGAAAACCATATCTGCATACAAAGAAATATGATGGACATTTGAATGAAATCCCTGAAGAAGCAGAGCCAATAAGCGGCAAGGATGGGAATAGTTTCTTACCTGTAACTCCATTTCTCCAGCATTGGTATCTTTCATGGATTCACATGCTTAGAATATTCCCCGTCGTCAGACTGGGACCCCTCGGTACACATATATAGCCTTTTCCTATAGGAAAACTTCCGACACTTTTGTGTCCCATCTACGTCCTTTTAGGACCCGCCTACGCATGCTCCGTAGGCCGTCCCAGTATAAGAGGCCCGCCCCCGCGGCTCCCCTTCAGATTTCGGCCACTCCAAAGTAGGAAGGGTTAAACTTATCAATCAAATACATTGCATTCCGGGGAGGTTGGCGGGCGCATGTGAATCCATGAAAGATACCAATGCTAGAGAAATGGAGTTACAGGTAAGAAACTATTCCCTTCTCCAGCATTGGATCTTTCATGGATTCACATGCTTAGATTGTATAGCAGTAACACTTGAGACAGCGGTGAGAATGTAATGTAATATACCCTCACCATACTACACAATGCATATGTACAGTAGGAATAAGTTAACTCATATAACCTTACCCACATAAAGTATACTGTCATCAAAAAGGTAGAAAACAGATTCTCCACAGCGTGGAGCTTACCTTACTGAAACAGATGGCGCAGGACAGCTCTTCCCATCTGCACTTCGTCCGCATGCTGCCTGGCAAGGCAGTAGTGGCGGGTAAACGTGTGGGGCACTGACCATGCTGCAGCTTGGCATAGGTCCGTCAGCGGAATTCCTGCCCATAAAGCTGTTGAGGAGGACATCGATCTTATAGAATGGGCTCTAGGATGTCCTTGCAGTGGCCTTCCGGCCTTAGAGTGACAAAATGCAATCGTCGATGAGACCCATCGAGCCAATCCCTGTTTAGAGATTGCTTTTCCTCTCGTCGACGGACCATATGCGATGAACAGTTGTCGAGTAGACCCGAGTTCCTGTGTACGATGTAGGTAAAATTTCAGAGCCCTCTTAACGTCCAGGGTATGAATAGCTTTTTCTGCTGCCGATGAGGGTGTGGCGAAGAAAGTAGGGAGAACAATGGACGAGTGTTTGTGATACACTGTCGGAACTTTTGGGACGAACGTAGGATTATTTGCCAGAACCACTTTGTCCTTAAAGAATCTTAGGTATGGCGGGTCTACGACCAGCGCTTGCAGTTCCGAGATTCTCCTAGCTGATGTGATAGCAATCAAGAATGCCAACTTCCACCAAATTAATTTTATGTCGGACGTGGCCATAGGCTCAAAAGGCGGTTTCATTAAGCCTGCCAACACTGTGTTGAGACTCCAAGTTGGGGGGAAACGTTTTACCGGGGGAAAAACTCGAAATAAACCCCTCATGAAGTGTTTCACAAGTCTGTCGCTAAATAGAGGAGACGACTGCCTCTTCCTCGTGAACCTCGAGATGGCCGCCAGGTGCACCTTTATCGATGTGAAGGATAACCCCCTCTCCGCCAAGAGGAGCAGGTAAGGTAGAACTTGTTCCGGCGTCACCAACAACGGTTGTAGGCCTTGTTGTCCTCTACACCATTCACAGAACCTCCGCCACTTATAGGAGTAAGATTTGTTTGTAGAAGGGGCTCGAGCCGCCTGCAGAATTTTTTGACAATCCTCCGAAACGTCTAAAGCACCAAACTCCGAAAAGTCAGGAGCCAGGCTGTAAGGTTGAGACTGTCCGGGTCGTGATGCCACACCGTGCCTTTGTCCTGGGATAGTAGGTTCGGGACTCTCGGAAATGCTATGGGATGTTCCAGCGACAGGTGAAGCAGGTCGGAGAACCACGGTTGCCTTGGCCAGTATGGTGTCACTAGAATTACCCGGCAATTGTATCTGCGTATCCATTGTATTGTCCTCCGTATGAGGGGGAACGGGGGAAAAGCGTAAAGGAACATGTCCGTCCATGAGAAGGAGAATGCCTCCCCCATGGAACCCTCTTGAGGCCATCTGCTTGCGAATTGCTCGCATTTCTTGTTGTCTTTGGTCGCGAAGGCGTCCAGAGGGGGGTGACCCCATTTCTCGAACACTTTCATCAGGTGAATTGTGTCCATTTCCCACTCGTTTATCTGGGCCATGCTTCTGCTGAGGGAGTCTGCTTGGGAGTTCCTCACTCCTGGGAGGTGGTGAGCCACGATGGAAATTTCATGCTTTAATGCCCAATGCCATGTTTTCTGGGCTTCTGTGGAAAGAGTTCTTGATCGCGTCCCTCCTCGTTTCCTCAGATAAAACATGGCCGTTGTATTGGCGGTCAGTACTCGTACTCGCAACCCCTTGATGTGTGGTAGGAATGCCTTCAAGTCCCATCGTACTGCTCTGAGCTCTAACACGTTTATGTGTAGGAGTGACTCCGTTGGAGACCAGCGACCTTGCGTTTGGAGAGCGCCCATGTGAGCTCCCCACCCGGTTAGGGACGCATCCGTGACTATGGTTCGCTGAAACTCCGGCTCCTGTAGGGGTACACCGTTGTTCAGATTGTGGAAACTCTGCCACCACTGAAGGGTCCGAAGCAGCTTGTCGTCGTCGATGGTTATCTTGTCTGACCACGATCCTTGAGCCTGCGTCCATCGGTCCGCGAGGAATTCCTGGACTGGCCTCATGAATAGGCGACAGTTTTCCACCAGATGGATGCAGGATGCCATGGCCCCTAGGACCGAAACGTATTTTCTCACTGAGAGCCTGGTGTTTCGCCGTAGTCGGCTCGCTTGCTGATTGAGTCTTGAGGTTCTATCGAGAGAAGGTTTCACTAGCCCTAACTGGGTCTCGAACTGTGCCCCCAGGAATACCAGCGTTCTCGATGGCCGCAGAGAGGATTTTTCGAAGTTTATGGCGAATCCCAGCTGTTGAAGAAGCTGCATGGTGGCTTGTAAACTTGTTTTGGTCGACGCTGGGGAGGATCCCCTTACCAGCCAGTCGTCGAGGTATGGGTATACATGGTGGCCTTGCTTCCTTAGCCAGGCCGCTACTGGAGCCAGGCATTTTGTGAACGTTCTGGGGGAGGTCTTGAGCACAAAGGGAAGAACTGTGAACTGGTAGTGAGTCCGCCCTATTACAAATCTCAGGAATTTCCTGTGTTTCCGACACATTGGAATATGGAAGTACGCGTCCTGTAAATCCAGGGACGCTAGAAAATCCCCCTCTTGAACGGCGCGGATCACTTCCTGCAGAGTGAGCATCTTGAATTTTAGGCTCTTTAAAGAGTTGTTGAGATCGCGTAAGTCTAAAATGGGACGCCATTTGCCGTTCGGCTTTTTTGCGACGAAATACCTTGAGTAGACTCCTTGACCTCTCTGTGATGTTGGAACTAATTCTATCACGCCCTTTGCTAACATGAGTGTTACCTCTTGTTGCAGTATCTTCAGATGGGAATGAGCTGTGAACGCAGGTGGAATGTGCGGAGGGCTGTGTTTGAATTGTAGAGAGTGTCCGTTTCTTATAGTGTCCAGCACCCATTGATCCGTCGTTATTCGTTCCCATTCATCGACATATGCTAACACTCTTCCCCCCAGAACGGTGTGTTGTATGTCACTGCTGATCTTTATTTTGCTTGTCTCTCGACGACGACGGATATGATTGTCTTTTCCTGGAAGTCTGGAAGTTCCGGCGTCGGTTTGCCGTTTGGGAAGCACGTCTGTATCCCTGGGAGGGGTAAGCCGATCTGCCAAAGGATCGGTCTCCAGACGCTGAGAATCTTGAATTACCTGAAGCCCCTCTAAAGGGACGAAAAGACTTGTAGCTTCGGCCACTCTGGAGGGCACCCAATGAACGTGCCGTGTCCGAGTCCTCTTTCATTCCCTTTAGGGCTTCGTCCACCTTCTCACCGAAAAGAAGGTCTCCCTCAAAGGGCATGTCTAAAACTTTGTATTGTACCTCTGGCCTGAAGTAGGTACACTTAAGCCATGACTGTCGTCGTAATATGACCCCATTATTGACTTGCTTGAAGCCTGACTCAGCAAGGTCCACCGCGATGTTTATTGCGTGATTTGAGGCTTCCTCACCCTCTCGGACAAGTAACATCGCTGCCTTCCTATGCTCTTCCGGAAGATGATCAAGCAACAGAGGTAGCCTGTGCCACATCTCCCTATCGTATCTGGCTACAATCGCCAGAGTGTTTGCGGCCTTTACTGTGGTTGCTCCCACGGATAGCACTTTTTTGCCAAAGGCATCCTGGCGTCTCGCTTCGTTTCCAGGCGGAGTCGTGCACTTGTGCTGGGCCTTCGCCTTCCTCGCCGCTGCCACCGACACCACCGAGTCTGGCGTTGGTTGGGAGGATAAACACTTGGGCGTAGACTCTGGAGCCTTAAACTTTTTCTCGAGGCGTCCTTTCACTGCCGGCTCTGAAAAAGGGTGACGCATTGTCTGCAACCCCTCCTTCCACACGTGGTCTAGTATTGGTATAGAGAACACAGACCTCCTTCTCTTACCCATGTGGTCGAACAAAAAAACAGTCCTTTTTCTGTTCTTCCTGGGACAAACAAAATTCTTTGCATGCCTTCTCCATCATAGAATGGAATGACGCAATGTCGTCCGGAGGGGACGGGTGAGCTGGGCTTCTAGGGGTTTCCAACTCCACCTCTGACTCCCAGGTTGGATCCCTGGAGAGGGATGAGGAGATATCCGACATGGCTCCCCTGTCAGACTCCGAATCTGGCAGCTCACCTTCCTCTTGTGCCAGTGCTGAGATTGACGTGCGTAGGTGGACGGGACGGGCCCGGCTCGTCGACGGGTGACTGTGGCAGGTTTGCCTGAGGTAGTGGGACGGTGGATGCCACCTGCGTAAGTGGCAGGGTGGAGGCCGATGACTGGACCGCCGTCGACGACGGTGACTTAGCAGGTGGTTTAGGCGGTCCCGCCTTTTCCACACTTGGCCTGCTTTTACTCGACTCTCGACTCGTGGTCGAACTATGATGATCGCCCGAGGAGGATTTCCTTTCCTTTTCAGGCTTTTTTGATGAAGATGATTTCTTTGACGAGGAGTCTCTAGCTGAGTGACTCCCAGATGACTCTTTTTCCGTCGGTCGAGATTTCTTCGCCGGTGGTTCCGACGAGGTAGCGCGGCGTGATGTTTTCGCCGATTGTGTGGAGCCTACCGCCGAAGGGGGGTATGCCCCCGCTCCATCATTCAGCCATGCCACCAGTCGTCGACTCCGGTCTTTGAGGGTTTTTTGAGAAAACCCTTTGCATATGTCGCAGTTATCCGCCGAATGATGAGGGTGGAGGCAATATATACAATCCATATGTCCGTCCCCCTCGTAAACTTTTTTCAAGCTGCACGTCATGCATGGACGGAACAGCGCTTTTCCTGACATGGAGGACATTTTCTCTAACTCAAACTCCAGGAATACAACCTTGTACAAAATAGTAAGACAACGCGAGGAGATCCCACTACTTTGGAGATGGTTGAGATCTAAAGGGGAGCCGCGGGGGCGGGCCTCTTATACTGGGACGGCCTACGGAGCATGCGTAGGCGGATCCTAAAAGGACGTAGATAGGACACAAAAGTGTCAGAAGTTTTCCTATAGGAAAAGGCTATATATGTGTACCGAGGGGTCCCAATCTGACGACGGGGAATATTCTAAGCATGTGAATCCATGAAAGATCCAATGCTGGAGAAGAATTGTAGTGTCACTAATCAATGCTAGTATGTGTTACATGGAGCTGAAGAGGACGTACATAAAAGAGATGCAGTAACCAGAGAATGCAGATATTCTATAAGGCATCAAGAAAGTAATAAGGATAAGTGACATCTTGGGATCAGGGGGAAGAAGCTTATGCCACAGAAACAGATGATTGAAGTTATTTTACACATGTACAGATGCAGAAGAAACGCAAGCAGCAAAGTAATTGTGAAGCTAGCTCTAAGCTTATAGTAAATAGACTGAGGCAAGTGCCATCGTATACATAGATAGGAAAGAGAACTATGGATGTTTCCACTAATCGTATTATAGCTGGTTGGAAAGTAGCAAAAGGCCTCATTTCAGTGCGTCGCAGTAAAAAGCAAATTGAATTACAAGCAGAGTTTCAGTGAAAGGCGATGCTGGGCGAGCCAAGAAGGCAAGGTCTTATCAAAACTGGAGTGAACTGACTTTGGATACAAAATTGTGTGAAAGAACAAAACTCCTGTTCAGAAGGCATGAATATAACAAGGAAGACGTCAGAGGTCTATTAGAAAATAATATTGAATGCACAAAAAGGCTTGCTTCAATGGTCTCTTAGTCACTTGGAAGCATGAAGTTGAATGAACGAGATGATCACATCTACGCACAAAGGCAGACTCTGCTTCTCACTCCCTAATTTTCTCAGAGCTAAGAACACTCTCAAGGACAAATTTCAAAGGCCTAATTGACAGTAGATCACTGAGGTGATGATAGATTGATATGCTAATTGGTGGCAAGCTAAAGTTAAGGCAACCTCACCAGCATCTGGATGGCCAGCCTGCAGGCTGCTAACGTAGGTGGAAAAGTATTGAAGGAGAATAGAGTGCCAACCAATTGTAGAGGACCTGCATATTTAGGGGTCCTATAGTGGTGTAAACCAATGGAACGTCGTGTATTTAGTGACATTTATAGTGGTCATTTTTAAGGGAGGGCTTTAGTTGCCCCACCTGATGTTGACTTACCAATCATATGGTAACACTTTTTTAGACTAGTAAGGATCATATACTTAGACGTTCACTCAGAACCAATAGCCCATGCTTATAATTTTTTGTAGTTTGCCACATAGGATGACGTTAGTACACATGTGGTTTAGACGTCATTGATGACGCATACTGATTATAAAAGTTCAGTTTTTTCTTAAGTACTTTGAGTTTGAAGATCGAGCGATTGCATTGATGAGTTGGCTCCAGTATTGATGTACGAGTAAGGTCTGCATCCCCATCCATCTCGAGGGTAATTGCTTCTTATCAAAGGGGCTGGACTATCCAGTTCACTTGGTAGCAGAGAGAAGATGGTTTAAGAGGCATCAATCTGAGTATACTTTAGAGTTTCATAAACATCAAATGACCTTTGCCATTCGGCTGAAAGGACATGAAGCTCCCCATAGATAGCGGTTAGTGTTATTTTTAAGAAAGTCTTACAAGACCGGGTCTGCCAGGTCCCCTAGTTTCCATAGAGTCCTCTTCCACTTCTACGCAAAGCAGATCAATCGGAAGGTTGAAGAGGCGGTAAAAAAGGCAGACGATCCTGAGAGTCAGAAGACGAAAAATGATATCAGTCAGTAAAATTTTGGGTGAGTTGACAAAGGCATGGGTGATGAGTGAAGAAAAAAGAAAGTAATGGAGGGTGGTGGGATAAAATATAATGTAAGAGTACAAGTATATTATATGTGGGGAATGAGATATTGACTCGAGTGTGGCTGAGCAATATATAATCGCGAGAGAGGCCACGTTAAGAGAATACGCCCTGGCCTGCGTTTTTACAACGTAACAGAAGAAGTTTGAACCCAGAGTGATGAGAGCACGGAGAAAAATACTGAGAAGGATATAATCTCTAAGATCCCAAAGGACAAGGAGAGACACGATAAGGAGAGAAGTGATTGAGCAAGCACATCTCTGGACATAGGAAGAGAGATAAAACGGTGGAAAGGAGAGAGACAAGGCTGATGAGATAGCGCTTTTACAGAACAAATGGATGGGTGGTCAGATTTGATTAAAACTCGATGATAAAAGCATTGAGGATATAAGACAACGGAAAGATCAAGACAAGCAAGATAAAAAACATAAGGACAGAGAGGAGCGATTGTAAGATAAAGGAGCGAAAAGGAAGGATAGGCAAAGATGAGAGCAGTTATACCAAGAACAGCAGTCAAGAAAACAAGAGCAGAAGAGCAAAGAAAACGGGATAACAGACAAAGAGCAATCGATGAGCAGGAGAGGCTAGAACAAAAAAGAATAGAAGAAGAGGAACAGAAAGTAAGGGACAAGAGAATACAAAGACGAAAGGATGATGAGATATGTAGGGCAAAAGAGAAGGGATATGAAGAAAAAAAGAGGAAGACAGGGTTAGAGAGGAAGCAAGGAAAAAAGAGAATTTGATGACGATATGGAGCGTAAAAGATGGAAGAGAGCACGTAATCTCGATCGCCTGGATAAAGAGATAAGAGATCCCGAGCCAGAAGAAGCATGGGAGAATATAGAGGCATTCTTCCCAGAATATGAGTCATTACCAGGCCCGTCTAGAGTAAATCTAGAGGACGAGTTTGACTCAAGGAGCATTGGGGAAGCGAACGATAAAGTATATTATGACATGAAAACTCAAAGAGTTAAAGTAAAGGGGAAAAAAGGATCGACTTGAGAGAACTCAGTTGTATGATACGGAGGGAGCCTCATGTAGTACGAGACAAAAAGAGCTGTCTCTAGATAGACTGACTCTGAGCAGAGATGACGAGGAGAGAAGTTGTACGAGTTGGGCACAGGAAATGTCAGACGAAGACAGAAAAGAGAGGGAACGTATGCGGTCCTGAGGGATGTTTTTCAATGGAGAAAGAAGTCAGATGGTCAGATTTAAACACACCTGTAATTAGGGCGCCAGAATCACTGACACAGTCAGATCGATCTAAGGGGCAATTCCACGATGAGAGGGAGGAATTGCTGCCTTATGTGAGCAGACTAAAATCGCTACCAGGTAGAAGGCGATGTGGTAATATCGCCCCTGCGGTGGTCAGACAAATGATGAGAGATGAGAATGAGTTTGGGGCGTCACAGTTTCCCTTGTTAGAGAAAGGAGGGGCCAGACCACAGTACGTACTGTGGCCCCAGATGGACAAGGATAACATAAGATGTAAACTCCCCAGTTTAAATTCTGGCACTGGGAAATGGATACATGAGTTAGAGAAAATGACGGGAGAAACACGTTGGCTATAGGGGACATTAAGGGTCTCATCACCATACTTGGTGAGAGCTGATGACGTGTGGACAAGGGCAGGGTACTCTGGTGTGACTACAGTCAACACTGCTCATGATGGAACACCATTCAATAACTGTAGGGCGGCAGTCTGGAAAGCGGTTAGGGTACTCTATCCAGACACGTACGATACGGGAGCTATAATGACAAAAAAGATGAAGGACGGAGATGATCCGCTTGTTTATATTGAGAATTTTCAAGAGGCTTGGAGCCTGGAGACACGCGAAGCATGGGGAAAATCTATACCTGAGTTTTATCATGTATTGTGCCAAAGGCTACCAGAACCTGTACAGAAGCAGCTCATGAAGTTAGTAGGTACAGAAGCCAAACCATGGTCCGAGATTCAGCTGACCATTGCACATTATTACAGGCTCTTGCAGGAAAAGAATTGCAAAAAAGACGATGTCCCGAAAGGCGAAGAGGCAAAATTGGTGCAGAAAAAACTGCCCAAGTATGCCATTGAAGGGTTATATTTGCAAAGGCAGTTTGACCATAGTAATTATGGGTTTACTCCGCATGGAAGGGGTGGATTTCGAGGAAGAGCTTTTAAGAATAATCAAGGAAACTGGTAGAACAATCAGGGAAGCTTTCTGAACAATCAAGGTGGGTTTCAAAATACGCAGATGACGGTCAGAACATGCAGGATGGGCAGATTAGGAAGCCACCTATGTGCTGGACATGTGGGATGACAGGGCATTTTATTCGCATGTGTAGAAGTCACGGGTTCATGCAAAATGACCAGTTTCCAAGAGGGGGGATTCCAAACCAGCCTGCAGCACAGTGATGGGTTTGCTCAGAATCAAACAATGCAGCAGCAGCAAGCGCAGAGAGTGCGGCAGGGTTTGCAGACACAGCAGGTAGCAGTGGCTCCACCACAAGGGCAGTCGCAGCACACACCTATGCATATTCAACAGAGCACAAGTACAGGACAGTTAACAACACCTAGGATAGGGAGTGCTACTGTCGGTGGAGGGAATCCATTTGCAGGTACCAGAATTAGTCTCTACCCGCAATAGGACAGCTCACTGGGAGACTTGATGTGTTCAGTCCTATCTAATGCAGAATCCTCAGGAGGAACCGAGGGTAGACGTCAACATAGGGGGCAAACGTTTTTAGTAGACATGGGTGCAACGCCCTCATGTATACGTGAGGTAAGGTTTTTAATGTCTGGCACCACCATGGCTACTCAAGGTTTTTCAGGAGCTACAAGCAGATTTCATTTCACTGAAGAGTTACCAGTCTCTATAGGAGAATGCGATATGAAGGTGCCTTTGCTATATTGGGTCGAGATTTGATGATGAAGCTCAATATGACGACCTCGTTTACTGATGACGGCATAGCATGCTCGACACCAGGAATGCATTATGTAAACGGGTGCGAAATTATTAGAGCATTTGCAGGACAAGTAGCCATGAGGGCAATACCTTTAGAGCCAGAAGTTTTTCATTATGGAGTAAGTGTTCTGTTGGCATATCTGCCAGGCCTAGCGGGCAGGGCAATGAGAAAACCTGATGAATTTCTGTTTAGACCAAAGATACCTATGCATGAAGAAGAAGGGCAAGTGTTTCCCTTAGAGTTACAAGCAGCCATAGTGCGAGGTGAAATGGCTTTGCTTGATGGGAATGATGACAAAGGCAGACAATGGTGTGCAGTGATATCCATCGGAGAAGGTTACAGATGAACTGACGTCACTGATGAGGACATATTTGGCCATCATCCATCTGTTGACGAAGTAATATTTGAGACAAGTATTATTTATAGGGTAAAAGCAATCAAACGAGAGGTGCCTCAAAAAATTATGATGGCACAAGGTCCTTAGTATTTTGATGATGACATGGCGAAAGTGGCAGCTTCATCATGGACCACAGGCCTCTATGACGTAGGCCTGTTGAAGGGGGTCGGAGAAGTGAAGATTAAACTGAAACCAGGAGCAATCTTACCTCGAGCACGACAGTATCCCATGTCTCGAGAGGCAGACAAAGGTATTTTTAAGACAATTTCCGCCATGATGGAACGGATCATCTTAGTGACGTCAGAGTCACCCTGTAATACTGCTGTGCACCCTATCAAAAAATCTAAGAGGGGGTCTTGGAGGCTAATACAAGATCTTAGGCCGATAAACCAAATTGTAGAAGCCAAGTTCCCTCTAGTTCCTAATCCGTCTACAATTCTATGCAATATACCTGTTGGAGCACGATATTTCACTGTGATTGATTTGAAAAATACATTTTTCTCAATCCCATTGCACAAAGACTCGCAGGATCTGACGTCATTTACGTTCAGACAAAGACGACTGAAAAGTACTTGTTTGCCTCAGGGGTATTGTGAGACTCCATCGATTTTCAATAGAGTCCTGCAGATGAACTTGAGCAATATTGATTTGGAAAGCGTTGTTCTGCAGTACGTGGATGATATTTTAGTTTGCAGCACTTCAGAGGAAGAGTGCAGACACAATTCTGTTCAGCTAATGATAATACTTGGCTGCCAAAGGATATAAAGTTGACAAAGAGACGTTACAATATTGTCAACAAGAAGTGTTGTACATTGGCCAATTGATTTCACATGAAGGAAAAAAGGGATACTCCTGAGAGAGCCGAGGCTATTTTGAAAACTGCACAGCTGCACACGATAAAACACATGCAGAGGTTTTTGGGATTATGTAATTACGTTAGAGCATGGGTCTTTGATTACAGCTCATATACAAGATCTTTATTGCAGGCCTTAAAGAAAGCACAGGCACCACAGGAAAAAAACGTGTGGACTGAGGGAATGGAGGAGCTGAAGAAAGCAATTTGCACAGCTCCAGTTTTAGGGATTCCTAATTATGCTGAGGAATTCTTTTTATCCTTGCACACAGATGGCACTGTTATGACAGCAGTCCTTACGCAGAAAACCACATTGGGGTATAAGCCCCTTGCATATTACAGTGGAATTTTAGACCCAGTAATGAGGGGTCACTTTCCATGCGAACAGTCTTTGGCTGCCGCCGCGTTCGCCATGGAGAAAGTTGCAAGCATAGTGATGGGATGCTCCATGACGGTATTTGTAGAGCACGTACTATTTGCTATTCTAGAGAAACCGAAAGGCACGTTGAATGCTCAAAGGGCTTCTGCCTACGAGGTGGTTATATCAAATCCATCGATCAAAATAGTTCGATGCAGAGTAGTGAATCCTGCCATGTTTGTAGCTGAACCACTGGCAGAGGATGAGCATGTGCATGATTGTTCAAATTATGAAGAGTTCTATGATGAAATCCCTAGGATAAAAGAGAATGCTTTGACAGGTGGAGAAATTGTTTTTATTGATGGTTCTTCAAGAATCGATCAAAATGATGGACAGAGATATACGTGTGCCGCTGTGGTAAAACACACAGCCAATGGGGAGTTTCCCACATTGGTAAGTGCACGACTACCGTCACACTATTCAGCAGAGGCTGCAGAGTTAGTGGCGCTGATTGTCGCGCTCGAGAATCATGCAGTCCAGGAAGTAACAGTGTACAGTGACTCCACCTATGTGATGTCAATGGTGCATGCAGGATTAGCATGTTGGAAAATGAAGGGCTACCTCCGAGCGGATGGCACGCCAGTGCAGCACGCCGCCTTATTGGACAGGCTTATTAAGGCACTGTAATACCCAGTGGCTATCGCGGTCGTTAAATGCGCAGTTCATACTAAAAGGGCAGATTTGATCTCACACGGAAACCAAGCAGCAGACAAAGCAAAAATCGCTGCAAGTTCAGAAAAAAAATTCTTTTGAAACACTAGATGTAAAAGAGAAAATGGTTGTGTTGATGAATGTGGTTGAAAAATATAGTGATCTGTCAAAAACGCAGTTTATGGAGGTTCAGGGAGAAGCGCCTCAAGATGAGAAAGATTTGTGGACACGAAGAGGGTGTTCTTTAAACAACTCTGAAGCATTTTGGCGACAAGACAGGACTGGTAAACCGGTGATGCCTGTAGCCTTATTGAGGGTAGCGCTGGAGCAGCTACACTACCCCACGCATACAACTAGAGAAAACCTTGCTGCAACAATTGCTGAAGATTGGTTTGTACCAAATCTGTTAGAGCATGTTACATGTTTTATGACAAATTCACGGCTGGGCATGCACTGCTCACATTTAGGGGGTTATTCCGAGACCCACTGGCCCCTTTCTGCATTTATATATCGACTATGTCGATTTGATCCAAGTATGTAATGCATGTAGATACACGATTGTTGTAGTGTGTCCCTTTTCAAGGTGGATTGAAGCATGTCCCTGTACACACCCAGATTCCACCTGTGCAGCTAAATTCTTAGTGCAGGACGGGTTTCCTAGATGGGGAGTATGTGAGGTAATGACAGACAATGGCCCACATTTTGTGAATCAGACATTTGAGCAGATCATCGTGTTGCTTGCTATAAAGCACAAGTTATCCTTGGCTTATCATCCACAAGGAAATGGGCTCTGTGAGAGGCTCAACGGCCTGCTCAAGGAAAGGATAGCAAAGTTAAAGCTTAGCTTGAAGAAAGGCTGGTTGCATTGCCTACCAATGGCATTATATGCTTTAACGAACCAACCAGGTTCTGACCACCATCTCGCGCCTCATGAAATTGTGACTGGGAGGCGAACGAGAACACCCCTAATGCCTCCATCCAGAGTTAGAAGTGATGCTCAGTCAACTGCAGATTTGTTTGGAATGGAAATGCGTGATTATTTGAAATGCATGACTTCCAGTATTTCTGTCATTTCAGGACAGTTGCAGCAACAAGGGTGCAGGGCAGTACAGAACAAAGGAGATGCTTCAACAAATAAATCTCAAGAATTTAGTCTTCCCCAACTATTCGCCGGAGATGAGGTCCTAATACGTAACCACACAAGGAAAAGGTGTGACGAACACTGATTTAACGGTCCGTTCATTGTGGAAGACGTCACACCGTCTGCTGTCAAAGTGCAGGGTAGGCGTGCTTGGATATTCCTCGGCGACGATAAGATCTTTGCTGGAGAAACCTCTCTGCCCGCACCCCAACTAGATGCAAGTACAAGCATCGGGAAAGAACCACAGCACGTGGAGACGAGATCTATGATGAGGAAGAAGGACGCAGAAGCTGACAAGTAGAAAGACAAAGGATTTATTGGACTGTGGCTTGGTTCGGGACACTCTTTCAAGCCATCTTTGAAAGGGTTAAGGAAAGCTGATGCAAACACTCTGTACTGATATTTCAGGGTGAAAGAAAAGTATTTGGTTTTGAGCCACAGAGGAGCTTGTTAAAAACTTTGGACTGAGGCATGCTTAAGCCTTGATAAGAAGAGAAATATGCCAGACTATGATCGTGGCTTTGACAATTGGAAAAGAGTGCAGTATCCAGACTCGTTCCACACTGAGTTGTTGTTCGGATTTTCCCATGGTGTTATCCAGTGACAACATTTCAAGGATTATATTTGAGGTCTTTCTCTATGTGCTGCACTCATATCCAACTATTGTGGGGAGAAGTTCTAACATTCGTACTTTCTTGCATGGCCCAATTGTGAGGATACTACTTGCAGCAATCATCGAGCAAGTGTTGCAGACACCCGAGTACAGTGGGGATAGCACAAATGCCCCTATCACCTGATACTGCACAAAGACTTGTCAGAAGGGTTTTCTTTCGTCTGATTGAAGAGTACCCACATCTTGTTGGCAGACCCACAGATGTGCTCACATTTCTAAGGAATCCTAGAAACACTGCAAATCTGAATGTGATCTAGGTGTCACAACCCTCGCCCAAAACCGCCTCTGGCAAACCCATTGCCTTGGTGGAGTCAGGACTCAGGCCTCTAGAGCCTGGCATCCTCTTCAAAAGCCCTCATGGGGCAAGTTCTGGCGCCTATAGCGCCAGGCTCATACACCATGAAAAACAATGTGCTTGGGAACTACTTTATTGTAGTGTCAGCAAACATGGAGGCATCCACATAGCTTGGTTCCTAAGAACCAAGCTATGCGGTCTACAGTTTTGGGTGTGGTAGCCTAGGGACTACTTTACCTGGACTATTTTGTTGGGGCTATTTAAATCACTCCCGAGCAAGGCAACACACTTTGTGTTACTTTGCAGCTTGCAACGTGACGCTCACCATGTCCAGCTATTCCCTCGAGCCTCAGAGAAGCAGAACCTGCAAGGAGACAAAAGGAACATCATTAGCAGCAGCATCATCTTACCTGCAGTCTTCATCTTTAAACACTCGCAGCTACTGAGAACAGCTTCCTCGAATCTGCACGCCTCCCAGACAGAACGACCTGAAAGAGGAAGAAAGAGGCAACATTAAAGAAAGCAGTAGAGACATTTACAAATTACGAACTGCTCAAAAGGCTTACCTGGCTGGTCGCCTCTCAGCTGGCACCACTCTGGACATTCCACTCGCGCTGAAGAGCACCGCAACCTACAAGGAAGGAAAAAACAGGTTAGCAAAGGCAAGACTTTGCAGTGCTGCGCATTGTGCTTATTTATCGCATCATAGCGCTCTTAATGCGCCATCATTTACCAGCGGGGCTCAACCAACCCAGTTTGCCGCGGTGAAGCTCCGCATACCCAAGAGAGAAAAAAGACATTTTAAACAAAGAAAGGCATGCAGGATAGCAACAAAACTAAAGAACAGCAATAAAACCAACCTGAACAATATCAAATGGGCCGGCCTGAGTGAAGTAACTGGACCGCACTCGCCCATGAAAGACACCGCTGCCCCTGCAAAGAAGGCAGGACGGAGAGCACGCCTAATTCTACCACAAGGCAGAACCTTCCCCGCAGACCACATCAGGGCAAAGCTGAGAAGCATACTAGCGAGTAACCCGGCTGGGTGGCGTCCCTGTGGATACCAGGTGAGCGTAACAGAATGCGAAGCCTACCATAACAAATCCACCTGGGCGCCATGGAGACATCAGAAATGGACCAATTGGCCTAATTACTAGGAGAGCTTCGTGCTGAGGTTTATTCTGCCCGACAATAGACTAATGCCCTCCGGAGAGACCTAATAGTGACCAAAGAACACACTGAAGAGATTAGCAGGCAATACTTGCAATCACAGGCAGGACAGATGCCTCTACCTGGAAGCAATCCAACGATGCAAAACCCCGCCATACCACCCACTCCGGTACAGATCACGTTACCTAGAACAGTGCCCCTGGCACCACCAGAAAAGTTCTAAGGCGACCCACGGAAGTATGCGGCATTCATCAATCAGTGCCACCTTCATTTTCTTTGTAGGCCTGGAGCATTTCCAGACTACCAAGCTCGGGTAGCTTTTGTCTTATCATACCCGAGTGGTAGTGCAGCAGATTGGTCGGTGCCATTGGTAACCCATGACGATCCTTTATTACATGACTTTGGGGGGTTCCAGAGAGAAATGGAAAAACTTTTTGCTCGCCATACCCAGGAACAAGCAGTAGACAATGAACTCTTGTCCTTCCGACAAGTGAATCAGGACTTGTTAACGTACATTGCTACCTTCAACAGACTGGTTGCCGAAGCTGGGTGGCCAGAAAACAACATAACCACGTTATTCCATCAAGGCTTACGAGGCGAATTAAAGGACGTCTTAGCCCAGTTGGTTGATACACCCAGAGACTGTGAAGAAATCATAAATCTGGTCATGCAGCTAGACCACCGGTTGCAGGACCAAAAGGCAGACCGGTCTAAGACGCACCCTAGGACCGTGTATGTTCGACCAAGGGAAAACACACCCGTGTACCTGAAAATGCTATAGAACCCATGCAGATTGGAGGGATATGGCCTCCATTAACAAAACAAGAACGGGACAAAAGAAGACAACAACAGCTTTGTTTGTATTGTGGGAAACCAGGACATTTCCTGAAGGACTGTCCAGTAAACCCCCCAAGAACAGTCAGTGCCACAGAGAAGGATGAAGCTAAGGAATCGGAAAACTACCAAGCTCGACAAACGTAGGTCAGTTTGTCGAGTGAGAAGAAAGAGTTGCTGACCTTGCACTTTGCAAAACCAGTGATCTTAATTAACCACCAACAGTCAAGAATGCATGCCGTTGAAGCATACATCGATAGCGGAGCAGTTGGAAATTATATTGATCAAGAACTGGCAGCAGAGATAGGGCTTCCTTTGTGTTCTAAGCCAACTACGGACAAGGTAACCACCGTGGATGGGACAGAAATCGCTTCCGGACCAGTAACCCAGCGCACAGCCAGGGTAACCTTGCTGTGCCACGACGGACATCGGGAGTCTATTTCATTCGATCTCATCAAGGCACCTCAGTTCAGGCTAATACTAGGGATGCCATGGTTGGTTGCTCACAACCCTTTGATAGGCTGGCGGGCACGAAAATTAACCTTCCCCGGTGACTGCTCCCCTGCCTATTACTAAGAGGAGAAACCCGACGTCTGTATCCCCATGACTCCCGGTATGACAGTATCAACCCTGGGAGCAACTAATACCCTGCCAAGTGAATACCATGATTTCCAGGATGTTTTCCGAAAAGGACCAAGCCAATACATTGCCGCCACACAAGCCCTATGACTGTCGGATCGACCTTGTTCCTGGTGCACAAATCCCTTGCGGCAGGATCTACGCTCTCACAGAACCAGAAAACCTTCATTTGAAATCCTCTTTAGACCAGTACTTTGCAAACGGATTTATCCGTCCTTCGAAGTCCCCCGCAGCCAGTCCTTTGTTCTTCGTACCGAAAAAACAAAAGAGACTTGAGAACCTGTATTGACTACCACGCATTGAACCAGATCACTGTGAAGAACCGCTACCCCTTGCCACTTATCCCTGAGATGCTAGACCAAGTAGAAGATGGCCAGATTTATACCAAATTGGACCTTCGAGGAGTTTACCACCTGGTCCGAGTCAGAAAAGGAGATGAATGGAAAACTGCCTTCCATACTAAGTACGACTTGTTTGAATATCAAGTCATGCCCTTCGGGTTATGCAACGCTCCTGCGGCATTCCAATATTTCATGAATGACGTCTTAAGGGAGTTAATGGATGTGTGCGCCTTAGTGTACATAGACGATATCTTTATATACTCAGCCTCGGAACAAGATCATGTCAGGCACGTTCGTTCGGTCCTCACCAAGCTCCGTCAACATCGCTTGTTTGCAAAGCTTGAAAAATGCTTTTTTCACATCACCGAAGTTGAATTTCTTGGTTTTATCCTTACTCCATGTCAGGGCTGGGGCAGGTCTGGGGGTAAATGCCCTTATGGTCAGCCTGGGGGGCAGACAAGCAACCAGAAAGCACTCTACCAAGTACTCCAGGCGTGTTCTCCACCCTTTTTGTAGGGCCGTGGTACAGGGATGGAGAACAGCCCGGGAAATGCATTTCCCAGCAGGCCGCTCGCCGCTTGGGCCTGCTCGGGGGACGATTGCCACGCCCCCGACCGCGCCCGCATCGGCGCGCCGCGCCCGTGGGGAGCCGCTCGCAATCCTGACCGGCGTCCTGGAAAGACGTGTTCACAGGAGCTCCGGAGGCAAGCTTACGGTGGGCGATCCCGCCCGATGCCTGCAAACCCCAGGCCCTGCGTACAAGTCTGAGATAAGTACAAATACTTACCTTGCGCATCTCGCCAGTAATACCCGAAGGTGGGCCACGTAGTAGAAGCGGCTCAGAAACCCACCAGCCCACAGCGAGCCGGGAGAGCAAAACTCTTGAAGGAAACGCTAAGAGTTATAACGTCCCTAACCACGCATGAGACTCGAACTAACAATGCCTGCATGCTTTAATGTGACCAAAAGTATAGTCGCATGACTCCGGAGTGGCGATTCTCGCCGTGCAGAGTACCCAAAAGCCACTAACCAATCACTCTAAGACAAGGAAAAAAGATCTAGTCACTTACATTACCACATTTAATCGACTGGCTATGGAAACGGATTGGCCACAGGAGAAAAGGATGGCTTTGTTCTATCAGGGTCTTAGGGAGGAGCTCAAGGATCTGGTAGCTCAAGTGGACCCCCAGCCTGAAGATTGCTCAACTATGATCGATCTCGTTCTTCGATTAGATCAGAGACAGAGTGACCGGTGACAGGATCGACGTCGTTGGGAAAACAAACCGATGGTGAGATTGGACCAACAGAAGCCCATCCGGGTGTCAGACAAGGGGGCTGATGAACCCATGCAAATAGGTTCCATTTGGGGACCTCTTTCCAAGGAAGAAATCGAGAAGAGGAGAAAGGACAAATTATGTCTATATTGCGGAAAAGCTGGCCATTTCGTACGGGAATGTCCCAACAAACCACCCAAGGGGGGGGGGGGGTGTCAGGAAACGCGCTAGCTCGCCCATTAGGGTGGCAGGAGCTAGCAAAACGAAATACACCCCACACATGTTGGCAAACGTGCGCACAAATCTGATAACCCATGTGACCTTAGAAGGATGTCTGCAATGGCAGGGAAAATGTGTTCTGGTGACCTTGATGGTAGATTCCGGCGCCACAGGAAACTTCGTGGATGTGCAGGTGGCCAAGAGGTTGGGCCTCCCGGTAAATACAAAGACAGTTCCTGAAGAAGTGAAATCAGTAGACGGTTCGCCTTTAGTCTCTGGGCCAGTCACTCAGCAGACAATACCTTTGTTGTCGGAATGCAGTACAATACATCAGGAAGTCCTCAGTTTTGACGTCATCGCAGCTCCACAGTTTCGCTTCATCCTGGGGCTCACTTGGTTGAGGCTCCACAATCCAACCGTCGACTGGAATGCCGGCACAGTCCAGTTCAACTCCAGTTATTGTCAAACACACTGTCAAATAACCCCATCAAAGCCTTTGACCCATTACGTGGGAAGCAGTGTGGTCGCAGGTTTGCCAGCAGAGTACCAGGGGTACAGGGATGTTTTTAGCAAGGCAGCAGCCAAAACCTTGCCCCCGCACCGGCCCTTTGATTGCCGGATTGACCTTGAAGCAGGTGCTGTGCTACCCTGCAGTCGGATATACGCCCTCACTGAAGCCGAAAACAGGTATTTGAAAGACTACATAGAATCCAACTTGGCTAATGGTTTCATCAGGCACTCCACATCCCCGGTTTCTTCCCCCCTATTCTTCGTCCCCAAAAAGACCGGAGACCTAAGAACTTGCATAGACTACAGGGCAATAAACAAAATAACCATCAAGAATCGTTACCCCTTGCCCCGGATACCTGTGCTGTTGGACCAGGTACGTGGATCTACCATTTATACCAAATTGGACCTCAGGGGGGCCTACCATCTAGTGAGAGTTCGCAAAGGGGATGAATGGAAGACAGCCTTTCGGACCAAGTTTGGCCTCTATGAATATCAGGTCATGCCGTTTGGGTTGTGCGCAATGCTCCAGCAGCATTCCAGCATTTCCTGGACGAAGTTCTGCCTGGGTATCTGGACGTGTTCACCATAGTCTACATCGATGACATCTTGATTTACTCTCAGAACTTGGAAGAACATCGAAAACACGTCCGAGCGGTACTACAAAGGCTACGTGAACATCATCTATATGCTAAGCTCGAGAAATGTGAGTTCCATCAGACTACAGTCGAGTTCCTTGGGTTCATTCTGTCACCACAGGGGGTCACTATGGACAAGAAAAAAGTGCAGTCCATCATAGACTGGCCTCCCCCGAAATCAGTCAAAGACATCCAATCTGTTCTTGGCTTTGCTAACTTTTACCGTCGCTTCATAGATGGCTTCGCGAAAAAGGTGCAACCCATTACCAGGCTTCTACGGAAAGGTGTCCCGTTCTCGTGGGATGAGAATGCTGCGGCGGGGTTTTAGGCTCTAAAGAGAGCGTTTGTCACCGCTCCAGTACTAAAGCACCCAGACCCGACCAAACCATATGTCATTGAGACCGACGCCTCTAGCTATGCAGTGGGGGCGATCTTGTCACAGAGGGACGAAAACGGGCAATTACATCCAGTCGCCTACTACTCACGGATGTTACTACCAGCGGAGCAAAATTACACCATAGCAGACAAGGAACTGTTGGCAGTAAAAACAGCGTTCAATGAGTGGCGTCACTATCTTTTGGGGGCCCAACACACCGTGACAATTTACAGCGACCACCATAATTTACAGTTCTTAAAATCAGCCAGAGCCCTCAGTCCCAGGCAACTCAGCTGGGCGATGCAATTCTCGGAATATGATTTTGTGATAACTTACCGTCCAGGAGCAGAAAATCGAAAAGCAGATATACTTTCAAGATACCCCGAACCAAGCTTCGACCCATCTGAGACAGGAAAAGAAGAGCCCAGACCGATGGTGGATCCGGATCGCGTCATTGGGAGTGTAACTGTGGATTCTATGTTTGACAATATTAGGGCAGCCATGTCTGCTCAGCAACTGGCTCAATGGGAAATGCAAGGCGGAGACCAGTCGGTGAAAGAAGGACTACCGTTCTACAAAACCACATTATTTCAACCTACAGCACCACTACGTCAACAAGCAATACATTAGTGCCACGACTCCCCGTATGTAGGCCATCCTGGAACAGCAAAGACCATAGAACTGGTGAAACGTCATTTTTGGTGGCCAACCATTTGTAAGGACGTCCAGCAATATATAACCACATGTGAAGTGTGTCTCAGAAACAAATCCGATCACCAAAAGCCAACTGGACCCCTACAACCATTACCTACGCCGCCTACCCCATGGCATACAGTGTCGATGGATTTGATAGTTGAACTACCCCAGAGTAGAGGATTTACTGCAGTTTTTGTTGTGGTAGACTATCTTACCAAGATGGCTCACTTCATACCCTGCAAAGGAACCCCATCAGCAAGTACACTGGCCACCCTGTTTTCACAACATGTAATTCGTCTGCATGGATTACCATACGGCATCGTCTCAGACCAAGGACCGCAATTTACATCAAGGTTCTGGCAAGCGTTCTGCAAATCAGTTGGGATTGACGTACGTTTGTCCACTGGCTATAACCCGGAAACTGATGGTCAGACGGAGAGACTGAATCAGACTCTAGAGCAATACCTTAGATGTCTCACCCAAGGAAAAGAGAATGACTGGGCGGACGTCATCTGGCTCGCCGAACTCGCATACAATAATGCAGTGCATTCCTCTACTAAAACAACACCATTCTACAGCCTGTATGGTTACCACCCTCGATTTCAACCAGTGCCCCAAGACAACATACCCGAAGTGCCAGCAGTAGTGGAAAAGCAGAAAAGGCTAAAAGAAATCTGGCAAGCTGTCCAAGGCAATCTGGTCGCAGCCAAGCAAGCCTACAAGCATCACGCTGACAAGAAAAAGCGAACCGGTCCCCTGTACCACGTCGGGGATAAGGTATGGCTCTCTACACGAAACATTCATCTACAAGGGTCACGCAAATTCATCCCTCGCTTCATAGGGCCGTTTCCAATCGAGGCGCTAGTTGGTTCTGTGGCTGTCAAGTTGACACTTCCCCCGCACATGAAGATACACCCAGTGTTCCATATTGCCTTGGTGAAACCAGCCCCTGCCTTCATGAAAACTAGAAAACCTCCACCCATTATGGTAGACGGCCATCCCGAGTTTGAAGTCAACACTATCCTGGACTCTAGTATTCGACACAAGAAACTATGTTATTTGGTGGATTGGGTGGGGTATGGTCCCGAGGAAAGCTCTTGGGAGCCCGCAGAAAATGTCCATGCTCCTCGACTCCTCCGCCAGTTTCATCTGCGGCACCCTCATAAACCAGGGCCTGCTGGAGGGAGGGGGAGTACTGTCAGGGCTGGGGCAGGTCTGGGGGTAAATGCCCTTATGGTCAGCCTGGGGGGCAGACAAGCAACCAGAAAGCACTCTACCAAGTACTCCAGGCGTGTTCTCCACCTTTTTTGTAGGACCGTGGTCCAGGGATGGAGAACAGCCCGGGAACTGCATTTCCCAGCAGGCCGCTCGGGCCTGCTCGGGGGAAGATTGCCACGCCCCCGACCGCGCCCGCATCGGCGCGCATGCGCGAGCCACGCCTGTGGGGAGCCGCTCGCAGTCCTGACCGGCGTCCTGGAAAGACGTGTTCACAGGAGCTCCGGAGGCAAGCTTACGCGGATCGATCCCGTCTGACGCCTGCAAACCCCAAGCCCCGCGTACAAGTCTGAGATAAGTACAAATACTTACCTTGCGCATCTCGCCAGTAATACCCGAGGGTGGGCCACGTAGTAGAAGCGGCTCAGAAACCCACCAGCCCACAGCGAGCCGGGAGCGCAAAACTCTTGAAGGGAACGCTAAGAGTTATAACGTCCCTAACCACGCATGAGACTCGAACTAACAATGCCTGCATGCTTTAATGTGACCAAAAGTATAGTCGCATGACTCCGGAGCGGCGATTCTCGCCGTGCAGAGTACCCAAAAGCCACTAACCAATCACGCGCACAGCGCGCTCTGGTATTAACTCTAATTTTGCTCTTGCAGAGAGACTGGACAGGAAATCCCGGAGAAAGTTTGTGGCCAATCAACACGAAAAAGCCAGAAAAGCCGTGGACTCAGGCAGAAACCGAAGCTAAGTACATTATTGCTTTGGGGCAATTCCCATTGGTGCTGCATGAAGTGAATGCAGGTTTGGGTGGGAAGTTGGGCAATTGCTATAGGTGCTGCATGAAGTAATGCAGGTTTGGAATCCCGCATGCTGCAATGTAGGGCTTATCTAAGCTGTACCTAAGTTAATGTATGTTTACATGTGATGTCCTGGTGAGGGGCTCCAGTACAAAAGCCCGAGGTGAATTCAAGCATTCAGTGAAGGAGTGAGTGGTGAGAGCAGGAGTGCATGGGCGGCGAATTCATGGAACAGGAGCCGAGGAGCATGTGACCCTGACATTCACCCTTCCCATCCAGAACCTCTACCTAAACCCCTTTCCGGTGTTCCTAACTTCCTTACATACCCAATCAACGAACCCTAACCCTCTTTCCCCGAAGGGTCAAGGTTGCCTCTGCTGTCTATCTCCAGGTACTGCGACCTAACGGGGAGGGAGGCATTTTAGCTGCATTTGTGCTGCCTCTGCGCCTGGAAGAAGCAAGCTCTGACACTCCAAGAGGCATCAGAATGGATGTGCACAAGGTAGATGCTATTCTGAAATGGCCTTCACCGACGTCTCTGAAAGGGGTAAAAAGCATGCTGGGCTTTGCGAACCTCTACCGCCGGTTCATCCCATACTTCTATCAGGTTGTGCACCCAATCACAGTAGTAGTATGAAAAAACAATAAAAAGTTTGCTTGGACCGAAGAAGCAGCAGAAGCCTTTCAGGAACTTAAACAAAGGTTTACCTCCGCTCCAATCCTGCGACATCCTCGTCCAGACCTCCCTTATGTCGTTGAAACTGATGCATCCAGTCTCGCAATGGGGGCTGTCCTTTCACAGAGAGACCAGGAAACCGGCCAGCTACATCCTGTGGCCTTCTGGTCGAAAAAGTTCTCACCTCCAGAGATTAATTATGCCATCACGGACAAGGAACTCCTGGCTATCAAATCCGCCTTTAAAGCCTGGAGGCACTACCTTCTGGGGCCCAGACACACCATTACAGTCATCACAGACCACCGAAACCTGCAATATCTCAAAACAGCCAAGGCCCAGTCCTCACGCCAATTACGGTGGGCCCTTTTCTTCGCCGAATATGATTATGTAATCACATTTCGACCAGGAGTCAGAAACGGAAAGGCGGATGCCTTATCTCGCATGGGCATAGAAGAAATAGTATATACAACTCCAGACCCAGTACAAGATACTGGGATCGCCAAAACCCTAGCTAAGGTGAAAGAGAACTTCTGGTGGCCTACCTGGCGTAAGGACATCATTCAGTGTATTCATTCTTGCAGTGTCTGCGCACAAAATAAATCACAGAAACAAAAACCCTCTGGTCTTCTACAGACATTTGTCATTCCTCCAGTTCCATGGCACACTTTCCCTTGACTTCATCCCTGATCTACCTCCAAGCCAAGGGTTCAACACCATCCTTGTAGTTGTGGACTTATTCTCAAAGATGGCCCATTTTATTCCTCTCAAATGCCTCCTAGACGCAGCCACTTTAGCAAAAGTGTTCCGGGAGGGCGTGGTTAAGCTACATGGCTTCCCTTCGGTTTTGGTCTCTGATCGAGGCAGCTAGTTTGTTTCAAACTTCTGGAAAAAATGTTGTGCAATGGCACAGATCGACATTCGGCTATCTACCAGTCACCATCCCCAAACGGACGGCCAAACCGAGAGAACCAATCAGACACTCGAACAATAGTTACAGTGCATGCTACACCTCGAGCAAAGGAATTGGAAAGACCTACTATGGATAGCCGAATATGCATATAACAATTCTTTGCATTCAAGCACGGGACAAACGCCCTTCTATACCCTTTATGACAGACATCCATGTATCTCTGAACTAGACCTTCCAGCTAGCTTGGAAATGCAAGCGGTAAAGACTCTACACATAACCATTACTCAGGCTTTCAAAAGGACAAAGGAACACCTTATTCATGCCAAAGAAAAACAAAAGAGATTCGCCGACCAACACCAGAAAAAGGCCCCTGATTATCAAGTAGGACAGTTTGGTTAGCTGCTAAATTCATACCCATCAAGGGAACCCGGACCTTTCATCCCAGATTCTTAGGACCCTATACCATTAAGGCAATTATCAACCCAGCAGCCGTGAAACTGGATTTACCACCTAATCTTCACATCCATCCGGTATTCCATGTGTCCCTCCTGAAACCAATGCAACCCGGCACACGGATTGGGACACCACCTAAGCCATTACTTGTTGACGGAGAACCAGAATTCGAAGTCAAAGATATCTTGGACTCTAAATACTCTAGGACCAAGCTATATGATCTTGTCGATTGGAAAGGATTTGGACCACAAGATAGATCCTGGTAGCCTAGTGAGAATATCCACGCACCACGTCTAATCAGGAAATTCCAACAGAACCTCCCAACCAAACCTGGGCCAGACAGAAGGAACACCATGGTAGGGGCCTTAGGGGGGGGGGGGGGAGACTGCTGTCACGACCCTCGCCCAAAACCCCACTCTGGCAAACCCATTGGCCAGGTGGAGTCAGGACTCAGGCCTCTAGAGCCTGGCATCCTCTTCAAAAACCCTCATGGGGCCAGTCCTGGCGCCTATGGCGCCAGGCTCATACACCATGAAAAACAATGTGCTTGGAAACTACTTTATTGTATTGTCAGCAAACATGGAGGCATCCATATAGCTTGGTTCATAAGAACCAAGCTATGCGGTCTAGTGTTTTGGGTGTGGTAGCCTAGGGACTACTTTACCTAGACTATTTTGTTGGGGCTATTTAAACCACACCCAAGCAAGACAACACACTTTGCGTTACTTTGCAGCTTGCAACGTGACGCTCACCGTGTCCAGCTATTCCCTCGAGCCTCGGATAAGCAGGACCTGCGAGGAGACAAAAGGATCATCAGTAGCAGCAGCATCATCATCTTACCTGCAGTCTTCATCTTTAAACACTTGCAGCTACTGAGAACAGCTTCCTCGAATCTGCACGCCTCCCGGACAGAACAACCTGAAAGAGGAAGATAGAGGCAACATTAAAGAAAGCAGTAGAGACATTTACCAATTACGAACTGCTCAAAAGGCTTACCTGGCTGGTCGCCTCTCGGCTGGCACCACTCCGGACATTCCATTTGCGCTGAACACCGTGACCTACAAGGAAGGAAAACACAGGTTAGCAAAGGCAAGACTTCGCAGCACTGCGCATAGTGCTTACTTACCGCATCATAGCGCTCTTAATGCGCCATCATTTACCAGCTGGGCTCAACCAAGCCAGTTTGCCGCGCTGAAGCTCTGCATACCTAAGGGAGAAAAAAAAAGACATTTTAAACAAAGAAAGGCATGCAGGATAGCAACAAAACTAAAGAACAGCAATAAGACCTACCTGAACAATATCAAACAGGCCGGCGTCAGTGAAGTAACTGGCCCGCACTCGCCCATGAAAGACAACGCACTCATGCAAAGAAGGCAGGACGGAGAGCACGTCTAATTCTACCACAAGGCAGAACCTTCCCCGCAGACCACATCAGGGCAAAGCTGAGAAGCATACCAGCGAGTAACCCGGCTGGGTGGCGTCCCTGTGGATACCAGGTGATCGTAATACTTGGAGGGAATTATAATCCAAGTGAGGCTATGGACTCAAAAAGCAGACTTGGCAAGATGGGCAAGACAAAAGGTTGCCAGACAATGTACCTATACATGTAATGCATGCAAAAATACTTGTTCCCGTGATAAATGACCCAAATACAGACACATATGGAGATTTTGCAAGACATTTTCATGCCCAAATGGTATGGTGAGTGGATGAAACTTTTTGAACTTTCTCCTACCCAGGGAACACATGTAGGTGTACCCCGTCCACTGATAGATGTACCTAGGATTTATCCAGAAAGAAGAAGTTATGCTTGTACACTTCATGATATGATTATGGAAGGTCACATGAGGAGAATGAGAACGAAAAGAAACACTCAAGAAGATGATTTTGAGCTAAATGATTACCTGGACAGCACAGCTCATTTGGGAAACATTTGGTACCAGCATGTGAAAGAAGTAGGAAGAAGGACCTCGAATGAGGAATGCTTTGTATGTGCACTCCTGCCATACATTATGGGAAAGTCTAAAATCTTCATAGCTATCGAAATAGATGTCCAGACAGCTCATTGTCTTTCGCATATTGCGCTTTGCAAAACCAGAGGCCAGTTCATGGGTCGAGATGCCTACCTCAAATGGGCAACTGAATGGACAGACCCAGATGAAGAAGACTATGTACAGGATACCAAGACAAGAAACAGAGCCCATACCAAGAATCATGTGATCAGATACGAGAAGCCTGGCGTAAAAGGAGCTGGAATCAGATGGGAGGTGAACAAGAAATTGGAGGTTGCAGGAAAATCTGCAGAGGACACATGAAGATGGAAGAATGGAAGCCAAATACAGATCTGTGTTATTACCAGATGGATGGGAAGGAGGAGTGGTCATCTGCAGAGCCTGTGTGATCATTGGATGTTATAAACCGGTTGTTGACATAGTGAAGAATGGCTGCAAGCCATTATGGCGAAGACTTGCTAAATTACTGACTTGGGTTGAAGACAGAGGAGGACCCCTGCAGATAGTGCCATTGTAAAGTTCAAAGCTGTGCTTCAGAAATAATGGCACAAGAAAAGTTGGAGAAAATAAGAACTGTGGATGAATCTTTGATGTTCCAGGAATGATACATGGTACAGCAGTGATCATGGATCATTATTGGGCTTGTGGAGCCAGAGTTTATATCAGATTGCCGGCAGATTAGGAAGGAATATACACACTAGTGAATGTCCATGTTCTAGCTTTGAGGGTTTCCAAAGAGTGATTGGCACATTGTCAAATTCCCGAAAGCAGATGCTCACCTGAGGAAGAAGAGATCTGTGGAGCTGATAAAAAGGATGAAGAGAAATAACTATTTCTCAGCTAAATCAATAGAGGTTTTAGATGCCATACCATACGAGCACAGGTTGTTCAGCCAGACCTCATCTGTGTTCAGGCTGATATTTATGCCAGCAATCCAGGTTGGAGCTTACACCAAGTGGTTACAAATCACCAGATGGGAATTGCTGCAGACAATTAACACTACAATAAAGGGATTCAATGCAATCAGAGAAGAGATGAGAGCCATAAGATTGATAACTCTTCAGTACAGATACGTCCTGGATATGATTACAGCAATGGATGGAGGTGTTTGTGCAAAAATCAGAGAATCCTGTTGCACATTTATACCTTCTCATGATGACGAGAATGGAACCTTGATAGCGACCATAGACATGCTGACGAAACTCCATGGCCAGATGATAGATAAAGTAGAAGACATTGCTGATGACAGTTGGTTTGGATCAATGTTCTCATGGTTTCCACAATGGATGGCAGACATGTTCAAGTTTCTTGGAACCCTGATCGTGTTGGTGTTGCTGGGATTTTGTGTGATTAAAATAATAATCTCACAATGTAAGAAGACATCAAAGAAAGCCATAGGGATGAAGATTATGATCCATGTTGAATCAGGATGGAAGCCCAAAGACCTGACAGATGAAGAGATCAGAGACTTTGTGAAGGCTAGTATCCATGCACCTGAGGGGAAGTTCCTGTATCCGATAAATCATGAGAAATATGTGGGAAGGTGGATCTACTTTAGTTCAAGTGGACAATGCCATCTCATGACATGGAATAAAGATGAGCATGTCAAAACAGCAGGATGTCTGAAGGGAGTCAAAGATATGGGGCCCAAAGAAGCTGTTCTTCAGGCCAAGCTGCCTGGATGTGAAGGATGATGTGGGAGTGGTTGATGAATCGCCAAGAGGGGGGAGTGTAGAGGAGGCGCCAAGTACCCCCACCTCAATCGACATGCCCCTTTTACCTGTATGCTGGAAACCAGAGTATGTGACGATTACAGACCAGTTGAATCGAAAAAGAGCAGTGTATGGACGCGGTCCAGTACCAGTGAAAGGACCAGTACCTAAGAATTTGGGAGCCAAGGTACCCATTGAGAAAACCATATCTGCATACAAAGAAATATGATGGACATTTGAATGAAATCCCTGAAGAAGTAGAGCCAATAAGCGGCAAGGATGAATGGTAGTGTCACTAACCATTGCTAGTATGTGTTACATGGAGCTGAAGATGACGTACATAAAAGAGATGCAGTGACCAGAGAATGCACATATTCTATAAGGCATCAAGAAAGTAATAAGGATAAGTGACATCTTGGGATCAAGGTGAAGAAGCTTTTGCCACAGAAACAGATGAAGATAGTTATTTTACACGCGTACAGATGTAGAAGAAACACAAGCAGCAAAGTCATTGTGAAGCTAGCTCTAAGCTTATAGTAAATAGATTGCGGCAAGCGCCAACGTATATATACATAGGAATGAGAGAACTATGGTTGTTTCCACTAAACGTATTATAGCAGGTTGGAAGGTAGCAAACGACTCATTTCAGTGTGTTGCAGTAAAAAGCAAATTGAATTACAAGCAGAGTTTCAGTGAAAGGCGAAGCTGGGCGAGCCAAGGTCTTCTCAAAACTGGAGTGAACTGACTTTAGATACAAAATCGTGTGAAAGAACAAAACTCCTGTTCAGAAGGCATGAATATAACAAGGAAGACATCAGAGGTCTATTAGAAAATAATATTAAATGCACAAAAAGGGTTGCCTACATGGTCTCTAGTCTCATGGAAGCATGAAGTTGGATGACAAGATGGTCACACCTACGCACAAAGGCAGACTCTGCTTCTCACTCCCTAATTTTCTCAGAGCTACGAAAACTCTCATGGACGAATTTCCAAGGCCTAATTGACAGTGGACCGCTGAGGTGATGATAGATTGATATGCTAATTGGTGGGAAGCTAATGTTAAGGCAACCTCACCAGCATCTGGATGGCCAGGCTGCTAACGTAGGTGAAAAAGTACTGAAGGAGCATAGAGTGCTAACCAATTGTAGAGGACCTGCATATTTAAGGGGCCTATAGTTGTGTAAACCAATGGGACGTTGTGTATTTAGTGACGTTCATAGTGGTCGTTTTTAAGGGAGGGCTTAGTTGCCCCACCTGATGCTGAGTAACCAATCACATAGTTACACTTTTTTAGACTAGTATGGATCATATACGGAGATGTTCAGTCAGAACCAATAGCCCATGCTTATACGTTTTTGTAGTTTGCCACGTAGAATGACGTTAGTACACATGGTTTAGACATCATTGATGACACATATTGCTTATAAAAGTTCAGTTTTTTCATAAAGTACTTTGAATTAGAAGATTGAGCGATTGCGTTGATGTTAGTTATGCTCCCTGTTATGGATAATTGATATTAAAACAGTCTTCCTTTTGTGAACTTTCTGCGTCGGCTCGGTTACTGATGTACGAGTAAGGTCTGCATTCCCATCCATCTCGAGGGTAATTGCTACTCAAAGGGGCTGGACTATCCAGTTCACTTGGGTTTGTGGGGTGGAGGTGTGGTAAAGCAGTCAAGCGGTTTTTTGGCTGCCCTTCGCTTTGCGAGGCATCCAGCTTGTGTTTGTGTGGTGGTGATGCCGCCTATTTCTCCAATATGACCCTTATGTTGCAACCTACACCTTGGTGCTAAGGCTATGCCAAAAGGGAAGCACCTTAAATTGGTAGTGTGTACACCCTATCTGAAAGCAAAAGTACTTTTGTTGTGCTGAGAACATTGAAATATGAAAGTATGCATCTTTCATATCTAATTTTGCCATATAATCCCCTTTTTTAGGAGTGGGATTACCTCTTGTAGGGTTGTGATCCAAAATGTTTGCGGTTTGACATATGTGTTTGCATGGTGCAGGTCTAAGACAGGGTGTATAGTTAAGTCCTTTTTTAGTGCAAGGAAGTATATTGAATAAATAACCTTGTTTAACTCTTGCAGAGGGACCAGCTCTATTGCTCCTTTTTGTAGCAAAGACTGTATTTCGGCTTGGAGAATTTGCTGATGATCTGGGGACATTTTCCTGTGCGGTGAATTGAGAAATACTAACCCCCCCGCCCCTACCTGGGAAAAATGGCAGGGAATCTGAATGGGTGTGTCATTGTCTTGTAGGGGCTTTGGAGCCTCTTGTGGCTGCACCTCTACCACAACTTCTTCCTCGCTTATAACCCCTTTGAAAGGTGGACTGAAAGGGGGTGGATTGTGAGGAATGCCATGAGGAAGATGTAGATCCATGACTACAACCGGACTGAAATGTTTGTGGGTAGTGTAAGGAACTCATGGTGGCAATAGTAAAGAACACAAATGATCACAGTTCAAGGGTGTTTATTAAACTGTAAATGCAGGGTGGACTAACGCCTCATCTAAACCTAAATCTAAGATGTGAGCAAGCTTTGACCATCAAATTAAAAATAAGGTAATCCTTGTGGCGTTGCGTCAAATCAAAAAGGACCATACTAAAATAAAACGACTGCCAATTCTTTACAATTACGTGGGATAGGGTTTCAATAAAGAAAGAAGTGTTCCAAATAATAAGTCAGGATGTGATTGCCAGGGGTCTCACTTCTCCACGTTTTCAGCATGGGACAAGGTGGATCTCCTGAGCACAGCACACACTCGAGCCTTCCCAGCACGAGTCGACAGTTCTGTATAAGGTTCTTCGATGGCTAAGTCTCTTTTCAATAAAAGACTCCTTTTCAAACGCTAGCCTCCCTCCTTCGGGTTCACAATGGCTTTTCTTGAATTCATGAGTCTAAATGTCTTTACAAACAATTCCCTGTAGACATCCCTCTGTCGGGTTTCTTCCCGTCAACACAGTGCTCATGTACTCACCATGCAGGATTCATTTCCCTTAGCTTTCACATTCATCTATCGGTCAAAGACTTTCGACGGTACAGAGGATTTTACAAGACCCCTGTATGACCACTTTAACCTCTTCGCTTCTTCCCAAGGCATTCTGGTGACAGTAGTCTCTACCATCGGGTAATCGCCCATCTCAATAGTTTGTTTACACCTTACAAAGTTCAAATTAGCTGCTTGCAACTTTTCGCGCAACACCGCTTGGTTTCTTATCGACTCTCCCCTTGACTAACCGGCTGTGATGAACAGCTTGGCTTTTTTCTCTTTCGAGTCAAGGTTGGTAACAAAGAGACCAGCGCCTCTACCCGGCTTGGTTATCAGCAGAGGAGTGTATTGTGTACCACTGACATCTGCTGCAACACACGCTGCTCTTTGTTTGCGGTCTTATGTTTCCATCTGCAGCGGTTTCACGCGTCTTGATCAGAAAGGGCAAGGTCACTTGTCTTCTTGTCACACTCTCGGGATTCCTCATCTTTTGCCTCCTCTTGAACTGCTGTCCTTTGTTAGCTCTCATGTTGTGCGGTCTGCCTTTCTGGTCCTGTGCTCTCGTGCTCCACCTTTTATCCCAGTGGGGAAGGGAAAGGGCTGTCAGGTGTGTGTGATTCTGGTCAATTACCTGACTTTGCCTGACCCTTGTATTGGGACATGTCAGTTAAATGGCTCTGGTGTTAGTCCGTTGTCTTTCGTGTTATCCGAAAGTGTTAATGATGAAAAAGGGCAGAAGGCAATGTTTTGGAATATCCTACGTGGTAGGATGGGGAAAAGGTATTGAAAGAATGGGGATACCGCGTCTCACCCGTCAGTATCCCACTCCCACAGGACTCCCCATCCAGGTGATCCTCCCTCATTGGTCCCCCAAGGAACTGGATCAAATAGCGATGGCCGTGTCCTGGCCACCTGGATGACCGATCCCTGTGGACTAACTAGCAAGACACCGACAGGTTTCTCACAGTAGCTAGCCCTCAAAAGGAATGGTTAGTGTTAAAAACCCCATGTTGAACAGAAGGCCTATTTGAAAATTGCCCTAATGTTTTTAAAGTGTCATGCTCTTTTTTTTGCATTTTCTAGAGCATCGTCCACAGCCTTCCCAAATAATTCATTGCTCGCTATGGGCATGGTAATGAGAGTATCTTGAGTTTCTAGCTTGAGTGTCATTTGAGCAGTGTGCCTTCCTGCTGTTTCCGGGGCATCTAAAGTATTTTTAATAATATTGTTGGCAACTTGTTTGCCTTCTGGATATCTGTGGGAGGACAGCTATCGGGGAGGTGAAGTGAGCCTCCTTGTTAACACCCGTTTACTTTTTTCCCATTCTTGTATGGCATATTGTGATGTGATACGATATGATCTTGTATGTAATTTATAATGCGCCTGTATACAAGTGTTTCCAGGCGTGACAAGACAAGGGGGGGTAAGACAGGGAGGACAAGACAAACAATCCTACTAGGTCTTGTGTCATTCAGATCGTGCAAGTGCGACAATGCAAGGTGCAGGGGGAAGGAGAGAGGGGAAATCCCAGGGAGAGGGAAGTGCAACGAGGGCAGCATTGCTTTAAGTGCAGCTAGGGGGCGGCGTAGCTCTGGGTAAGTGATATGATATATGTTATTTATAACCCGCTTAACACCCAGAAGTTTCAAAGCGCGGACCCGGGGATCAAAACTGTGGTGCTTTGTGTGGTCTTGCTTCCAAGGCGAGCACTTTGCCTCTGAGCTATCCTCCCGAGACATCACGAGGATGTAAGTAGCAACCGCCTTGGAATGAGTGAAAAATGGGGCGCTATACCTGTGTACACCCCAAACCCAGGACACCAGCAGTTCGTCACCCAATCGCATACAAGTCTCCTGCAACATCTAATACACCAACCTGATGCCGCACTGCATGCCTCATTATTTGCCAAAACTACTTAGCATTGCAGGAGGCAGGGGACTATAGGGTAATGGTTACAGCCCCCAAGTGCGCGGTAGGCCCAGTGGCAATGCAGGGGAGACTGATTATGGAGGAACCTTGTACCCAGTAAGCCTCTGGTGATAGAAAAGCAACCAGTTGGCGCATGAGACAAAGGTCAGAAGAGGAGAGAGAGAAAGAGGAGAATAGGAAGGCCCTCAGCTCCATTCAGAACTTTAGGTGGTCTGGCTCAAGTTTGAGAGGGGCAGGGAGGCGATTCCAGACGGTGTCACCTGCAGAGGAGAGTGATCTACCCCCCAATCTCTGCCTGGAGAAGCATTTTACCCTCAGAGAGATTGAGGTAGCTGAGCGAAGGGCTCAAGAAGTAAGGTATTTTGGAAGGGAGAGTCGGCTGTAGTGCGAGCCCTGGCCCCAGAAAACCATGTGGACGATGCAGAGGGTCTCGAACTTGATCCTTGCAGCCACCGGGAGCCAGCAGAGAGATTTCAGGGCTGGAGAGATACGGTGCCTGGGCTTAAGGCCAAGGACAAGTCTCGCAGTCCTGTTATGGATTAGTTACAGAGGGCGGATAGGCGAGGAAGGCAGATTGAGAAAGAGGCTGTTTCAGTAGTCCAGCTTAGAGACAACCAGGGCTCTGGAGACAGTGAGCTTCTGGAGGAAAGTGAGAAAAGGAAGAATACCTCAGAGGAGGTGCAGCTGGTAGTGGGCCTTCTTGGCAAGGTACGTGATGGGAGGAGAGAAGGAGAGAGTGGAGTCGAAGAGGACACCAAGATCTTTTGCCTCACAGGAAGGCGAAGGAAGAGGGCCCAAGTAAGGCAGCCAGAGTGAGAGGAAAAGCGGGAGCAGGGGTTCCAATGAGAAGGATCACAGTTTTACTGGCATTAGATCAGAGATTATTAGAGTCACACCATGCCTGGATCGTGGAAAGACAGTCGGGAATGAGCGTGGAGGAGGCCCCTGAGGCGAGCCAGGAAGACAGTCGAGTGTCATCCGCATAACATTGAAAGTTCAAAGAAAAGGTGGAGATCAGGTGGGCCAAAAGGGCCAACTAGACATTGAAGTGCCAGGGTGAGAGGATAGAGCCCTGGGGAACTCCAGAGAGAAAGGTGGTGGAGAGAAAGAACTCAAGTTGGACCTGGGAGGGTCGGTCCAGCAGGAAGGAAGCCAACCACTCCAGGGCCCAATCCGTGATGCCCAGTTTCTCACGGAGTCTATTGACCAAGATGATGTGATTGACCATGTCAAAAGCAGAGGAAAGGTCATGGAGAATGAGCACAGAACGAAGGCTGGAATCGAGATTAATGAGCAGATTATGACGGTTGTTCAGGAGAGCAGTTTCCTTGCCTCTGGCTGCTCTGAAGCCAGACTGATGGTAATGGAGACAACCAACAGATGCAGTGTGGAGAGTAAGCTGGGAGAGGGCCAGCTTTTCCATGCTCAGGAAAGGAATGAGAGATCTGGTGATAGTTTACCGGACAGGTGGGATCGGCAGAAGGCTTTTTTAGTAGGAGGTGCACAAGGGAGTGCTTGAGGAGAGCGGTGTAAATCCAGTGGCGAAAGAGTGACTGCAGAAATCGGCCAAGGCTGAAGCGAGGGTGTCAATGTGGTCCTTGAATGTTCTGGAAGAGCAGGGGAGCACTTGTTTGGATGACACTTTCATAGATTGGACTCTTCTAGAAACATTGTTAGGTGTTGTCAGTGAGAAGAGTCTCCACTATTTACTGAACACTGCCCTTATGTACATCCCTCCCCCTCTAATAACACTGAAACAACAAGTAGTGGGTCTTATGAACACCCCATCCCCTTTTTATAACACTGCGACGAGGAAGAGGGATGGAGTGCTGAAGATCACTAAAAGCAGCAAGCCAACGCTGCGTTTTAGTCACTGGAAGATACGAACAGGTGCCGGGACATTAACATATGGAACATCTGAACAGAAAAGTGAGCTGCAGAGCGAAGAAGCTAGCGTGGACGGTGTACAAGGAAGTCCGGTCGAAGAGAGATTGTTGCGCTGCCACCCCGAGCGAAGGATTAGGCCAGGGGGGGAACCGATAAACTGACGAAAAGCACTCCCAAGCAGCTGACGGACAGCAGGCGGAAACACAGGCGCGAGGATCACTGAAGATACCAGAGAAGACAGGTAAGCCCAGAAAACGAAATTGGGATAACGGTGAGCCTCAAGACGGATGCTGGGTGCCGTTACTAAAGAGCAAAAACCCACACAAGGTACCTGAATAAAGAAACAAGTGAATGCTAATGAAGAGTGTGAACCTGTGATTTGCACTTGAATATTGAAAGGATTCAGAAAGACCAGGCAGGAGAAAAAACTATGCACTCAGTGAGGCTGGGACTCGCATGCAAGTGAAAAGACAAACACAAACTGTCAGTAGAGAAAATCAGGCATACAGCGAGTTTGGAACAGACACCCAAGTATCAAAATAAAATACCTGGCAAGAGAGCAAAAGTGTGATTGAAGAAACGGGCCAGAGACCCCCAGAAAGTGCTGAGAAAACGGGAAGAATACCCCCTTTTTGAATTGTGGACCAAAAGGAAAGAGCCATACCAGTTTCTGAAAAAGGCATCAGGGTTCCAGAGAAAGAACTTTAAAGTGTTGTGTAAACAAACAACTCAAGGCAGAGCTATCCCCTTTGAAATTGTGGAATATATGAGAAGTTATACTTTGAATAACTAGAAAGACTCTAGGGGAAGGGAAGGCCCTTCTCTAGTGGAACTTTATTCATTTTTGTTTCTGCACCTTACAGGCTTTATATTTGGAACTTTGGAAGGAAGCTTCAGGTGTTCAGCCAAGAGACGTTCCCCATTTCACATTATATTGAGTTTAGTGTGCAAATGTCAGCTTAGGAATTTGGACACATGACAGAGAAGAGAACTCTTTTTGCTTTAGACATCCTACATAGACATTACTCAATTTTGTTGAGGCAGGGAAACCTCTCTTAAATTGAGGGATATGTAGGATTTCCCCAACCCCACTTTTTCTTTTGGTAGTAAAAGTCCTTGATAAACAGCAGAAATGTCACTGTCAGTTTTACTCTTGATCCCTTACACCATCCTACATGAATATGTCAATTGCCTCAATGAGAATTCACTCGATTTGAAATTGGCCATTACTGTTAACACAACAGAACTGATTTTTCTAGATGTGAAGTTGAGTATCCACGTTAACTGTTTGATATCGAACTTGCAAAAGAGAAACCAACTGCGTCTAATTCTCTTTTGCAGGCTTGAAGCTATCACTCACAACCCCTCAAATGCAGCATTCCTTATGGAGAATTGTTGCGAGTGAGAAGAAACTGTTCTAGAAATGAGGATTTTAAGCTGGCAGCTAGATTGATTGGAGACTTTCTTATCAAGAGGTTATTCTCACAAAACTGTTGACCTAGCATATAGGAAAGCAAAAATGAAGAATAGATCAGATCTGTTGAAAGCCAAATCCAGAACTAGAGAACTGTCAACCATTAGATTTATCACTCAATATAATATACAGTCTGGTGGCATGAGAAACATTTTAAATAAATATGGCCCATTCTATTGAATGATAGAGATCGGAATCAGGTGCTAATCAATGCTCCTATTACATTTTCTAAGGGATGTGAAACACCTGAGGGTGTTTCACTACTCAAGCACCAGGGATCCCTTAATCAGGTGGCCAGGGGAGGGCCATCGCTATTGGATCCCGACTCTGAGGGGGGACAAGCAAGGGAGGATCACCTGGTTATGTCATCCTTGGGGAGTGGGGAAGAAACACTGCAAGGCGAGATATGGCATCCCCCAGACAATTGTTTACCCCATATTCCCTCTACCTTTATGGGATACTACAACTCCCATAATTCCCCTCCTTTTTGTGTCAGCCCAACTACTGAGACGACGAAGAAGAGTGAGAGTGAGATTATCCAATCCTGGTAATGAGGTCAAGCAGGGTCAGGCACTCAGTCCTAATCACACACACCTGAAACATATTGACGGCTACCCAGAGTATAAGAGGCAGAGCCTAGAGTCACACAATGAGCGAGTTGGAGCCCAAGAAAGCATATGAGTTGGGAGTGGAGCAGGCAGGCAAGCTGGGTCTCCTGGTACCCCGTAATCTGTCAGCGGAGAACGAAGCGCCGAGACACTGAGGGCCTGAGAGGTGAAAAGGCTGCAGAAGGAATGGCGAGGGAGCCGTGTCTCCAACGAGCCAGAAGGGGGTCATTGAGGACACAAACTCCAAAGAGAAAGCCTGGTAAAGGCGCTGTTTCCCCCAAGCGCGAGAAGGCACGAGAGTGCCAGAGGGGCAGCAGAGAAGACCCTGACCTTGACGCGCATCAAGCGATAAAGAGAAACACAGCTGGTGAGTTCCAAGCAGAAGGGAGCCCGGTGTGTTAAAGGTGTGAGGCGTGAATTAAATACAATGGTGCAAAGCGAGGACAAGCGTATAGTGAGAGACACAATGAAGATGACCGCTTCAATTGTCCATTGTTGAAAGACTGTGATGAGAAACAAAGTGATGGTGAGGCTGCGTGTACTTTTATACAAGTAAAGAGAGACTTTTTGAAATTGTAATTACAGAGGCCTTGAGGTGCGAGCGAAAGTGAAATAAGAACTGTTATATTTGTGGAATTAAGAAGAGGGTCTGGGACCCATAATGAGAATTTAAAAAAGGGCCTGGGGCCCACAAAGTGAAGATTGTGAAAGACAGTGCCGAGGGCACGACCAAGTAAAGATTGTGAAAGGCAGTGCCGAGGGCACTGCCAAGTGAAATATGAAGAGGAGCACAAACTGAATAGACGACCTTAGTAACAGTAGTCCGGCACACGGCTGAGCAAGATACTGTGCGTTTGCGAAGTTACTGTAGTATTGAACTAAAGAGGTGCGAAGGGCACGATTGTATGTTAGCCTCACTGGCAGAGTGTTCCCGCACAGGGCTAGCAAATACTGTTTATTCGCGAAAGTCTCAGTCTCAGATACCATTGAAGGATTGTTGAACTTTTGGGGAAAGGAACCCCATTGTGAACCATTTTTTTGCTGACGCCGAATCCGTCGAGTGAAGACTGAGAAAACTGATTTGAGAAATTAATACAAAAGCAGGCGAGGGAAGCATTAGCATACTGTATGCTGATGAATTGTGTGAATTCTGAGCCAGGCAAGGGAAGCCGGAAAGAACTGTGCCTCTTTGAACTGTGTGAACTAGCCACCCAACCTCCTAATGAACTTTTATTACAAAAGCTTGTGGAAGGGAGTGTTATTTAACTATGTTGCCAACCCGATATTATTTGACTCTTTTGTTTTGACCTAAACCTGTACACATTATCATTGTAGAATTAAGTGAGGGCAAGATTAGGTTTGACATGGACACCTTTATTATTTTGACAGACTGACCTTGACATCCTTTAGTTTAATTTGATAAATCGAGACTACTCCCATTATAGAGATAGGGCCAAATAGGAAGCCTCCAACCCCTGTTAAAGTTAAATAAAGTTTTTCGAAACTGTTCATTTGTGTCTGCCTTCTGAAACCATAGCTACCTCACAGGGTGCATCGTTATTATTATCATTATTATTATTATGGCATTTATTGAGTGCGGACATGGCTTCGAGAAGCAACGGAGCACTTTGCAGAGCTATACACAATACAGACACATAACGGAGTGCTTTACAGAGGTATACAACAGTAGAGATGGATAACAGAGCGCTTTTCAGAGGTAACAACAGAACAGATATACAGCGGGGGTAGGATAGAGATGCGCACATATTAGGGGTACAGCTGTACAGGGTGGTGGGGAGGCGATGGGCCAGCGGCATAAAGGATGAGCTTAGAAATTCGGTGCAGGGTGAATGCAATTGGTTAAGTAAAATGATAAATGTTTGCGGTTTCCATAAATACAATGAATGTAAAATGTGTAGTTTTAGAAAGTTTGGTGATGCAGTTCATTTAACCATCAGAAATTGTGGAGAATTGGACAAGTCATTACATGTACTACTAAGTTTGTAGTGTGTTTTTTTAGAATGCCCTTGTGTTTTGAAATGCATAGGTTCTACTATAGCACCACTCAAAATGAGAATCTTGCAGCATTACAGAGCCATTAAAAATGTAGTTGAAAACTATCCGCTTGAATTGCACTTTGGCACATGTTTGCAAAGGAAATAGATAGAAACAATTATGACTTCTGGAATCCAGACTTATAATATGTTTTGGCACAATGAAGCCAAATGGACATAACAGTGACAAAGAGCTTTATGTATTTTTGGATTGATTAGTTACTGTTAAACTTTTTTTAGTCTTATTGCGTGCTTTCCCTTGTGTGTTTTTTGTAACACTCCAGTATGTTGACAATGAGGTGTTGTCAATATTGTTTCGTCAGCCCACTAGGGTAGAACTAGTGATACTGCTAGCCCTTTAATAATGAGGTGCAGTTGCAACTTGTTTGTTAGCCCATTAAGGCAGAATGAATTAAAGACACTGCTAGCACACTTGCGCTATAGTGGTATATGTCTGAAACACAGCTGCTGCTCTTATTCACTCTTGCACTTTTTTGCCCGTGAATATATCACAAATTTGCATGATGTAATTTGTGTTCTATTTGTATTTGTTTGCACTTTGGCTCAGAAAAGCTTTAATTTTTTTTTTGATAAGTCAATGGCCTTGGGTTATATTATAACTTGAACTTGTGGCGATCATATGCTGAATGTATATGATGAAGCATTGTTTTGCATCTAAAGATGGCGCTCTGATTTAAGGTGCAATAGTAGTGCTGCTATTCTGTCTGTCACCTGACTGAGAATCATGTAATTTGCAGCGAGGGCTTGGTCTATCGTTTCACATTTTAAGCTTTGCCCTTTGGTAAATGTAACTGCTTTACAAAGTCCCTGAGAGCACTAGAGCACTTTACAGAACAAGTGGTAGGGCCTTTTTCTTGTTTGAGCTAGTAACAAGGTCGGAGATTTCTGACTTCTGTTCATGGGCACACTTTTTTTTAATGCTGCTTGCAGCTGCTTTTGCTCCAATATTGAGACCTCCACTGCGTTTCAATGAGGCTTAGGCCGCTGCAACTGAAAGCGTTATTCTGAAAATGATTATATATATGGGATACATTACTCACCGTAATCATATTTCTGATGCTTGTATCTGCTTAGATTCACATGCTGTGGATAGGCCAACATCTACTGGAAGCTGCGGAGTATTACAGTTTGTTTTTTCGAAACTCGAAAATGGGCGTCGACACAGGGTGTGCCATTAATACTCTATCCCTAGTGTGATGTCCACTGTACCCAAGATCCCTCACGCGTCTAGGATCCTCAGATTGTATTTTTTCTGACATGAGGTAGCATGAGGAGTAGCGGGAGTACAGATAATCCAAGCAGATAGATAGATAGGTAAGACTACAAGCAACCATGCGCCTTCTCTCAGAGGGGAGGAAGGGTGGGTCGCATTTGAATCTAAGCAGATACAAGCATCAGAAATACGATTACGGTGAGTAATGTATCCCTCCTAGGCTTGTAGAACCTGCTTAGATCACATGCTGTGCATAGATTAGCGAGCAGTACCTGAAGAAAGAGGTTGGATGTGAGAAGGGTCATGAGCAAATAAGTGTCTTAGAACCGCTTGTCCCACTTGTGTATCTGCCTTGGAATGGGTGTCAATGCAGTAATGCTGAGTAAAAGTGTGAATAGAGCTCCAAGTAGCTGCTTTGCAAATGGTGTCAAGGGGTACATTTGCAATGAAAGCCAGAGTGGCCCCAATGCCTCTAGTAGAGTGGGCTCTTGGCGTGAAAGGCAGAGTTCTTTCAGAGTGAGTAACACAGCTGGATACAGTTAATAATCCACTTGGAGATGGCACCTTTAGAGACGCGATCCCCCCCTCTGCCTGTAGCTACGGAGACAAACAGTTGACCTGTTTTCCTTAGCGGTCTGGTTTTATTTACATAGTAGAGGACCGCCCTACGCACATCTAGGGTGTATAGTTTCACCTCAGCCGAGCTTTGAGGGTCCTGGAAGAAAGCCAGAAGCTCGATGGTCTGGTTTACGTGGAATTTAGATATAAACCTAGGTGAGAACCTAGGGTGTGTGCATAAAACCAGTTTGTCTTTATGGACAGTAAAGAAGGGATCCTGCACTGACAGAGCCTGAATTTCACTGACAGTTCTTATAGAAGTAATAGCTACTAAGAAGGCTGTTTTATAAGTCAGGTGTTTGAGACTGCTTTTATGCATGGGCTCGAAAGGGGGGCCCATGAGCTTAGATAACACGACATTAAGGTCTCACCCCCTGGTGGTGGGTTTGAAATAGGAGGGTGAAGTCTCTTTACTCCTTCCATGAAGGCTTTAACTACTGGTACTTTCCACCATGAGACCTTGTTATGGGAAGTGGTGTATGCCGACAGGGCTGCCAGGTGTACTTCCAGTGAGTTAAAAACCAATCCTGCATCTAGCAGGTGGAGCATGTATGTAACAATAGTGGAAGGAGTGCAATCAACTGGGTTGATTTGTCTACTCTGGCACCAGATAACAAATCTCTTCCACTTGTCAAAGGAACAGTGCCTTGTGTTTGGTTTCCTAGATTCCTTTAGGATGTCCATACACCTCTGTGGTAAATTGAGATGTCCAAACTCTATGACCTCAGGAGCCATGCTGCCAGGTTCATTGAGTTGGGTTGCTGATGCACTGTTTGACCTTGGTGCTGGGACAGTAGGTTTTACCAGGCTGGAAGTTTGATGGGCTCGCACACCGCCAATCTGCATAGGTGTGGGAACCACGGTTGTCTTGTCCACATGGGAGCAACTAGGACGAGCGTCATCGACTCTCTGTTCATCTTGTTGACCACCTTCCTGATGACAGGAGTTGGTGGAAAAGCGTACGCAAACATCCCTGACCAGTTCATCCACAGGGCGTTCCCCTGGGAGTCTGGTTGGGGGAACCTGGATGCAAATCCTGGGCATTGTCTGTTTTCGCTTGTGGCGAATAAGTCTATAGTGGGGAAACCCCACTGAGAGAAGATATCTTCTACGACCTCTCTGTGCAGAACCCATTCGTGTTCCTCTGGGAGGGAGTCTCTGCTCAGAGCATCCGCTAGGGAATTGAGCTCCCCTGGAACATGTGATGACAGGAAGATGTTCGGTCTGAGTGCCCATATCCAGATTTTCTGGGCAAGCTTGGACAGATTTGGCGAACGAGTCCCTCCTTGCTTGTTCAGGTGGAACATGGCTGTTGTGCTGTCCGTCCGGATTTGCACTGACAGGTTTAGTAGGTGGGGCTCGAACGCTTGAAGCGCTCTGAATACTGCCAGAAGCTCTAGCAGGTTGATGTGGTTCTTGGCCACTGAGGGAGACCACAGACCCTGAGCTGTGTGGTGGAGATGGTGAGCTCCCCACCCCGTCAGACATGCATCGGTAGTGACTACTGCCTGTACTTCGGGATCGTAAAAGGGTTTTCCCTGTGCAAGATTCTCTCTTGTCCACCAGTGAAGGCTTTGTACTAGTGTTGGCGAAACGACCACTAGATCGTCCCACTAACCACTTGCCTGAGACCACTGTTTCGCCAACCATTCCTGCATGGGACTCATGCGCAGGCGCGCGTGGGGGACCAGGTAAATACATGACACCATCATGCCCAGCAAACGCATTGCTTTGCGTACCGTTATTTGGTGACCGGACTGATATTGCGGAATTTGCAGTAGTATATTCCGAATTCTTTCCTCTGAAGGATATGTCAACCCCTCTTGAGTATCTAGGATTGCTCCTAGTAACTGTTTGGAGGTGCTTGGCACCAGGCTTAACTTTTTCTCGTTGATTGAGAAGCCTAATTCGTGGAGGAGGTCGATAGTCCTTTGAATGTTTGTTCTGCAAATTACTAGGGTTTCCCCCGTTATGAGCCAGTCGTCCAGATAAGGGTACACCGGGATTGCCTCCCTGCGTAGGTGTGCAGCTGCCACCGCCAGTACCTTGGTGAATACCCTTGGTGCCGAAGCTATCCCGAAGGGCAGTACCTTGAACTGGTAGTGCCGACTGTCCACCTTGAAGCGCAAGTACCTTCTGTGCGCTGGGAACATGGAAATATGAAAATAGGCATCTTTCATATCCAAGGTTGCCATGTAATCCCCCTTTTTTAGGAGGGGATTACCTCTTGTAGCATAGTCATACGAAACTTTTGGGGCTTGACATACTTGTTGGCAGGCCGTAAATCCAATACTGGGCGCATTGTCAAATCTTTTTTTGGCATAAGGAAGTAAGTTGAATAAATACCCTTGTTTACCTAGTGTCCCGGGACGAGTTCTATCGCGTCCTTTGCTATCAGATTGGCGATCTCGTCGAGGAGAATCTTCTGATGTTCTAAAGAGTGTACTCTTTGTCGTGGAGGATGGTTCCGGGGACACTGCAGTAGTTCTATACAGTACCCTGCGGATACTGTTGACAGCACCCATCTGTCTGATGTGATCCCTTCCCAAGCCTGGGTGAAGTTGGAAATGCTTCCCCCTACTGGGGTTGCGTGAGAAGGGACCCTGAACTGAGCGTCACTGCTTTGGTGGAGGCGTGCCGCCTCCTTTACTGGGGCTGCCTCTGCCTTTACCACGTCCTCTCCCATTACCCCTGCCGTAACCCTGGGTAGACTGTTAGCTGTTATTGTTCCACTGTGTACCCTGCCCCTGGGAATAGTGTGATCCTCTCTGGGAATTTTGGCCGCGTGGGCGACGAAAATTACTATTCCCTCTCTGGTTAGGGGGTTTATTGGTTAACTGGCCAAGGGACGAGTGTCTCGTATTCGTCCTTGGCATTCTTCAGCGCGTCCTCGACCGCCTTACCAAACAACAGATCGGCTTCCACCGGTTTGTCCAACAATGATGCCTGGGTTTCTACCTTAAAACCAGACTGCCGTAACCACGCATGTCTCTTGATAACAGTACCTTCTGCTATCAATCTGCCTGCGTTGTCCGCTGCGTCAAAAGTTGCTTTTAAAATGCAACCAGACACGACTCTACCCTCTGCGGAAATTCGTGCTAACTGGCCCTTTAAGGGTTCTGGTGCAGAGGCTATGAGTGCCGCGACTTCTTCCCACTGATGGCAGTTGTAGCTGGCCAACAGGGTGGTGGAGTTTGCAATCCTTGCCTGATAGGCGGACGTTGAGGCTACTTTCCTGCCGAAACCATATAGTTTTTTGCTCTCCTTTTCTGGAGGAGCTTCGGACGATGACAAGGGTGTTCCAGCCCTCTTACGAGTGTTAGTGACAACTAGGGAGTCTGGCTTCAGATGTCCTCTTATATAGAGAGGGTCAGACTGGGCTGCCCTGAAAAGTTTTTCAACTCTGGGATTGACTGCTCTGGTGAGCTTCGAGTTCACCAGGGACGGGTCTATTCTTCGCTGAATAGACTTAAGGATAGGGATGGTCTGGGCAACAGGCCTCCTTTCTCCCACTAACTCCTCGGTGAAGTCCCTCTCTTCCTGGACACCGTGGGTGTCAATATGGAAATGTTCTGCTGCTCGTGCGAGAACCTCGTTCAGGAGGGGTTGGTTATCGACAGGGGAGTTGGTAAAATGGGGCTTCCTTCTCAACCGGGGAATCTACTCTGTAGGTTTCAGGGTCTTCCTCTTCTTGGTCCTCATCATCCCCATAGTAGCCCGTCCCGGTTTGCTCTTCTACCATGCCAAAATCTTGGTCCTCACCAAAGGAAGTCTCTCCTTGATACAGTGAGTATGGCCATGAGTATGGTTGTACCTCGAAGGGGTCTGTAGACCTCATCGGTGTCTCAAACCGGGGCTTCTTACTCGGGAGGGGGGGTAGGATCATTAGAGCCTGAGGGTGTAGCCCCTTGTGGATTATATGAAAGGAAATGGTCTGTATTTTCATCGTAAAAGTCTGCCAAAGAAGACATCCTTGACATGACCCCATCTATGTCATCACTCGACCATTTTTTGGAACTGGGAATGACTCTTTCAGAAAGTCTAGGAGATTTATCTCGAGTAGATTTACTGGTTTTAGAAATATCAGCAGACCTGGTCTTGTCTGTCTGCTTAGGAGTGGAGTGTATCACAGGTGTGGAAGAGTGCAGAGGCTGCTTCTTCTGCTGTTTTCCCCCCTCCCCGGGAGTGGAAACGTGTTTTCCCTGTCCCTTTGTGGCTCCGGAGGTTTTCGACGCCTGGCGTCGAGGATCGGGGGTAGAGTCCCTGTCCTTCGAACGTGGGGCCTCGTTGATCTTGTCTGCGGGCTCCGACTCCTGGAGAGCGGCGTGGAGGTGGAAGTCGTCTTCGTCCTCCGACGATCGAACTTCTGTTAACCTAGGGAGCGAGGCACTCTTGGCAAGAGTGGATGATTGCCTGGAGTCATGCGGCGATCTCGATCGAGAACGCCCAGAGGACACCGATTCAGACCGTTCTGTTTGTGCCTCTTTCCGAGAACTTGACGTTGTCGAATCTCGGTTGGACTTTGTGTGTTTTGTGTGAGTGGTGTGTGAAGCGCTTGTGTCGCCGGGGGTCTTCCCCATAGCCGCCCTGTCGGACGACCTTCCGAGGTCGGGGACCTGCGCTCGGCTGTCTTTCTACGCCGTAATGCCCTCACCGTCCGAAAGCACGGCGTCGCTGCCATCGCTGAAGGCGCCCTCCTCTGGCATGGCCGCCTGCCTGGCGTGGTGGGCCAAACGCTTCGTCGAACGGTCCTTAAGTGTCTTAGGTTTAAACCTACTACACACACTGCAGTTCGCTTCGGGGTGGTCCCTCGGCAAGCAGAGATTGCACATGGCGTGCCTGTCGACCCAAGGGTATTTGCGATTGCACTTGGGGCAGAATTGAAAAGGGGTACCCTCCATACGCACCTTGAGGCAGCGGGCTGGTAAGTGTAGGAAATGTATAAGGTGTACCTATATACCAAGAGTGTAGAGTATGTCCAACCCCCCACTCTCCCTACTTGCAGGGCCGAGGCCAGAGGCCTTCCGAGGCCCAAATCCGTTGTGCAGCAGCCGACGGTCGATTTCTTCTCCAAGCCGGCGTCGAGTGTCGAAGTTCGACATTGGGATGGGGAAAGGATGTAAATTAATCAATATTTTAGCAAAAGTATGGCTAAGGCCAGGGGACTCTGCAAAATGCTTCAGTATGGCGGAAAAAAAACAATCTGAGGATCCTAGACGCGTGAGGGATCTTGGGTACAGTGGACGTCACACTAGGGATAGTATTACTGGCACGCCCTGTGTCGACCCCCATTTTTTCGAGTTTCGAAAAACAAACTAATACTCCGCAGCTTCCACTAGATGTCGGCCTATGCACAGCATGTGATCTAAGCATATTCCACAAGCCTCAGAAATATATATATATCACTGGCAAAAAACATTGTTAAAGGAACGTTATGGTTAAGTTGCACTAGCAAAAACCTATGCAATTCAATGGACAAACGTTGTTACAGGGACATTATGGTTACAAAACCGAAACCCCCCAAAATTCGTAAGTTATGGTAAGCTAAGCAACCATAACTCGTCCCACAAGTGTGCACTGTAAGGACTAACACCCATGACATCAAAGATGCCATCACAAATCTCATTGATGACATCACGTGTCACTGAACCTTTTTTGTTCATTGACGTAAATAGGCCAGGTCCTTTTCTTCACTACCAATCAGGAAGTAACAATTGAAAAGGTTCTATCTTTGTGTACGGCACCCTTGTCATTATGTTCTTGCAATACTTTCTTCAGGGTTCACTCAGAGCATATGATACATATACAAATCGGGGAAGAAGAAAGCGTAAATTACAGCAATGATTTCTGTGTATGAAGGTAATCCGGTATGGTATTAGGACTTTCTGGTAATACTGTTCTCAGTTTGCCTACTTTAATTTCCCTTTTTATGATCATATTTGTATATATTGTGGTGTCTTTATGTTTTCTGTACAATAGTGCAATTATATAGTTATTAAGAGAATGGTAGGTACTTCTTACATGTTTCATAGTACCCAAAACTGTAAACCGAAAGCATTCATGATGTCACTATGTGACATGGGAACATTTGGAATATTACACTTCTATGGGGCATGGTGCAGACAATGGCTTCGTTTCCACTTCAGTTGGTTCATTTATCGCAAAGAACGGTCTAATACAATGGGGTCTATAGCTATGCATTGCTTAATGAACTACTTCTCCCATGGTAGTTGTTCCAATGATCTTTGATAGTTTTTTGCCACCATTACAATAACAATCCCTTGTGGAGGCTTCCCATGAATACTAAATGTATATGTGATGCCATCAGTGATGTCATCAATGTTTGTGATCTGACCACAAAAGTGATGGGTGGAAGGTTTCGAATGAATCTAAACCACTGGCAATTGCTCTGGGCAACCTTCCACACCACTGTTTTTTAGCCCGTCTGCGCCATTGCAAAAGGGGACCAGCCATGTGCAAATCAGTCAGCAGCTGCCGCCACCGAAGGTAGCAGCCCAGCCCGAACTGCTAGGCCAGGTCCCCTCTGCACAGAAAACCAAACAACCCCAGACATGTTTCGGCCTTTGTTGGACCTCCTCAGTGAGGTGCAGCCTGGTTCCCTGTGGCGCAGCGAGCAAGGGACCCACGTCTGGGCATACCCTCTCTCACAAGGAGAAACATCACCTCTTCTGTTTTTCTTTTGTCACCCCGAGTGGGACGGGTATGCCCAGACGTGGGTCCCGTGCCTGCTGGGCCTAGAGACCCAAGCTACTCCTCACTGATGACGTCCAACAAGGTTGAAACATGTCTGGGGATGCTTGTGGTCTTGTGCAAAAGGGATGTGACCTAGCAGTTCGGGCTGGACCAAGCCTGATTTGCATATGGTCTTTCCCCTTTTGTAATGGCTTGGCAGGCGAAGAACGATGGTCTGGAGGGTTGCCCAGAGCAATTCCAGAGATTAAGATTTATTCTAAACCTTCCAACCATCACCTCTTTTGTTTTGATCAATGTTTGTGATGGCATCTTTTATGTCATGGGTGTTAGTCCTTGCAGTGCACACTGGTGGCACGAGTTATGGTTGCTTAGCTTCCCATAACTTGCGACTTTCGTTTCTTTTTCAGTTTTACCTGTAACCATAACGTCCCTGTAACAAAGTTTGTCGATTGAATTGTATAGGTTTTTGCTAGTGCAACTTAACCTTAAAGTTCCTTTAACAACGTTTTTTGCCAGTTAATTTCAATGGTTTTTAGCAGGATATGCTTAGTTTGTAAAGAAGAACTCTCCAACATAATGAAACTACTGGCAGCATGGTAACGCAGACAGCAGTCACGGACTATGTGTCTGGTTGCGCACATTGGGTGGCATCCAACCTCAAGGCACCTACTCTCTCACATAGTGGTGCCAATTGCCAAACGCAAAAAATATATGAAAACAGCAGCATGGCAAAAATGACAAGAGAAAATGGAGTAGGTGTAGAAACTGTATGTACAGTACAAACATGAGAAGGGTCATTGGGAAGACACCATAAGGGAATCAATCATCAACAGAATTTGTCTCCCTTCACCAATCGTACCGCAATGCTACTGTACATGAGAACAAAGTAGTAAGGGGCAGAGTAACGACTGGCAGGAGCTTAGAGCAAAACGTCGGTACAATGTAGTAAGGAAGCAGAACAGCCTCTAATGATTGCACAGGTGTTGCAGTATGCAATAGGACATATGTGTAAAGTGTCTTTTTGTAACGCGCCAACGCCAAGCACCTTTGAGTTGCAGGAAAGAAATGTTCCTCATAACAGAATGACTTTGTACAGTAACCCCATTGGTAACCACTGTTGTGGGAAGCGTACATTATGTACTATATATTCCTCCATGTACAGCAAACACATTCTGTTTTCCGTAAGAAAACATATTGTAAAAGAAAGCAAAGCAGTAGAAGCCGCAATCCTTGCACAACACCATTTGCGCATAGCAAAAGAAAGAAACTGTGCAAATAGCAAAAAGGAGAGGCTGGAAGGCAAAGTAAAAAGAATTGGGAACAATTGTGCCCCCTTGCAAGTTGCGTAACTCAAAAGTAAACAGGTCCAATCAACTACCCATTTCTCAGTCCGCTCAATTAGAGGGCAACAGGTATGGCGCTCACTCCATCTCAAACCACATAAAATAGAAAGCAGGGGTTCACCAATTTTTTCATATTACATATTTTATTCATGGAACAATATAAAAATAGTTAACAATAGTGAGCCTTCATAAGTTTAGCACTGTAATTTATTTTCATATAAGCACTTCTGTGATGTTAGTATGTGACAAATCTGTTGTTCATCTACAGATAGTAGCTGGTTTATTAAGGTATTAAAATATAAACCCTTAAGATAAGTTGTGTGCAAACAAATGTTTTGGACACAATTAAATGCATGTGGCACACCTGCACAGATACTCCTTCCCCATGTTGCAGGGCCCCATCCCCTCAGAAATCATATCATGGGAGACATGACGGTGACACAGCAATCTCTTCCTTCCCTAACAACCAAGTTCTGCAAAACTGCATTTTCCCACAGCATCAAATTGTGCTACCCCCTTCCCTTCCCTAATGCGTTGTAAAAATATGCAAAAGTGAACATTAATAATGATAGTGTGGGTAAGTGTGTTGGAGGTATGCTTTTTTTCCTGAAATGGCATCCAGACTCAGCGGCACACAGTCCACCTTGCAATGCTTGCAATTAAGCAAAAGATATGTGTCCTATGGAATGCACACAATCACAATGGACGCATCTGGACGACTGCAGCAGGCTCCGCATGGCTACATGTTATCCAACACCGGGCAATGCGTGTGAGAACGGACGTTTGTGCGTACTGCAAGTGCAGGCATGTGTATATGTGCCTCAGTGTCCTGGTAACATCACCACTCTGCATCATATGCGGAGTAACATTAATGTGGTCGGGGGGTGCACCCACGTCCTACAGATAGGTATGCAAATAAGCATCCCATCTGGTGCACCATATAATTAGGCATCTTCCCAAAATGGTCGGCGCATGTGTTGTGCACTATTAGTGTGAACAAAATTGGCAAAAGTGTGCATAGTACACCCAGGCACATGCACACAACGCAGTGCACCCAAAACGCGTCCAGCGGACAGTCGTCCAAAATCATAGATGTCAACATTCTGTGTCCAAAAACGTGTACGGATGTTAATGTTTCAACAATCGTACCCACCATATTGATGACATAACGGGAAATGATGCCACATCAACTTCACGCAATAAAATGACAGTACATAACATCACAGGAAATGATTTCACATTAGCTTTCACCTGATGACATCACAAGAAATGTCCTCAGTTGGCATATGGCTTTCAAGAAATCACAGGAGCTGAGTGCCTGGTGGACTACATCCCATATTCTCCAACCCAGCATGATAAAGGGAAGTACCAAATGAGTGACTTGTACATAGTGTGACGGGTTTTTGCCCTTAGCAGAACTCACTTTCCTCTTGAAACATATCAATAAGAACAATGTAACTCAGCAATCACTTTTGATTTTTAGAACTCGATAAAACCTAGTGAACAATGTATGATATTAAGACACATGTACTACCTCTGTACAAATGAACCATTTTAATAGGTCTTGGTAAAACAAACAACATGTCAGTGAGTAAAGACGAACAAGTAAAGAAAGTGATAATAGAAAACTCAGGAGGTAAATGCAGTAACTTTTTAAATAGCAAACAGTACCTTGCCATCAAACAGATTTTGTTTTCTAGAGGCCTAACAAAGCCTACACTTTTTAACAAAAAACAAGTGTACTTGGTTTTACAAACTGGAATGTTACATTGAAATACGTAAGCATCAGAAAAATGGGGTCAAAATATAAGCAAACATACAATACACGGTTCCAAAATCAGGGGAGCTGGGAGCAATGGACATTCTACTTGTAGCAGAGAAGTGCCTGCCTAGCTTACCACGCAACAGTTAGCAGGAGCTACATTTGACTCCCATACAAACTACTGGCAAACAAGCAAATATTTTGGGATAATCTGTAAATAAACATTATAAGACATCTACATCAAAATCATTCCAAAACACAATCCTTAGTTTCATCACAAAGTGTGGATCTTCAGGAGGTGCAAAGTACTCTTATGTTCATTTAGCCTACAAGATTTGGCAGCTTGTTTTACAATTTCACCACACAATTTATCAATGCTTTTTGTACTGGTTGATTGGAATGGGTTTCATAATCCAATGTTTCTTTGATTGAGAGAAAGAAGGAGATACTTAGTGGCCGTGAGCAGGAGTTTCTTTGTTAGGACAGTTTATGCTTTAAATTTTCTTTTGTACATTGATTGTGTTCTTGTGTGTTCCGATTGGTTAAATGATTGGATTGTGTATAAGGTTTTCATGAAATTATATCACTGTAACCAAGAGCCAAGTATCCCTATGTAACTAAGACAAGTTCATGTAACTAAGACAATGTGATGCAACAGCGCATTGATGCCCTTGGGCTGCTAGTGCGCTTTACAAACCGTAATAATTAAATAAAAAAATAAATGAAACATAAAATATCACTCACTTTCCTGCATAGGCAAAGCGATTTCACAAGGAACAGAAACAATAGTGGGGGTTTGTGAAAGGTGCATAAAGGCTCAAATAAGAGATCACTGACTTTCCTACATAGTCACTCAGACCTCACAAGATACACATACACTGGTGGGGGTCTGTACAAAGTGCATTAGCGACTTTAATAAGATTTCTCTCACTTTTCTATACAATCAGTCAGACCGCACACGCTACACAAACACTGCGGGGGGCCTCTGAATATTCTTCAGCAGTATGTAAAAATGCATTTGACAGGCCTGAATAGGCTGGGGTAAAAGAGTGTCCCTTGAAACCATTTGTAGAAGAAATTGGGTGTATTTCACTTTTCGTAATGGTGGAATGGCTAAAAGTGGTGTCCTAGGGTGCGTCTGCAACTACCTCCAACCATTTCACTCTCGCTGAATACGCACAGTAGTGGAGAAAATTATAAACGTCCGTTCCTGTCACCCGCACCGGCAACAGCGACATTCCCCATTGTACCAATGTCATAGGTAGCTAGCAGAAAAAGGGAGTATACGCACTTACGTGTACCCAAGGATGGCAACGGCCTTATCCAGTTGAAGCTGAAACATTACTTCTTCCCTTTGCAATGTCTTCTTTGCAGCACACGCTTCCACCAATAACATTGGAGAGCTCTCCATGTGACAGTATTAGTTGTTTACAACAGCCCTCTGCGTACACACCGCGCCCACAAACTGAGTTTCGCAATCCCTGTGCCTGTACAGTGGAATTTCCATAGGCGCCATCCTCAAAGTCACCGGATCTGCCTTTTGAGCTGGGTTACGACACCAGTGCCAACGTGACCAGGAGACCACACCGATTGTGAACGTGGGCCCTAATTTTGGGAACAGGAGCCGGTCTCTCAGACAGTGGCAAAGCATAGGGTTCAGCAATGTACGTAGTATTTTTTGGAAAGGGCAGGCTTACAAACACATCGCTATGTCCCATTGCACATGCATGCATGTTTCCGAACAATGTACGGCTGCTTTCCGGGTGAAAAACCTCCACAACACCGGCCCAACAGGCACACCATAGAAGTGCTGTGTAATATGTTTGCATCTTTTCTGAGCAACGGAGTGTGGCACATAGGTTTGCCCTGCACGTAATGGTGCCCCACATCTGCTCACCTACAGTACGCGTCTGCAACTAGTACCAGCCATGTCCCTGTGCCTAGGTATGCACACTAGTGGTGAAAATTATTAATGGGCCTTGGTGGCACCCACATCCGCAGCAGCGATAGTCCCCATTGTTGCAATGTCATTGGTAACTTCCAGAAAAAGGGAATATACGCATGTGCGTGCACCCAAGTTCGGCGACAGCCTTCTCCAAATGAAGCACAAACATTTCTTCTTGCATTTCCAGTTTCTTCTTTGCAGCACGCCGTCATTGTGTACTGTTAAAAAGTTCCACACGCTTCCACAAATGACATTGAAGAGGCCTGCATGTAACAGTATCAGTTCTGTACAATAGTCCTCTGTGTACACAGCCTGCCCAGATAGGCTGTTGCGCAATCCCTGTGCCTCCATAGTCCCATTTCCATCAGCGCCATCCTGAAAATGTCCTGATGTGGCTTTCGTGCTGCATGCAAGCGTGGGGGCATAACGTGCAACCAGGGTAGAGGAAGTTTGTTTTAAGGGGTGGCTCTTAAAAGAGCTTTGTTAGTTTTCGTATTGTAAAGGCTTCTACAGGAAGAACTTCTTTTCCATTTTTATTATTTTCTGTTTTCTTGTGCGGACATTGTCAAACTAAACTCTTCACCGCATCTTGTAGACGGGCAAACAAAACAGCATTACCAATGGGCGACAAAGAAATGCCACCTGGTTGGAAAAATTCTGCATTTCCACAACTAATGAGGTCATTGTTGCAGAAAAACATCTCAGCAGCGGACAAAAAAGTATTGATGAGACACCTTCCTGCGTCTGGCTAGGAACAACATCCACGATCAGTGTCCCACACTCTTTGTGGTGTTATCGATGAGAACACCTTTGCAGTGGGAAAAATCCTCTTCACTAGCTTTAGCAACCTCTTTAGTCGATGGAACAAGCCTAAACAAGACATGTACATACCGCCGTAGTGAATGACGATCACGTCGCCTCTACGAAACTTGCCAGGTCTTTGCAAAGTGCATCCATGTCAGCAAAACTGCGCTTGTAGACACTGTTCCACAATGCGACCACTCCTTCCAACCCGAAATTCCCATCAAAGTTTCTTTCCAGGGCATACTTGGGCAGATTTAGTAGAAAGGCATCACCTATAGGCAACACAATAGGTTTCGCCATGTCAAACAGCCTCACTATGCAGAGAATTATGTACAACAGTGTGAACGCCCCTTCCAGTGAACCACACCCACAGTACCTGATTGGACAATTCCGAAACTCCCATGTTCATTGGATAACGTAAAAAGCGCACATTTTCGCACGTGCGGTTCCCAAAATACTGCGAGGGCCGCACCCCAGGAAACCATTACCAGTCCTTCTTCCCTTTCCACTGCCTTTTGTCCAGCACCACCCGATTGGATACGGGTAAATGCGCACACACGATTCCACCAATGCCATCCAAGACATTACCATCTAATAATGGCTGTGCTGCACAACACTTCATAGGTACCGTTAGAAAATCAGCCTGCTACTGTACTCTCACTTGCCAGCACGTCCAGTAGAAATTTCGGTAATAGTTTTCAAAATGTGTTCATCCACTTGCGCAACCACTATCACCAATTTAAGGTACCAAAAATGTTTCTGCACTATGCGTATTACTATGTTGTAAGTACCTCTGCGCATGGTATCTGCAACTGAGCGGCCATTACGGTCTTTAGAAGCATACTGTTTTTTTTCTCCATCCCCTACCATGAAGTGGCAAGTTAGTGATATGTGCTTGCAACATTCTCATTGACCCATATCAGATAGTGTAATATCGACACAGGAATACCTTGCTTTGCCTCCCACAATGGTACGAAATGTTTTCCCCACTAACCCACCTCCTACAAAAAGCGTACAAAAATGGCATGAATACCAGCATTAATTGTATCGTAGCCAGTGAAACCAACTCTCCAAAACATCATTGTCTGCAGAGCTGTACTTTTGGGTAGGCTGCACTATTACAGCAGGCTCTTTTTAAATGTACCCCCTTGCACTCTCCGCCCTCTGCAACGCATCCAGAAGAGGCATGCTCGACTTGGGATGGCATCTGTCCTGCACTGAATGTCGCCAATAGCTCCCAGCTAGTAAAAGCAGTATATACATTACGCAGAAGGCCTTCTGGCCCCTGGGACCACAATACCTTCAAATCTAACTCCCTATATATGTGCGTGGGCAAGCTCTTCCCTCATCCGTCTCCAACTCCCTCAGGGTCACGTGCTTCTACAAAAAAAAACAGTTGTTGGTAGATGTGCTTTTTCACCTGGCCCATCCCTCTGCAACATGCTCCCTGCCTCCTTGACACTTGAGGGGAACCATCAGCGGGTCTGGAAGTACCTCAAAGTCTTTCTCTTCGCATCTGCGGGTTCTGCTCATCTCCCCAGCTAACTGTATGACGTACACTTAATCTGCACTACTTACCTGATGACTCTGATGTCGGACCCATGTCATCTCCCCCTGCCTGGCAAACCCCTACAGTAGCTTTCTAGCAAACCCGCACTTGAGGACTATTTCCTGTATTTCTAACAGTGTATCCACCACCTCGTGTGTGCACTTATCCGTACACTTGGCACAATTGGCCTATATTTGTACTTGTCGTCATTTGTTTTTCCCATGTACTGTACCTTCCCCTCCCCTCCCCTCCACCCATGCACTTGGGCGATCTAAGTAACACCTGGCCCAGTAGGTTCATTGTCTCTGTCTTCCCTCTGTTTCACTTCCTTTGCCTCGTTGTGGTTTGCTACACGTGTGTGTGTAGGTGCATTACGAATACCGTAGCATACAATCACACATCGTATTACATCATACACACAATGCATGCACAACAGTGGGATGCCTGTCACTTACCGTGTACACTGCAAAGTTGTTGTTTGGTTTCCGCACTACCCACCCTTACTGCACACGTGTCAAAAAATAGAGGGAACACGCAGCACACCTTACATGTTATTAACTCCAAAGAAATACATACATTTGATGCATACACCCAGGTTGCCTGCTCCTTACGTTGCTCACTTCTACCTTAGGCTTCTGCACTTCTTTGTGCAAAGAAATTTCCTGGTACACTTGTTGAGTACACACCTAACCCACCAACCTTATAAACAATGTATTTTTCTCCGGTTTCCTTTCCATAGCTCCCATCCAGAAAAAGGCTGGATGTGGCACGTGGAAGTGTAACATACAGCATAAAGCACTGACTTTTCGTGGTAAGGAGGGAGCAAAGGGTGGGCTGGGGGGGTGGGAGGGGTGTTTAATGTAAAACAGGATAAGTGTTGGGTCTGTAGTACTGTCTCAGAAAATAAATGGTTATTTTTGACTTTTTTGTCCTCTTTTTGTACATGCTTGCTTACACATTTTTTTGTTTTGCGTTTTTTGTTCCCTTCTCCTCCTCACACTTCTACGTACGTACTGAACGTGAACGCTTCACTTACAGTTCTACAGGATTGTACACAATGCTGCGTGCAGATTGGCAAACAAAGCAGCATTGCCAATGGAGGGCAAAAAGTGCCATTTCCTTGCACCCAGTGAAAATGTTGCTCCTTAATGCTGTCAGTCAGTGCTGAACATCCCAGCACTGCACATCAAGACACATATGCTTCTGCTTATGAAACACCTCCCGACCTGTTGCTGTGGCCAAATTACAGCCTAATGTGCAATTACCTACAGCATGTGCTTGCGAATGCATAGCACCTCACTGTGGTTGTTCCACCAAGAGTAAAATGCTCTCTGCACCCATTATTCAAAAGGTCACCATCCTCGGAGACAAACCGAGGCAACTGTACATGCCTGCAGTATGGTATGCTGTCTGTTCTCAAGGGATAGGCTCTCGGGTGCATAACCAAAGACTTACAGCCCTTGGCCATGTACCCAATACTGTAGGCCTTACCTACACCCAGCACAACATAATGGCCTCATGAAAGAGAACATTTCCCACATACCACAATCCAGAAACGTAACCTATGACGGGTGGTGCAAAAGGCAACTGATATAAACCACAAGTAACGCCATGTACTCCCTAATGTGCAAGGTGGTGCCATAATGGGTACCATATGGTACCGGACGCATATCAGGTCACTTGTGCTGTTCAACCACGTCTACAAGGTCCTGCACAACCATTTTTTCCAACATCGCCACCAGCGGAGACATGCATACTTAAAAGTGCATGTCAGCGCTATGGTGGCGTGCTATTCAGCAGGCCTTGCTCACTATTCTTAGAGAGGAACAGCTCCTCCCTACTGATGACGTCCAACCAGACCGAAACAGGTGTCTGGGGATGCTGTTGGTACTCTTGTTCAGAGGAGAATTGCCTAGCATTTCGGTGCTGGACTGCCCCAGGGTAGGACAAAGACTGATATGTTTGGGATATTTCTTCTCTGTGAAAGATAGTGTAAAGGCTCTGGGTAAGTCCCTCGTAACCAGGACTAATGTCTGGCAGAGGGACTCCCAGGACCCCCCTTGTCAATTTGCTCCCTATTATACAACAGGGGCAATGATGTACACTATATGGTAATTTACGCAAAGCATCTCACTTCTGCTGTTTCACCAAGTGCACAATGTCCAGTGTAAGAATTGCAACCATTCACCACAACCATAAATGCAACATTTTATGCAGTGATCACAAACCAGGTACCATATGGTACCCGACGTATATCAGGTCACTTGTGCTGTTCAACCACGTCTACAAAGTCCTGCACAACATTTTATCAACGTCGCCACCAGTGGAGACATGCATACTTAAAAATGCATGTCGGCATTATGGTGGCGTGCTATGGAGCACGCCTAAGAATTGCAACCCTTCCCCACAACCATAAAAGCAACTTTTTATGCAATGATCACAAACCAGGTACCATATGGTACAGGACGCATATCAGGTCACTTGTGCTGTTCAACCACGTCTACAAGGTCCTGCACAACCATTTCTTCATTGTCGCCACCAGCGGAGACATTATTGTGCAACAGGGTCAATTATGTGCACCATATCATAATGTATGCATGGCAGCTCACTTCTGCTGTTTCGGCAAGTGCACAATGTCCAGTGTAAGAATTGCAACCATTCCCCACAACCATAAAAACAATCATTGCTTAAAAGATCATTTTAAGCAATGATCACAAACCAGGTATCATATGGTACCGGATGCATTTGAGGTCACTTGTGCTGTTCAACCACATCTATACAGTCCTGCACAACCATTTTTTCAACGACGCCACCAACAGAGACATGCATACTTAAAAATGCATGTCAGCGTTATGGTGGCGTGCTATTGAGCACACCAAGCATCTTGGGTGAGTAGCCTGTGGGCTACAGGCTTTTTGGCATACACCCAACAGTGTTGCCCTTGACCACACCCACCTCAACATGACAGTCTTATGCAGGTAAACAAGTGCCACCACTTCAGCACTTCTCCCACAGGACACACTAGAGGAGTCGACACTCCATCAGGTGCAAGCACATACTATACAGTGTAATAATTGCAACTAATCTGCTCAACTATAAACGCAACATTTTATGCAATGATCACAAACCATACATCGAGGACAGCATTCTGAAACCTACTTTACCCCACAGCATTCTTTTGCCAGTGTAAGGTGCCCACCCATTCACGGAGGGGTGTACAATCTCAGCACACGCAACACACCATACTGCAGTGTAGGTTGCTAATTTCATGTGTTCTCCATTGTTCTCTCCTTCTGGCATTGCTGTACCATCACTGACCGCTGTGCCTCACCACACACTGAACACCCTAGTGCAAACTATGTTTTACTTCTCATTTCAAGCGTAATGCCGGCCCCATCTGCAAATGGGCATGCCAACTTTCACCCTGGCCACATCTGTACTTACATTGCTCAATTACATTGTGCTGCCTGTGCATACCGATATGTGAGTGGCTGTGTACATTTTGCAACTTTCTGATGTCGAGGACTTCCTTTCATGGCGCAATGTGGTAAAATGCTTCATGAAAGAAGGGTTTTATAAGGGCAGATGGTGACATGTGGCTGCCTATTGTGCAACAGGGGCAAAGATGTAGACCATACAGTAATGTACGCATAGCAGCTCACTTCTGCTGTTCCACACCAAGTGCACAATGTCCTCCACAAACCATTGTGTGCTACTCACCAACTCCAAAAGCATGCACAGTAACAACTGCATTACTGCATTATATTCTGGAGGCTGTGATTAAGGCCTAGACTGTTGGGTGCATGGCTGAACCTAGGCCACACTCACCACAACATAACAGAGCCATGCAGATGACCAGATACACAACCAGGTACACATGTGCCAAATACCACAAAGGCAACATACACATCAGCACTTCCACCCAACCGCCACACCATAAAGCACAGACGCAAGGACACGTGTTCCACTTATCGGAAGGCCGCAAAATACCGCTGTGTTTGGCACCGCTACCCACTTCCAATCAGAAACCACTTGAAGCATGCCAACCAAAGAAGACAATCTTCACAACATTCAGCCTGCCCCCACCACTGTAGTACGTGCATATAACCAATGGTGCATACTGCGCTGCAACACTTACTAATCTGCGCAATGGACACTATGTAAACATATACAAGAAACATTTGCACCGGCACCTCTTCCATATGTACACTATTCCGTTATTACACCCAGTGGACACACTGGATAACTGCTCACTGCACCACCTGCACCCATACACCAACACCTGTATGTTCTTCTACCAATCACCACACACATACAACCAACATTGTGTGACGTGCAGCCAAATGTGATACACTAAGCAACAATGTGGCACCTGCTTTCAAACACTGGACTTACTTTTTCAACCAGTAAACATAATTTTCTGTGATAGTGTTGCAGGCATGCAGCCAAGTGGCTACTAACTTAGCTCACATAGCACAACATAGTACACGCTAGGTTTACATCGTCAAGTGTCGGATGCCGTACACTATAATTTTGTGATCTTTTTGCCGTTGCATTGTCTTCCGATACAACATACCGCCGGCATGGAACAATTTTCACACATCCCGTCACTGCACACTGCAGTGTAATCAAACTTTTGACTGAGCTGCGAACAGGGAAGTAGGACACCGCAGCAGTTCCAGATATGACTTTTTTGAGGTATGCACACTGCTACGTACAAAAGGCCCAGCCATGCACACAGTAGTGAAGACCCTTGGCGCGCACATACCGCAACACTGTCCTCTGATCGACTATGGCGGCGTTTCCCAAAAACTTTCACGCACAACACGTTTCCCTCCGTCCAACCACTGGCCGTGCCCACTGTTCGCCGACAGCACGGCGTACCAAAGCGCAATGAGACATCGGTCCCACATTTTTTGGGACCTGCATTTCAGTGTTTTGCAAAAACATTACCAGTCCGATTTCCACCAAACACACAAAAGCACGTTTTCTGGCCCAGGCCCCCGCTCCTGCTGCAAATTTGGTGAAAATCCATCCAGCCGTTCAAGCTGTAGCCGTGCGCACATTTTTTCCCCCATTCATTCCATGTGAAAAAAAAGAAATTGGGGAGCCGGCCATTTACTTTTTTTGCAAAGTTTGGGGAGGATTCGTCCAGGGGAGCGAAGTTATAAGCCGCAGAAAAAGTGATCTTCCTATGAGTTTAGCCACCTAACCATAACTACACGCCCGCTTCTGCAGCCCGTGTAATTATATACACACATATATATATATATATATATATATATAACATGGACGCTATAGCATCCATGTAGTTATGGTTAAGTTGGTGTTTCCATAGGAAGAGCATTTATTGGGTGGCTTATAACTTCACCCCCTCTGGACGAATCCTCACCAAACTTTGCAAAAAAAAGTATATGGCCCACTCTGAATTTTTTTGGAAAGTTTGGTGAGGATTCGTCCAAGGGGGGACAAGTTATAGGGGGGGTCCCAAAACTTGTGTTTTTTCCTATAGACATAATGGGAATAAACTTTGCGCACGGCCACAGGCCAAACCGCTGGACGGATTTACACCAAATTTGCGGCAGGAGCGGGGGCTTGGTCCCGAAAGCGTGCTTTTGCAAATTTGGTGTAAATCCGTCCAGTATTTTTGTATAAAATGACCAAAACGTAAGGCAAAAAAATTAGTGATATCTGCGTTTGCTTCGTGGACGGACTTCCCCGTTTGCTCCGCAGACAGCACCCCGATTGGCCCATGGCCTTGCGTCATGTCCGCGGACATGCAACGTGTTCGCTGATTGGACGGCGATGGGCGCGGAGCGCGTCAGATTTTCTGTGGCGTCCGCCATCTTGCATTCGCAGACGACCGCGGACAGCGTGGTGAAACGTGGATAAAATAATTGTATTTAGTGCCGTGTGTTGGTGTGTAAGAGTGTTTGGGGAGTATGAGATAGGTTCAATGCTTTGTTTTTTTATGTGCTAGACGTTTTTGTTGTGTTCGATTTGTCCGCGGAGAACACGGCTGTTCTGACATTTTGTAAATAAACTAAATGGTGGGGTGTTTAGAGGACAGAGTATGTGTCATTTTTGTTCGCAGGGAAGGTAAAAATGAGCTATCAACACTCGCGGTGTACTTAATTGTTCATAAATACACAAACTGGGGGTGTCCTCAGGACGCTGTCCGTATTGTAATCTGTCTAGTTGAATGTGTTCTAAGAACACTCGCGGTGTCCAGAAATGGTTGCAATTACACAAAATGGGGGTGTTCTGAGAACAGTGTTTGTATTGTTCGTTGTCAGGGTGAAAGTGTTTTAAGACCACTCCTTTTGTCCGCTAATAGTACAATTTCCTATGGGCGTCAACCGACTTTTTGTCCACTAAAGAAACTATAAATCCGGCTGGTGTGCGCCGACATTATGTGATAATCCTATGACTGGCGCTATTGACCTGGCTGACTTGCTTTTGCGACACTAAATCATATCTCCCGCCCCCAAGCATGATATTATCAAAGCATTCATATTCCCCACCTCTCTCCGTGACGTTACAGGGTGCGTCATCAAACGCGCACAGTCCTCTCCAGTCCTAAGTGACTTTACACAGAACCCGGAAGACAAGACATATGTCACAACACAGCGCGCCACAATTCGGAATATGAAACAGTGATTTAAAAGCAAACAGCAAGATTGTACATTTTGTAAAGTACATTTATTTGACATCAAATGTTTAGAGAATATTCAGCAATTTGCATTTGTCTTTGTTGTCGATCCGCAAAAGTTCATGTTGAGCCACGCGATGTTCCTTTGAGGTACAGAGGGTGTTAGATCAGCTTACAACTCAGTGCGCCACAATTCGGAATATGAAACTGTGGTTTAAAAGTAAACAGCAGGATTGTACATTTGGTAAAGTACATTTATTTCACATGAAATGTTTAGTGGATATTCAGCGATTTGCTATTGTCTCTGCTGTCGATCAGAAAAGTTTATTTTGAGCCACGCGTTGTTCCTTTGCGGTAGATAGGCTGTTGGTTTATGATAAAAGCAGTAAATGATCGCTCTGATAATCGGAAGGTTGCTCCAACAACGAGCCATTAGACCACCCTATTGGTTGGTATGTTGTTTGTAGCCGCTAGTACTGCATAAGGGCATATTGGTCCTTGGTGATTGTCCCATAAAATGGTGAGGGTCATGAAGTTGCATATTTGGACCTGCACCTGGCAGTTGAAGACCCCATCTGCTGGAGTCTGTAAATCGTGACATAGGCAAAATGGGCCGACATACCCGTTTTAAAAAGCAAATTAGTCTCACCAGCCGATCTTCATTAAAAATCATCATTTTATTTATTAGGGCGTGAAACTATTTGCTATCGAAGATAGTGCAACGGATTATGTTAATAATAAAATAATATTTTCCCATTCATATAGCGCTAAGAACCGTGAGGTATCTAAGCGGTGCTTATTACCCACGGTGTGTGGTGCTCATTTATCGACCACGGAAGGATGAAAGGCTGAGTTTGACCTTGCCAGGATTCGAACTTGCGTTAGGAAGCTGTGCACGGATGTCAAAGCGAGCGTTGTACTCGCTGTGCCACTTGACAGGCTACAGTGAAGTGGCACAGCGAGTAGAGCGCTTGACCGCCTATAGACTGCTTAAATTATTTCTATTAACCCACCCTGTGTCATCTGCCTTTTTCAGAGCCCTCTAAACGACAGGGGATCAATTCGGAGGTGATAGTGCGCGGTAGAAAACATTATGCCACTTTGAACTAACAAGTTCAACTTGAGCGGTCTTTAATGCTACGCTATTGTAATTATATTTGGTATAAAATAATCTAAAGGGTTACTTACAGTACAATTGCAATTTCCATTGTCTACGAGTAGTGCAGTCCCAAAATACGACTCTGCGTGTGCGAACGATCTTTTGCATAGTAATATAATATATAAAAGTGGTTTCGTTTCAGAAATTTCATCCTCATCTTCTCTTACGTTTTAGCAACACTCCTTCAAGAGAAGTCTTTCATCACAATCTCTGTCTGTCAAGGTCAAAACACAATACAACCTTCTAGTCCGCTTCGTGAGCGTCTGCTGGGCCCGAGAAAAAAATGGAAGCAGCTGACCTTCACTGTGAACGAGCATAAATTCTTACTTTGCAACATTCTGTGTAAAGCCATCTGTGAGAAGATGGTTTTTGCACGCCATGTTTGTATATTGTTTGCGTGATATTAAAAAAGTTTAAGGGACGTTATCGTTCTAAGTACAGCCAAAAGACCCCTGAAAATCGCAAGTTATGGTAAGCTATGAAAAATAACTCACACCACCACTGTGCACTGCTAAGACTAACACCCAGGACATCAAAGATGACATCGCAAATGTCATTGATGAAATCACTGATGACATCACATGTGTATGTACTTTTCATGTAATTTGTGTACTAGGGATTTTTATTATAATGTTGCGAAAAAAGTGTCAAGGATATTGCAATAAATATCATACCGTTATTAGTGCTTTGAACGATGCATTGATATAAATAGCATTGTATTATGGGATTCTATCTAGTATACTGAGCTACTAATGGAGAAACATAGCATTGTGTGCAGAGTACAAGATGAAAGTAGAATATTTGTAATGTTAATATGTTGAATAATGAAATGATAATTGTCCTGAAATGTTCGAAAATTCACAAAATGGGGGTGTTCTGAGGACGTTATTCGTATTGTGTGATTGCTTAGCTGTATGCAATGAGGGAATGGCAGAGAGTAAAGTGGACGCCGTCCGCGGACACCGCGGCTGTTCGTGGACAGGGCGTGCTACATCCGGGTTTTTCCAGGAAATCCAACATGGAAAGACGACTGTACAGATCAGCCAATCAGATGTCGAGGTTGTGGATTTGTGCTGAAAGAGACTGTGTGTGGTGAAGATGGCAGAAGTAGAGAAAGTCAGGGTGTTGGTGCTTGGAGATATGTTTGTGCATGGTTTACAACAGTACGCTCAATGCAGGCATGTTGCAAAGAACTTTGATGTGAAAGGAGTGGAGGTGGTGTGGAGCACTGTGCCTGATTGCAATGTACAGGGAATTGTACAAGTTTGTGAGGATATGGCCATGATGAACAGTCCGCATGTGGCAGTTTTGCACTATGGTGCTTTCCATTTGGGCAACGTCAGTGCCCCTACTTTGTTGGCTGATTTGGAACGCTTGGTTCAAGCCGTAATGAAGATCCTTCCAAATGCGAAATAATTTTTTCTGGATTACTACCTAGGGCAATATGGGACAATAGTTCATTTTTTTGTCCTCAGCAAAACATTGCTAGGTGTGTCATCAACCGAGGCATGTGTGCCTTCATGCTTAGAGCTGGTATGTTCTGTAATAATGAGAATATTGATGCCAGTAATGCTGTTAATTTTAAAGAAGATGGCATCTCTATCTTTTACGGGAAATGCCTTTCTATTTTGGAATGTAAGGGTTGCTTTGGAGAAGGTTATGTGAAGATTTTAGGAGTAAAGTAAGAAAAAAAACAAGAAAAATATACAAAACAACATGCGTCTGTCAAGCATCTGTAAAAAAAAAAACAAAAAAAAACAGCTCTTTTCAGAGCCAACTTCAAAGGGGAAATGGGACACACTATTTAAATTTACATTCACCACGTTATGGTAAGATAAGCAACCATAACTCGCGCCACCGTGCACTGCTAACACTAACAACCAGAACATCAAAGATGACATCAGAAATGTCATTGATGACATCACATGTCTGGCTCCCCCTTTTTTTCCTTTACTGACATATCTAGGCCACATGGTTTTGCTCAGTAACAGTCAAGGGGCCTCATTACGACCCTGGCGCTAAGGGATTACCGGTAAGGGTACCGGTAATCCCTTAGCGCCTGATTACAAGGTCCCTTTGCGGGTTGCCACCTTAACGGCAAAGGGACTTTGGTGCTAATTACGGTACCTTCACAGTACGTAAAACTCTAATAAGAAAGCAGTTATCTTTTCACTATTCTACATGGCAAGATTATGAATATTGCACCTTCATCATGTATGCTGCACACACTGCCTATGTTTCTGCATGAGTAGCTTACTATACTGGATAGAACTTCATAATAGAATGCTAGAATGCTATTTATATCAATGCATTGCTTAATTCACTAATTAGCTCATGATATTAATCCCATTGATCCTTGACAGTTTTTGGTCAGCATTATAAGAATCCCTTGTACAGAGTTTTCATGAAAAGTACATACACATGTGATGTCATCAGTGATGTCATCAATGACATTTGTGATGTCATCTTTGATGTCCTGGGTGTTAGTGTTAGCAGTGCACGGTGGCGCGAGTTATGGTTGCTTATCTTACCATAACTGCTGAATTTCAGGGGTTTTTCGGTTTTACTTTGAACCATAACATCCCTTTAACGAAGTTTTTCACTGAATTTCATAGGTTTTTAGTAACGCAACTTAACTATAACGTCCCTTTAACAAACTACTTCTAAGAACATTGGCAAAGACTTAACCGTTTACTACCAGAACTGTGCTATCCAAGACACTGAACCATTGACTTTGGCCCAGGCCTATTGAATTGAATTGCCTCTTGTAGTGACTGAATCTATTTCCCCTGCCTATGAAAGTAACTGTGCTTTGGTTCTTATAACCTTCGTCTTTCTACCCCTTTTGAAAGTTACTGAAGTGCCATTTTGCTCCCACTTCAGGGGAGCCTAACTTGTTCAGAAACGTATTGGTTGTGTACTGTAGTGTATTATAGTGTGATATTAAGCTGCTAATTACTAGTGGAATGTTTTCCAACTAAATGTGTAAATAAATGTATATTACTTTACCAAGAAACCTTGAGTGTTTGTTTGAACTACTGTGATTGCAAGTATTTTGTATAACATCTTGTACTGCTCACATCCCTCTTGAGATAAGTCTGGCTGCTCAGCCACTGCTACCACATTAACTTTGTAGTACAGGCTTGTACCAAAGGTGAGATTGTGCTTACACCTGTAGTCTTAATTGTGTGTAGTGTTCCCAAAGGGTACTGCATGTAATTCTGCCCAACACTCTCCGTATCGCCAGGTTCAGGATTTCTGTTTTGTGGGGATTTATTTTTAGCCCTGCTACCAACCCGAACCATAGCATCTCTCTCTCTTTTGCCTTAAGGGAGCATTTCCGGGTCGATCAAGGTCCACAACATGTCATCCGCAAATGCAGCAATCTTGTGGACCCAACACCCAAATGTTATCGCTTCAATCTCCCTGTTAGTTCTTACTGCTGCCAAAAGTGGCTCCAAATAAAATGCAGAGCAAGGGCGAGAGGGATCAGCCCTGCTTTGTGCACCTATGCACCTTCATGGACTCTGACAGTTGGCCATTCATTGCTAGCCTTAGGGATCGGTTCTGGTAGTTGGCTTTTAACCTCGTTAGAAACTTATTGCCTAAGCCCATTTGCTTCATTGCGATGAACCGCCACTCTACCCTATCGAAGGCCGATTTGGCGTCTAGGGCTACCCAAATGGCTGGAATTTTCTTTTTATTAACCTTTTTTATAAGGTGTGCTATTCTCCTTATTTTGTCACTCGTCTGTCTGCCCCTAATGAAACGCGACTGATCTGGGCTAATTGTACTTAGAAGAATTTGGTCTAAGCGATTCGCCTGCACCTTCATATTGATTTTTGCATCCACACTGATTAGGGCTATCAGCCGATAAGATCCACATACAGCCTTTTATAGCTCTATACTCAATTTTTGTTTCCCCACTTGCTCCCACTCCTATCCTGACCATTACCCTCTTAAATGTTTCTTCTAGGTCTTTTTTCTATGAGCCTTAATTCCCTTTCGCTGCAGTCCTTAATCACAATAGTTTTCCCCCTAATTGTAGACTTAAAGGCATCCCACCTCATCTGCATGGATGTGTCCTCCGAATTGTTATCCTCGAAGAAGCACTCACTTGCTTCCTTTAACTCTTTCCTCAGGAATTCATCCTTGAACAGGAAGGCAGGGTACCTTCATTTCCAGAGTCCTAAAGGGCCTGGCCTCCTACCAATTTTCAATGTCTGGGGTGCATGGGCTGGTAAGAGTATTGCCACCACCTCTATAGCCGTTACCCGTCCCAGGAGTGCCCGGGATGACCACACAGTCTATTCTTGATGATGATTGATGGACGTGTAAGAAAAATGTGTACCCCTTCTTGTCCCCTTCCTTTTCCCTCCATGTGTCCACTAGTGCTAGCCTCTCCGCCTTCTCTACCAATTCTTTCCCTTGGTTTTCATGGATCTATCCTCTTCTGTGTCCCAGGCCATATATGGGTCCCTTCACGAATTTCTCAAGCTTGACCAGGGCATATTGAATGAAGGCATCTTGTCCCGAGTTTGGAGCATAAATGGTTGCTACTGTGTAGCCCTTTCCCCTCCCCTTCATATTCAGGGCTAAGTATCTCCCCTGGGAGTCCCTATCCATATCAATAACTATAAGACCAAGTTTATTCCGTAGGGCTATCAACACTCCCCCTTTCTTATTCTTGTCTATGGACTTGTAAATTTGACGAGGCCCCAAGCTCTCCTTGACCGCTTCATTTTACAGGTCCTGCAGCTAGCTCCACACCGCGGGGTTGCCCACTTTGTTTTATCGTGTCCACCCCGTGCACGGGCGTTGTCCGCCACCCGGCGACCATGTCGGCGTCCCTCAATGTAAGGAAGCAAGTTTTTCTTTAGCGAGGAGGGGAAGAGAGTTGGCCCCCACCTACACAGGCTCTTGCCGTACAGATTACGATGCCTGGGGAGGGCAATGGTGCTCAATTAAGCATATGAAGTGTCCCGAAGTTCAGGAGAGCATCAATCACAGTACTCTCCTAGTGGCGGCCATCTTGGAATCCCACACCACCTTTTACCTTCAAATGGTGGAAAATAAATTGTCGAAAATCTCACATGAATTGCACAGTGTGACAAAATACACAAGAAGCCTTTGCAGAATTAGCATTGGTGCAAGAAGCGAAACAGTGCTTAGATGCCCAACCCACAGTCTTTAATGGTATTCATAAGAAGTGTCTACTAACACAATTAATTAAAAGCCAAAATAACTAAGCAAGCCAATTATACTGAAGGCTTACTAGATGACATAGTGAAACTAAAAACACAAATGAAAGTCAAGGGGAAACTACAACACTTCTAATGAAGCATGTTGACTCACAGGCAAAATTCGGCTGTATAATGATATCAAAATCATTCAGAGACCAAGTGCTCAGTTAGCCGAAGAGAGAGAGGCTGCTCTTCAGCAAGTACACCAGGTCACCTTACAGTGACGGGTGCAAAATGATTCAAATAAAGTGTTGTGAGAAACCTTAGGATATTATCACTCCTTCCCCCCTTGGAACCTCTGTTCCGGTGGGCAGGGGACGGCCATTGCTGTTGGATCTGGAACCTGTGGGTGGACAAGCGATGGAGGATCACCTGAGTGGAGGGTCCTTGGGGATTAGGAGTGGTGTACCAATGGGTGAGACACAGTATCCTCCTTTCCCTACAGATGGTAAATCTACCGTTACCCATCCCAAAACCTCTTTAGGTTTAGGTAAAACCTTGTCCCTTATTTTCAGACATGTAACATCTACTGGTACAGAGACACAGTATTCCCCCCTTCCCAGTTATACATCACACTCTCCCTCAGTCTTTATGTGATATTTTCAATCTCATCCCGTCCCCCCCCCCCATTTCCAACATGTACTGGGACAAGGAAGAGGCGCCCGGGAGTTATAAGGATTACCCATAGGAACAACACTGTACAGGGAGAGCCCTACTACACACCACCATTAGACTGTCCTGTTAATAGAGTCAGGCGAGGTTGATGCATCCGACAGCAATCCTACACACCTGCACTCTATTAACACCACTTCAGGGTTGACCAGGAGAGATGGGGCCCTAAGGTTCAGGCAGGTCCCATTTATTGGCCCAATGAAGGTCAGGCAAGGGAGGCCAAGGTTTCACACCTGAAACCCCTTAACAGGCCTCAGGTGGGGCATTCAACAGTGCAGTGAGAAGCAGTTGGGCAGCAGAAGGGAGGCTGCGTGGCAGAGTCCGGCAGGGGATCCCTACTCATTCCTGTTAGAAACCAAAGGGTGTTTCACTTACGAGTCCCCAGGGATCTCGCTCTCAGGTTACCAGGGCACAGCCATCGCCTTTGGATCCAGACCCTGGGGGTGGACCAGTACGGGAGTATCACCTGGGTGGCGGAGCTTCAGGGAGGGGGAGTGAGGCAACTGATGGTGAGAAGCAGTATTCCCCCTTTGCCGTGCCTTTACCCCATTTTATTTTGTAAGATTGTCCACCATTCCCAGTTCCCCCTCCCCTTTCTACACAAACACTAGGCCGAGTAAGAGGACGACAGAGTAAAGAGGCTTACACTTACATATCTCATTGGACATGTCCAGTAAATCATTTCTGGCAAAGTCAGGCAATTGACCTTAATCACATACATGTATCTGATACCATTAGCTTCCCCCACACGGATAAAAGTCGGAAGGTGAGACACAAGAAGGAGCAGATCTTCCGGGCGAAAGTGAACCCACTGGAGCAGGACGACCGAGGGACCAGAGCAAAGGGTAGGGGAGGTCTATGCATGAAGGATACGTGGCGAGCACCACATCCCAGACAAGAAGAAACCTGCATTGTGTTTCAAGGATGCCAGCGACCCGCCCGGGTGAACAACAGAGTTGGAGGGCCAGGCCAAGCCTGTCTTATCAACCTTAACTTGAGAATCAAAGCTGCAGAGACAAGAAAGGAATGCACACAACTGCTGAGTTAGCGAAAGACACAAAGACCTGTTTGTGTCAAGGAAAGATTGAAACCGCAACAGCGTATCTCAATATTGAAGGTTGCGCGCATGCTAATGAGATGTGAAAGAAAGCAAACAAGTAGTGAACTTTTAAGTTACCGATAACTGTGAAGCCAGTGATACAGAGTAGCGAACTGGACAGGCGAAAGGAAATTGCCCACTCGAAAGTCTCAGCGAAATGTTTGATGTCTTGTTATAAAGCGGCAAAGTGAACAAACTCTGAAATGTGCAACGATCAAGATTAACCTTGACAAAAATGGAAGTTAAAAGATGCTTGCTTCAAGAGGAAGATTTCTTTTGAACTTTTCCGATTGTGGTGTGGAACTACCAAGAGACACTGGGGCAAATAACATAAGGGTGAGCTGAAGATACGCCCGCTTACAACTCATTCAGCTCTACATTACAAATAGAGCATACCTCACACCAGAAGCCATATCAAAGTTTAGAGGCGCAGGAACCCAGGTATGTCCTAAATGTAATGAACCCAGGGCGGGAATGACCCACATGTTCTGGGGTTGTCCAGTGATACAAGGTTTCTGGGCACAAGCTGCAGCAAGAGTGGCAGGTGCGGGCATTGATGTAGAAGTGCAAACACCGGCGGCCTGTATCTTGGGCAGATACAAACGCAGCAGTAAAAGCAAACCACTGAATAGGCTTAAAGATTTAATATATATAACGGCAAAAAGGCACATGGCCATGGGATGGAAGAGCCCTAAAAATCCAAGTGTAGCACAATGGTGGGGGGACCTTACTAGGTGGACAACAGCCGAAACCAGAGCATGGGAAACTGCAATACAAGAACAGAGACTAGGCACCAGTGAAAGCCTGCACCGATGAATAGCGCTAACAGTGCCATTGCTCCATCCCAATGCGTCAGACGCTACCTCAGACGAAGCGAATAGCCCAGGTCCGAAAGCTGGCACAACGAGGACTGGTGAACAAATAGCGGTCTTGGGGTGGTGGAGGTGGGATTAAGATATTCTAATCATGAACGTCGCACTCAAAGTTATATGTTTGGTTACAAATTATTAAAACCAATAAAGAAATTTATTTTTTTTAAAAGGGAGAGCTGAAGAGAAAGTCAAAGTGGTCCTGCGGAGGTCTATGGTAAATGTCTTACACATTCGAAAGTCCTCAACACCAAGGAAAGGTCAGAGCCCTATTGAGGGAGACCGGGAACCACGTACATCTGATATGAAATACTATTGGGGAAGGGAATCCTAACAAATGTGCACGAAGCTTGGGGAAGGGAACCGCTGCAAGTGCTGTGATTGCGAGGTCCGAGCACAGTTGAGGGAGATCTACGTGAACTTTTGTTGTACTGTGAAAGAATTTATAGAAAACTGGATAAGCGACTTTAACGTGGATGGTCAAGCGGGCCTCAACCCATGTTTTGAACTGCTTTTTTTGATAACCTGAGCCAGAGTGTGTCATCTTGTTTACGGGGGCTGCCTTACTCTGTGCTGTCCAACGTGGGAAGGAGAACCGACTCAGCCACCTTGATCAGTTATGTCATAACACTGACTTTCCTTTGCATACACATTCCCCTTTACACACTTTTTGTATAAGAGACAGGACAGGCATTAGGTTTCGTTAGTATAGGCCATTTTGATTTGACAAAGACTGACTAGGACTGTATTTTCTTTATTTGATGGTAGAGACTACTCCCATCATAGCTATAGGGCAAAGTAGGAGTTGTTCCAAACCCCAAGAATTGAATAAAGGTTTTGAAACTTGTAACTCTTGTGTCAGTGTCATACTTATGATACCATGCCTCCCTTACAGTCCCAAGCCAGATTTTGAAAGTAAAGCAGATTAAGCTGGGGATGCCGTTTGGACCAGAGAAGCCAAGGAACAGAGAAGGGCAGGAGCTGGAGGAGAACAGCGTGCAGATACACTGGCCCGGTGTCTGAGAGGGGCTGCAGCATGGCGAGAGAGCTGTGTCTCCAAGGAGCTAGAGTGAGGCTGCCTGCATCCTGCTGGCTGCGTTCAGTGGAGTGCTCATTCCCTTGGGACCTGTCCCAGCCCCAAGAGCGTCTGAGGGGCAGGTGGTGAGACCCTGACCTCAACCCTGCATATCTTGAAAGGACCGCCTGTCAACAGGACGCTGCCCGGTGAATTTCCCGAAAGTTAATGAGAAACTCGGGAGCTTGCGTGTGACTGCAGAGTAGCGGGAGGAAGGCACTGAAGTAAAGCGGCACATAGCGAAAGGCAAGTCCGAAATTGGGAAAAGGCATAAAACAAGAAAACAAGCACAGCGAGTGTAAAGCAGCATGAAAGAAAGCCGAAAGCAAGAGAACGAGAGAAAACAAGCAGAAAGTCAGAAAGAAAGCTTAAAGGAAAATGCGCTAGAGGCGCTGAAATAAGAGATAAGTGGACTGTAAGAAATATAAGAGAAAGAAGGGTGCGAGTGACCTGAAACAGGCAAGAGGATGCGAGTGACCCGACAGATTTGAAAAGGGAAAGTAAAAGCGAGAGAAAGTGAAAAGAGGGTACGAGCAACCTGAAGTGCAAGCAGCATGACAAAGTGACAAGAAGATGCAAGAGTCCACAACCAGAGGAATAGAGGGTTCCAGGGGCAGGATAAAGGCAAGAGAGGGGTGGAAGAGGCACAACAAGATAAAATATTGTGCGAGTGTGCACAATAGAAAAGAAGGCATGCAAGAGGCACAGTGAAGTGGAAAAGAACAGAGTGAAAGAGGCACAGATGCGAAAAGAGAGCAAGGAGAGGGGTTGCAGGTCAGAGTGGTCGCGCTTGGGAGGAGCAAAGAGCCCAGCGTTCCCGAAAGATACTACCCCATGTAAGAACTGTACAGTGAAAGGTACATTCTGATTAGGAGTACTTTGTTTAAAAGATGAAAGGGGCCTAAGCTTGAGGGAAGTGAACCTTGTGAGGCCTAAGAAGAATTGTGTAAAGAAACAAAAAGGTACATCCTGACCAGAGGCACTTTATTTGTTAAAAGACGAAGGGGCCTACCCTTCGCTCCTAACTCTTGCTACGAACCTTGAGAGGCCTAGCAAGAGTTGTGCAAGAGATTGTTGAACTGTGTAAAGGGAGGCCTACACTTGGGGAAGGGAAGCTTGATAGGGCCTGACCAGAACTGTGTGTTCTTTTTGTTTGGAACTGGCAGAGTCCGGGCTTGGGGAAGAGAATCCCAAGAGACCCAAGAATACTGTGAACAATTGTTGATTGGCTGCAAGAGTCCTGTGTGGAAGGTTCTAAGGGGTCCCCTTTTGAATTGAACTATATTGAACTGGCAGAACTACACCCATTGGTAAGACTATCTAAAACACGCTGTGGTTAACCATTCCTTTTCTTTGAACCGCTATTTTTCCCTTTTTAAATACCAACACATTTTTGTAAAGAGCGAGGGCAAGCATAGGTTTAGACACAGATGGATTGTTTTGTACTTTCAGACATCGACGGCCCTTAGAAACAACTGTTAAGGGAATCATCCCTTTAGAGCTAGGGCCAGTTAGGCATTACACCAACTCAGGATACTTAGTAAATAAAGGTTTTGAAACTAACATCTTCGAGTCTGTGTCTCTCTTGATACCATGCGTGTCTCACATATGGTGTAAGAGGTGGGATGCAGCTCAAATGATAAAAGTTGGGGACCCCACCAGATTAGAGAACATCCCTTAAAACTGAATCCACTGACAAACCTAGACCCAAGGAAAACAGAGAATATCCTCTTCTCTACCAGCAAGTCCTTTTTCCCTGAATTGGAAAAATCTAAAGCCTTAGTGTTCCAACTTTGAGATGGGGTCACCTTTCATCTTCTAGACCCCACAAGCCCTTTCTCCTGTGAGTAAAATAGTGGAGGGAAACACTTATCTGTTTTGTTCCTGGGATTATATGGTGCCAGGAAGAGACGAGTGATCGTCTCCATAGACATACAAGTCAATATTCCTATTGACTGGCACATATAAGTCATACCCAGTAGAAAAAACACATTTTGAGTTGTTACCTCTGTTTTCCTGTGGAAATAATTTGAAATGTATCTTTTTGAATTTCTCTCCCTCTTCCAGAAAGATCAATAGGGTGAGATAGTAGGAAACCTTGTGTATGAGAACTAAGGGATTCCCTTTTCTCCTATAACATCAGGAGGGGAAGTGATGAAAGCCCTGATAACCCAATGGACAAGGGGACCCCTAAAACAAATGTCAAGCTGAAAGAACTAAGTCAGATTGTGATACCACGTTGATAGGGATAACATCTTTGGGGAAATCCAACCCGTATCTTCAGGCTATGAAACCCGGGTGGGGAAAACTCCTCTGTCCCACAGTCGCCCATGAGAGAGTGAGAGAGTGAGAGAGTGAGAGAGTGAGAGAGTGAGAGAGTGAGAGAGTGAGAGAGTGAGAGAAAATTATTAAAAGGGTGTTCATGACAGAGCCAAAGAGCCTACATCGCAGACCCACATGAGACAGGGTACATTACTGAAGGATTTTGTGTGAACGTGCTATAACACTAAGGAAAGAGAAATGTGTGTTTCGAGGCGACAAGGTGGAGTATCTGGGCCATATTATATCAGCTCAAGGCATAAAACCAAAAGACTCTGATTACTGCTATCAAAGAATTTGCAGATCCCAAGAACAAGGGGGGAATTATGATCTTTCCTTGGGATGCTTGAGTTCTATCGGAAGTTTATAAAAATTCTGCGGAAAAGGTTACTGAAATGAGAAAGTTATTGAGGAAGCGTGAAGTGTGTGTATAGTGATGCGTGCCAGAGGGAATTAAAAAAAAATGAGGATATAAATTTGCCGGAGCCTCTGAAGAAATTTGACAAGAGAAGAAAAAATGTGCTTACTGTTAATGCAAGTGATGTAGGTCTAGGGGCAGTGTTGTCCCAAGTCAATGCTGTCGGAGGTGAAGAGATTATAGCACATGCATCCAGAGCGTTGAGTGGTGCAGAATTAAGGTACTCTGTCCTGGAGAAGGAAACTTTAGGTTGTTTGTGGGTGATTGTGAAATTCTAAAGTTTTGTGTGAGGCACACGTTTTGTGGTCAGGACTGATCACAAACCGTTGAAGTCAATTTATGAAGCAAAGGATTAGATAAAGTTTCTCGGAGAGTTGCGGGATGGGTTACTAGATAACAGTGTCAGAGTTTTGATGTAGTAGTTATATCAGGTAAGGAAAATTTGTTTGCAGACTGTTTATCTAGGCTGGCAATGAAGGAAAATAAAGAGTTTCAAGCCGAGGAAATGGAAAAGGTATATACCAATAATGAAAATGTGGTAAGTAAGGAGGATTGGTTGAGAGCGATAGAAAACGATGCATTGTCGTCAAAAGTAAAAATGTACATTCAAAGTTGTTGGCCAAAGAAAAGTTAATTGGATATGAAGGAAAGGCCATTTTGGGAAGTTAGAGAAGAGTTGAGTATTGAGAATGGTATTGTATTTCGGTGGGGAAGAGCGGTGGTTCCGGAGGAGATACGAACAGAATGACTGATATAGCCCATAAAGGTCACATAAAATAGCCCATGATATAGCCCATAAAGGTCACATTGGTATTAGTAAGACTAAAGCTGCCTTAAGAACTGATTACTGGTGGCCCGGATTTGATAAGGGTGTGGAGAACAAATTGAAAAATTGTATGGAGTGTGCAGAGAGTGGTAAAGGTTTGGCAGCGAAGAAACAGCCTATGATATATAAAGATGTTCCGGGACGAGTGTTGGAGGAGGTAGCATTTGATATTTTGGGTTCCGTAGAAATGGGGTATGGACAAGGAAGATTTATAGAGATGGTTGATGCATTTTCTTTGTGGTGCGAGTACAAGATAGAGACATAGATGGATGTAATATTCTTAAGTTTTGCGTGAAGGATTTCCCAAGTACATTTTGACAGATAATGCTCTTCGGTTTACAGGAGGATGTTTTAAAGAGTATATGAGGAGTTGTGGTATTATACATAATAGGGCTGCATTATATCATCCCGAGGGAAATGGATTGGTGGAAAGGATGAATAGATGTGTTATGGAGGGTGTTCGATTGGCGAAAGCATGTGGTATGAGTAGGAGTTTGGCAGTGGAAGAAAGGATGGGAAACGTTGAGAATGGCTCGACATTATGTTACCAGAGTTTAACTGTTCGAATTGATGAGAGGGCGGAAAAGATATTCTTTGGTGCGTCCCCCATGGATGGAAAGGGGAGTGGAGTCAGATGGTGAGATTGAGAAGTTGAGAAGAGATTTTACTTATAAGAAGAAACAGTATGTCACAAGTAGAATGTGGAGATGTTAGGATTAGGAAGGCAGTTATCAAGAAGAAAGGAGATTTGTTATATTCAGTTCCTGTGTGTGTTGTGGTGAGGAGATCTTGTGTTGAATAAGAGAGGGAGATACGTTATGAAGTTCTCTTTAACCATTGTAAATAGTCAATGTTAAGTAGTTGTATAGTATGTAAATACTCCTGTTGTGTTGACAGATAGAATGTTCTTTGTTTATGATCTAGCACCATTGCTAGCGGAACATCTGTATTTAATATAGTTCTGAGTGGAATGACACCCAATGGCATAACTCAGAGAATGTTTATGTTCAAGGATTGTTCAGTTGTCAGTTGAAGTGCTCTGCCTCAGTCAAGGTTGTGCTGGGTGTCTGTGCTTAATGTCTCACTTTACATCTGGTTTAATTAACTTAGCAAGTGTTGGACTATTCTTCAAGAATACTCCTACCAGAGATGGTTTGAGGGCTTTTATAAATTCTTTAGCAGGGTGCTTGACCATCCCTCCTTCTAGGCCCCAGGTACAGACTAATGACCCGTACTGTATTTTCTAGGGTAGTTACTTGGGATAACCTAAAGGCAATCGCCTTCTCTAGAGAGTCTCCCTCAGGGACGCCTAGATTAGTCCCACACAATCAGTTTCTTAGTAGCTAACAGAGGATGTGCCTTCAGATACTCTGCCCCACTCGCTGACCTTCCTCTAGCACCCTGATGCTCCTCTCTATCTCTTTACACTAGTCTCCACTTTCTACTCTCAACTCCCAACTCTACCTACCTTCATACTCCTACTCCTACTCCCTGCATCTTCCTCCTCTGATGTCTTTTCCTCCTACTACCATTTGCCTCCATCTTTCAATGTTACTACTTCCTCCTCTGCCCTACTACTCTCTCCTCTAAACTATTATCCTTCACCACACGATTACCCTCCAACACACTACTTCTACCACTCCTACACATTGGTGGTCAGTCAAAATCTCGAAAAAATAATCTCGAACAATAAGGTCGAAAAAAAAAGACCGAAAAAAAAAATTTGATTTTTTTTAAATTATATATTTATTTTGGGGTCCGGGATTAAAAAAAAAAAGGTAAAAAAAAAGTATAGGTTCGGGGGCGGGGGGGGGCAGGGGGGGGGACCCCCCCATTTTGAATAAAAAACGTCAAAAAAAATTTCGACCTTTTTTTTCGGCCTTTTTTTTTTAAGATTTATTTTTTCGAGATTTGTAAATTCGGTATTATGACCATAAACCCTACACATTATATCCTCTGCTCCACCCCATTTTACCCCCAGTCACATGCCTTTCACTGACAACCCCTGCACTCCCCACCCTCCCTCCCTGCCTCTAATAATCTCACTCGCTAGTCTTACATACACACATTCACCCCTCAATGCCACTTGCTCTCACCAACCAATACCTCACATTTTCCAAACATTGCCTCCAAACACCAATCTACCATCCTTCCTCCTCCTTTTCTCTTGGTCTGCTACTTCTTCCTCCTCTGACCTCTACCGAACAACCCACAACTTTGAAACACGACGTCATTGTGTGATAAACACCATGGGAAACAAAGAGGAGTTTAAGTGCCCACTCCTTTCCTCCACACAAGGCCAATGTGCTGCAGCAGAGTTCCCCTCAAATTAAGTTTAGTCTTAGTGGGCAACTGTATAGGCCACTGGTGGTCTAGGGTGGCCACAGCAGTTTTGATTCCATGCACACATAGGCTTCTCTTCTTTTGTTTCTTTCCTTTGAGGTGGGATCTGTAGACTGGTCGTGTAGAGCATGGGAAAGCTGCAAAGGAGCTCCAGCTCCCCTTTCATTTGTTTACCCTCTCTCTGGGTTGGATCACGTGGTGCACTGTTGAGGTGCTAGCCTGCGAGTCATCTCTTCCAATGGTTGTTGCTTCCCTAGCACTTCCAGAAAAGAAAAGCGAGAACTCAGCCTGCATTTTTGTTAGGAGGTTGGGGGTGATGCAAGTTGATACTGCACATATAAAAACCTGCACTTGGATAGAGCACAGGGCATTGGGCTTTTCAACGGCCACAGTCTCCTTCTGGGGTTCGACTGGCTCTGGCTTCCACACTGGTAGGCCTCCCACCCCAAACTGAGTGAGCTTTCTATCCTTCCCTCCTCTTTTGACACCTGGTCACAGGGTTTCATGTGCAGAACATTTTCTGGATACTACCACTCTGCTTCGCCCCTGGTTGGTCACCTCTATAACATTATACTTCTTGCACTCTGGTCATACAAACTGGTTCTCATCTCGTAAGGTCATTCTCATCTTTACTATCTCAAAGGTTGTATTTTCAGGAGCTTTCATGGAACTCTTTTATCACTTTGCTTTATTTTCCCTTAAACCAGAGCAGGCTATTAACTTTTTTCTGTTTGTTCTCATGGGCAAATTTTATCAAGATATAAACGTATCACTTTCGTAATACTTTATTGACCTGTAAAGTCATGCTGATATCTTGTGCAGCTTTTTAAAAACCATGCATTTTATCTATTGCTTGTATAGGGTTGTATTTATTCTAAGGATAACTGGTGATTTGTGACTCAATATCGAAATAAAACAATTGTAATGATTAAATGATAATTTTAATATGCTTATATAAAAATACAAAGTATAGTTTCCGTATATGCTGTGTGCTTATATGTTGACAAACTGTACCTTATGATCATCCCTAGTCCCTGCTAAGACTGAAGACTGCCGGCTTAGGGACAGCTACCTTTGCATAGGTAACTTGCTTGAAAACTTTTCCCAACACTACAGGTCGGTTTTTTGAAACCCTCAATAGAGGACACTTGTAAATGCTCCCTAACAAACTGGGCCCAGCGTGTCCACTCATATTGGGAACGGGTCATGGCTAATGGTCACTTTGCCTGGAGCATGAGCTTTGACCCACTCTAATGACCCATGGAGGACACCAGACATGGCCAGTGGTCTTTGTCAGTGCTTCCCTTCACCCAGCCCCCCAAGCCATCCATAGTGACCACTGGCTTTGGTGCCTGGAGCATGGTCCCTGGCCCAGTGGCCACATCCCCACCCCACACCCATTGCTGGTAATCTCTGGTCCACCATGAGCCAAATGGACCACTGGTGGCCTGCAAGGACTGGGAACAAGTCAGGTTTGAGACCTGGCTCGTGGTGTGCAGGCATGGCCGGTAGTCTGTGCTAGAGTGCGCAAAACAATAGTTTAAACAAATGTGGGGGCATATTTTACTCATCTGGGGTCCCCTTGTCACTTCCACGGTCATGGTGACCCCAAGATAAGGGTAATTTGCCCCTGTGTGTTACTAGTTTCACAATTATTCTGTTTTGGCCCACGGAAATTGTTTCCAAGAATGTCCTTTTTCAGGGTATACTGTACTCCTTTCTGTCCCTCTATCCAGGATGGAGTTCCTTGTTTGCCCCGTACCTATCAGATTGGCTGTCTTTACACTAGCCTATCCTTTTTGTCTTTTACTGCATCAGCAGACTCCTACCGGGTGCTCAGATACAAAGATAAGTCAAAACGGAGCAGGGGTGACTATGGACAGACAACACATGCAAACCAAATATCACATATAGAAGTTTGGTCACTTTTCCCAAGATTCAAAACAAAACGATGGGCGGATTTGTGTCATTTTCCACAGCACACTTTCATGAGGTGCAGAAATCTGGTCCTGAACGTTTGGTGCACATAAGCCTTGTGGTATTGGCTGTAGTTAAAAAGTAAAGTTTGGTTGCCCACCAGGGGCCGTGCTGATGCTGGGAGTCTGAGCGCGCTCCTCTCCCGACCCAGTCCCGAAAAGTGAAGGGAGCCCCCACTTTTTGAACCCCCCCGGACCAGCAACCCAGGACCGAGAGGCTGTGAATGCTCACTGCCCCCATAGGTGAAACAACGGGTGAAATCGGCACAGTATTGACAGAGTTTGGCTGCAGAAGGAGGTGGGCCTAAGAGAAAGTACATTTTCCTGCCAGAGAGAGACGGGTGGAGGAGGCGGTCGGCCACCCAGCATCCCTGGAGAGCAGCCCGACCGCTTTCCACGCAGCGAGGGACATTGAACGAAGAGTGGGGAGGTGAGTGTTAGGAAAGATTTCTTAATTGTGGGTAATTTTCCTTCCATGTGGCAACCCCTAAACTTTTTGCTGTTGTTTTCACCATGATCTAGACTTTGCCAGAGAAGTGCAGCCTTCTGCCACACTCCTCTGGGCTTTCTCTCCATTCTTACAGGGAAACTGATATGCCCTTAAAACAGTCAGTACCGGGAAACGTTGTTTTCCGTACTTTCTTTATCATGTTGCAGCTTTCGCGCAACATGACACAAGAGGGCACTGTAAGCTAAGTTACTGCTCTCTTGGGTCTCTAGTCTTCTACAGGCCCTAGATACTCTCTTGGGATTGTTAACGAACGGTGCAAGTGAATCACAGACAGGACTGGTGGCAGCGATCGTTTCTTTTTTAGCTCCTTTTGGCGTTTAAGCGCGTTTCTCACGCTTAACCCAAAATGGTGGCCTGGCTCCCAAAATGGCCAGACCACGAGGCTCATTGTCCTGTCCGCTGACCGTCTTGCCCCCTTCACCTTCCCCAGGTCGAGCCGACCCGGGGCCTTCCTTATTTGGGCATGTACTTTCACGTGAAACACAGATGCTTTTGCGGGCTTCTACATGCCTTGTGTGTGCCTCCAGGATGTGGGCTGTGATGTCTGGTCCCAAAACACATCCTGGGTGCCAGAGAGTCTAGGGTGGTGTGAATGCCTGGGACCTCCGTGGTCCGTGATAGGTCCACGTATGGTGTGAGTGTTTTGTGAGCAGATCTCCCATTGGGTCCCCTCCGTTTTGGCGCGAAGGGAACCGTGGATAAGAGGGGGCTGGACACACCACTACCATGTCGATCTCCTGAGTTCTCACGAACAAAGGAATACAGGAGCCAAATATCCTGCAATCACGAGGCTGAACCGAGGAATCGCTGGTGACCCGCTGAAGGACTGCTCCTCTGCACTGCTGTCGCTTTGTGAAACCCTTTCTACCTCGGATCGAACGAGAAGGCCTGTACTGGTACTTCGACCCTTGGAATAGTGGGAACAACTATTCTCAGCATCTTCACCATCTCATGCAAGTAAGCCTTCGGAAGTGTCTCTGGGCAATCCAGCAGACTGACCAGCCTACCCAGGAGTCTTGCTCTGTAACCGCTGTCAGGTTGTGTTGTATTACGAGTCCTTGTCACTCTCACACGATTCGTACACTTGGCATTCCCAGGTCTGAAGTGAGTAGTGTACATTTGGTTGAAATACACACGGCCGCTCCGTTGCCCTGCTGTGGTAACAAACTGTGCGGGTTCACTGCGTTTGGGACATCCTCAACTTCTGCTGCTGCGGAATCTACACAACGCCGAGACGTTCCCTGCTCTTATCTGAACCTGCCAGCACTGAAACTGACGCGGAGAAGCCTGGGTCTGCTCGCATCGGGGACCGGTGAGTAGCATCGCTAGGAACTGGTCGCCCTCCTGCAGGAGCCCATAGCTTTTCCCCGCTGTGTCTAACAGCACGCCTTTCCGTACTCGCGCTCTGCTTCTGCCCACAGTGGAGGCTGCGCTTGAGTCGCGGAGCTCTGTTCATCTTCATTTGTTCACCAAACTAAACTGCCTGATTCCCTCGAAGAGACTCCCCTTTTTGCCCGTTGGCACCAGCGTGTGCAGGTAACTTTGAGCACAAGGCTCCACTCTTCGTAGGGCTTGGACTTCCTTTTAGTTAGGTGCCTCTGAAGGCGGACTGGGTCTAATTATTATTTGCACTGCCCGTTTTCCTCCCCATCTAGGTGGTCTCCACATTTCGTGCGTCTAACTCATTAGACTCATTTGTATTTGTCATATATTGAGTTGGTTTGGTATGTGTTGGTTTACTTGAGTTTTATTGTGATTTCTGGCTACGGTCAATGTTACAAAGGCCTTGTAATAAATGTGTCTATATTTTTAATATAACACCTGCTTGGAGTAATTTGTAAGTGTCCTTGCTTTGTGTGCTCATTGCAGGCTTTCAGTCACCCTCACCCCTCTTGAGACCTAGTCGCGACCGCCGCGATTGCTACCCTGATTGGTCTGGCTTGTCCAGAGGTTACCCTGTTCCAAGAAACTAGGCTGGCCTTCTGAACCTCTGCCCCTCCAGGACAGAGTTCAGAAATCCGTCTTAACAGTGAGTGCCCCGCCTTCACCCATTCCTGCCAGCACTTACACCTGAGGAAGGGGATTGGCGCCCCCTCCTTGCTGCAGAGAGCACGAGTGGCAAAGGAGTGCAGCCTGCCCTGGACCACACAGATAGGCACAACTGCTGGGGAAGAGCCGCCTAAATTACACCAATAGGGCATTCTCGAGGAGACCTGCGCCGCCCCCCCAGCAAGCATTGAAGGAAGAGGGACAGAGGGCATGTGAGGCAAAAGAGTACAGCGGGCTCTGGGAAGATTATATCCCAGGTGACAACATGGTGCCTACCCTGGACCACGCTGTTTGACACAACTGCTGGGGAAGAGCCTCCTGAACTACCTCTACAGGGACACAGAGGAACGTGTGCCACACTCAGGCCTCCCGGGGACAGTGAGCCCACACTTGTGACCTTGAGAGCGGGCAGACCGAGGTCTAATCCGAGTACTCGGGGCCAATGGTACTGAAGAGCACGGCAGGAGGAGGACGGGGGGGTGACACAGGATGGCTGTGGAGGCAGGAGGCGGAAGAACGGGTGAAAGGGAAATAGCAAGTCCACCATCAAGACCACAAGGCCCTGGAAGCTCCCTCCCCCGCCCCCCGAGATCAGGGTAGGACCCAGGAGCTACAGCCACCATAACTAAAGCCCCACCTGGGGAGGGTTGCTGCTCAACACCGGACCTCTAGGTTGGTACCATGGGTGCACACCCACCCCCAGAGTAGCACTGTAAAAGATTTTGAAGGGGATGCCCCCCCCCCCCGTCACCCGTTGCAGAGGAGGAGAAGCTTGAACAGTGAAGGGAGTTGTGCCCCCCCTACTCAGTGGTATGTGCACACCTCCCGACACCGACAGGAGCAACAGACCCCAGCTGACAGGCTATCCCCAGGGCGCTGCATAAAAGGGCGCAACAACGACAGTCTCCCGCTGGTGGGTCATTGAAGACACCCAAGTGGGGGTTCATTAGGACAGCAGGATGAGGTGTATGGATAAGACAGTAAAGATGGCCACCTTTGAATATACACTGAGGCGGAGCAGAGGAGGGGTTGCCATGCAGGACTATATGTATACGGCGAGAGAGGAATTTGCGGTCACTAAAAAAGACGTTGCAGTACTTATGGAACAAATTAGGAACATGAGGGCTGACATCGGAGGTACGGTAGATAGAATCACCCAAAGGATTAACAAGATGGAGGAGACACTGGAGAAAGTCTAGCACAATCCATCCTCCCGCGATACCTTAGAGACCCAAATGGACATGCGTATGTCCGAAATGGAGAGGCGAGAGGATGAAGTACTGAAAATGGACGAAATGGAAAACCGCGAAAGGCGGAACAATTTAAGGCTGTTTGGGATCCCGGAGAGAGAAGGGGAGATGGAGGCGGACCTGAGGAGAGGATTACACAAAGTCACGAAACACGTGTTTGATGAGGATACCATCGATGAAGTGAAAATCAAGAGAATTCATAGAGCAGTTGACGTGGTGGGAGGCCCGAAATCAGTCTGCCACACTGGTGGGGGTTTTGTTTTCTACCAAATAAGAGTATTTCCATGCGCCTGGTTAAATAATGGTATTAAAAAAAGTGTCGCAGTTGAAAAAGCAATCAGAAAATTATTTGCTCCACACTTCAGGAAAAGTGCCACAGTAATGTGAATTAGAAACTGAATGGATCGTTCAGATTACATACAAATGGCTGTTAACCATCTTTTAACCCCCCCCCCCTTTGTTATGAAAAACTTCGAATGAATCCAACCAAGGAAATTCAAAAACCGATAATTGAGCAAATTCTAACTTGGGAAAGGAAAGGCCTCATTACAGACAGTGAAACAGCTTTTCTATCTGTCTCACACCCTATAGTCCCAACCATTTACTTTCTGCCGAAAGTACATAAAGCATTCAACAAAATACTAGAGGGAAGACCTATTGTCGGTGGCATTGGTTGGATCACAGAGAAAATCAGTGAATTCATTGATAATATTCTAAGTCTGCGTGTACCGACAATTAAAGCTTTTTGCAAAGATTCCACTGATGTTATTAAGAAACTTCAACTCATCCAATGGGATGACTCCTACAAACCTGTTACTTGGGATGTCCGAGCCCTATATACCTCGATAAAACACGAGGCAGCCATTGAAACTATTGATTACATATTTCGTGGGGAAACTGCTTCACATTACCACTACGTGACTATGTTGAAAGAAATGTTGATCCTAACTTTGCAAAACAACATCTTTTTGTTTGACAACAAATACTTTAGGAAACAACAGGGATTGGCCATGGGCGTCAAATATGCACCGGCCCTTGCAAATCTATTTATGAGCAAATTTGAGGACCAATATGTTTACACACACCTAATTGCCCAAGACAAAATTGTGATGTGGACAAGATTTATCGATGACATTCTACTCATCTGGAATGGCAATGATCAAGATCTAATTGAATTCAGAGATCGGCTCAACAACAACACAGAAGGAATCTTCCTCTCAGGACCATCCAGTGATACTAGCCTAGATTTCCTAGATCTCACCATATATATGATGAATGGCAAATTATTGACAAAAACTTTCCGGAAACCAACTGAATCAAACTCTACCCTCTTTGCAACAAGTTTTCACCAAAAATCAGTAATACAAAACATACCAAAGGGAGAATTTGTGAGAGCCCGAAGAAATTGTGGTAATACTAATGACTTTAACAAGGAATGTGACCTATTGAAACAGATTTCGTCAGCGAGGCTACAATAAAAAATACATAGATTTGGCATATACTAAAGGCAACACCATGACCAGGGATACAACCCTAACATCCAAGAATTTGAGACGATCAGAGGAATGCAACAAAATCAGTTTCATCACAACTTATTCACACGACAACTTTGAAATCAGAAAAATATTGAATAAGAACTGGCATTTGTTCAAAATGGATGCTCACTTAAAAGATTATATTGAAGAAAAAACAAAATTAATCTTCAGAAAAGCCAAATCTTTGAGAAATATACTCAGCCCATCACTACTTCCTATTTTGCCAACACCCAGACGAGAAGTATGGTTACCGAAGCAAACCACAGGATTCAGGAAATGTGGATCATGTTCGATGTGTAAATTAGCGTACACTAATACAATGATTTTTTCAGACTCCAGAGGAACAGCTTTTAAGATTAGAGATACCATCAATTGTCATAGTAAATACATAATTTATCTCATAATATGTACATGTGCATGCATATATATTGGCAGCATATACGAGAACTCAGGTACAGAATACAGGAACATATCTATGCCATGAGTAAACCTGACTCCACATTACCACTTGCACAAAAGGAACACAAAATCAGAGGAACACAAAATCAATCTCACAAATGTATATATAAAAAAGAAATAATTTGCACTAAAAAGGAAGCCTACAATACAAGAATAAGTAATGCAAGTTCCAATACCAAAGAATTATTCACAATCCTGAAGGAGCTAGAAAATCCCAATCCACCTACGGACATGTCCGTGTAGGACCAACCCTGGTGCGCTAGCATCCAAGATGCCCTTGCAAACAAAATCACTGGCCTACAAACTAAAATTGGAAATAAAAGACTACGACTCTCTAATAGTAGCCCCACCCCTAGCCCCCCTATCCCTAGCCCACCTACCACCTCCAACACCAACGATGGCTTCACCTTCAAAAAAGTAACCGTACTAGAAGTGCAAAAAATCATAACCTCCCTCAAACCGTCAAATTGCAAAGGGGACAGCTGTCCTGCACAGATTATAAAAGATGCAGCAAGAGACCTTGCCCCTTTCATTGCCCCTTTCATTTCCAAGCTTATAAACGTGTCATTCTCCACCAATTCGGTACCCAACAATTTGAAACAGTCTTAGGTCTTCCGGCTCCTAAAAAAACAGACCTTGGACCCAGCCATCCCCACAAATTACAGGCCCATCACAACCGTTCCCTTCCTGTTAAAAATCCTTGACAGAGTTGCTTACTTGCAAATTCAGCATTACCTAGAGTCCAACCAATTACTTGGATTGCATCAGTCTGGCTTCCGGCCTCAACATGGAACAGAAACGGCCCTTGTTGATCTTAAAAGTCAGATTGACGAAATTAAAGATAAGGGTAAGGCTGCCATCCTACTACTTTTAGATCCCAGCAGCCTTCGACTTGGTCGACCATAAAATACTCTGCAACCACCTCTCCTCGGCCGCCCACTTTTCCCCCTCTGCTGTCATGTGAATACAGTCCTTCCTGGCCAATAGAACTATGAGAGTCTTCTCTCCGCTGGCAGCAGCAGACCCCATCCCTATCACCTGCTGTGTTCCACAAGGCTCATGTGTTTCACCTACCCTATATAATATCTTTACAAAGCCCCTCTTTGATAAAATGGATCGTCTGGGTGTCACCTACACTAATTACGCGGATGACACCCAGATACTCCTCACCATCTCGGGCAACTACAATACCGATGTAGCCAGGATCAATGAAATCTTCTCTGTCATTCAGGCATGGATGGCTACACGTGGCCTCCGCCTGAACGACGAGAAGACTGAACTGCTCATTATTGGTTCTCCGAACAACCTACAAAAACTTAGTCCCAACTATTCCAACATCGCAATTGATGGCAATACCATCCCGGTCGCCAAAAACGTGAAAATACTTGGCTTCTACTTCGATGCCAATATTAACCTCACTAAGCAAGTCAACTCAACAGCTTCAGCCACTGCCTATACAGGAAAACTAATTAGAGCTTCTAGACCATTTCTTTCCTCTAACAGCTGCCTCACACTAGCTAGAGCTCTTATACAATCTAAACTAGATTACTGTAATAGCCTCTACTTAGGGGCTAACCAAGCGATCATTAGTAAACTCCAAGTCCTTCAAAATAATGCGCTACGGGCAGCGCAAAACATTCCCAGGCGTGAGCACATCTCTGCCACCAGAACTACATGCAAATGGCTCACTATCCAACACAATATCGATCTAAAAACCCTCTGCCTCACTTACAAAGCTCTCAATCAACTAGCCCCCCCCTACCTGACTAACAAATTCACCATGAAATATTCCATCAGAACCACGAGATCTTCCAATACCTTATGCCTCACAGTACCCAGATTTACCTCTAAAAGAGGCGGAGGCTCGAGCTTCACTGTCCTCGCTTCCCAACTCTGGAACGCCCTGCCACTGAATATTAAGTCATCCAAATCCTTCCAGTCGTTCAGGAAACTTGCCATTGGGTGGCTTTTGACAAAAGTCAACCTTTAAGTTAGACTTAGCTATAAATTGTACATATTGCACATGTCTCATTTTTGTCTTTATTGGTTGCCATTACCTCCACTCTCTGTATATTTCTGTATATAACTGTTATTCAACTATTACTGCTTATTACCATGTATTGTGCCTTGTAACTTGTACTAAGCGCCATTTTACTCCCGGGTCCGGAGCGCTATAGAAATAAAATAAACAAACACTGGCAAACTAATCATCAATTGGATGACGAAATGAATGTAAAGTTCATCGGACTACAACAGGCCTCCCTTGGAGAGAGAGGTGGAAATAGAGACACCCTTCTGCGCCAGATGGAAGCCCGTATAATTTGTAAATTCAGAGTGACAGAGTTTGGTCTGAACCAGGAACATGAAATGGCATATTTTCTGTGAAAACAACCACTTTTATGGGCTGAAATTATTACATAGTCTACATTAGAATTTCATCTACAGTGTCTTGTTTTTGAACAGTGCGTATTATATTGAAGTAAATTGTAATGGGTTTGTCAATTTTATTGTGGTTGTGCTATATTATTATAACATGAGTGGTTATGGGTTTAGTCTGTTTTCCCCCTTTTTTCATGCATTCTTTCAGATATTCACCTGTTTTAAGCGATAGCATCTCATTAGCTTTATTCTTATTCTAAAGTGTGTTTCATCATTTGTGCCAACATTATTTTATTGTATAATCCATTTGATATTCAAATCATTACAGGGTTTAACGTATACAGTATTTCTAAACCTACATTATTTATCAAGTTATCTGCTGCTAGCTCCAAGGGGACTTTATCTCACACTTGTTTGTTTCCTTATTGTTTTCACCGACATACAAACTACAAACATGGCGCTTACTTATTTGGTCTGATCCTTTGAGTAGGACTTAATGGAAATAGTAAAAGGACCAAGGGTTACCTAGACAACCCTTGTAAACCAACAAGCAATCAGCGCCCATTCCTCACACAGACGATAGGATATTGAGCTGAAGTTGAACGGTAAACTGCAGCACTATTCCCCTGTGCTCCCAGGGGATTTATAGCTTTATACTTTAATATTGTGCAACCGAGCGCTCCCTCTTTTACGCTCGCACTTTAAATACATGTTCTGATAGGAACAGGATCAGTAGAGACGTTTTTACATACAATTGTAATGCAAATGCACGTAGTAATTTTCTGTTTCTATGTGTTACGAATGAAATCTTTTTGCCACGGACTGAGTCAAGTAGTTCCCAATGAATATCACGGCACTCAACCGGTTACATTATCATGCGTGCCGAAAGTCGATTAGAGGAAGCATTCAATATTATTTTCATTACGTACATAACTTTAGTGCTGGTGTACACAGTAAGCTTCTGAGACACAGTTGTACAAATGATGTCTAGATCAAAGTACACATTTATTGATGGATGTTAGTGTTGCGAATAAACTATTCGGATAGAATTCAGTGTTTCCGTGGAAACACCCACAACTGTGAAATCAATATCATCGAGCCCAACTTTCTATACTCCTGACGGCATATTATGACTAAATGATTTGAACAGTCGGGCACCGTGCCCATATTTATGCTATAGCCAAAACCGCACCAATTTACTCGTTTAAACGTAGATATACATTGATATCCGATTTCACAAATGATGTATTCCACGCACTTCAATCACATTGATTATGACATTTTGCAATGAATCGCTACTAGAGGGATTTATCCCATGACATCATGTTTCCACTGAATTGAAACAATTTTGATCAGAGATTTAGGTAAGGCCCCCAAGGCACAGCTTCATATTTCTCACTTATAGTGTACAATGTTAAACAACTTCAAATAACACAGAGTCTTATTGCAAATATACGGACTAACGTGTTTTCTATCTTTTTGTTTTCCAAAATTTTGTGTGTTTATATGATTTTTTTACTTGTGTTTTTCATTTTTCTTACCCTTAACTTCCTCCCCGTCACCCCTCCCTATTTCTCTGTGATTGCATGTTAAAATTACTTTCTCATGTATTTTGATTTCAAATACATATTTTTCCTTGTGACCGTAACTACATGTCTATTAGTAATGTCATTGGCCCTGATTTGAAGACGACACTGGTGTGTCGAAACACGTGTTATCCAAGAGGGCACTTGAACTTCAGTTTCTAATTCACATTACTGTGGCGCTTTTCCTGAAGTGTGGAGCAAATACTTTTCTGATTGCGAAATCAGTCTGCGATCATTTCCACAATTACTCAGACAAACTTAAGATCCTCGAGAAAGCCAAAAAGAGAGGCCGAGTAATGTACGGCACGACTAGAGGGTCGATCTTCCAGGATCTGTCCTCTCTGACCCTTGCCAAGAGAAGATTGTGCTCGCCCCTAAGGGGTTAGGTGCAGGTGAGGGTTCCCGTTCTCCATCGTCTTTGAAGTTGATGGGTATATATACAAGCTGATAACTGAAGAGGACATTCAGAGAGTCACAGGGGAGCTGGTAGGGGAACCCGGAACCTCACAGAGTTTGAGAGAGAATGCCGATGGCGATAGACTGTGGCTTGTCAAGGGAACAAAAAGGAGACGAATGCCAGGATCTAGAAAATTTAGGAAGCTGAACACATCGCCAGCGGCAGAAATCCGACCCAAAGCTGGAGTAGAATTTTGTTGTAGGCTCTCGTACTGGGGTGGTCTCAACAAAAAGCAATGCAAAATGGGGGACCAGTCAGTATTCTAATGGTTGTCCTACTGCCTTACGCTGGAGTGGGGAAGTGTTAGAGGTGTAGAGGGGTGCTGGAGTTCTGGAAGTTGAAGTTAAGGTTTGTCCTTTCATTGCTGGGGCAGGCTCTAGGGTAATGTGATGTTGAAGGAAAGGATCCAGATGGATCGGGTTCCGTTGGTGGTCCGGTCTCAACCTGGTGATGTCAACTGCGGGGCGTCTGGTGCCTTTTAGGGTTTGGGGCGGTACGCATCTTCGGATATTAGTTTCCCTCATTTGAAGGATTGCAGAATGACATGCACTGGCTGCCTAGGTGGTGGGGAGGGCCCTTCCCCCAGTGGTGTAACAGGATGGCTGTAGCGTTTGACAGGGCACAGGAGGGTCACCTGAGGATTGGGACTTTGAATGTCAAGGGGTTGAATTCACCCACAAAGAGATCCTGTAACGCTCACCTGATTCCCACGGAGGCGCTGGTCTTGGCAGGAAGGTGTCTGTGACTCGAAAAGTGATGTGCAGGACTCAATTGGCTTCTGGGGTCGAACCTCTTCTCACTGTGTGTCGAACCCGAAGGGTGAGGTTTCTGTAGGTGAAAGAATATGGGGGTTAAGGGTCTGGGCTGTTGAATGTTCCTCTCCCTCTCCCTCTCTTCCTAGCTTCTCCGTAGGGCCCCCCCCAGGTCACGTGCTCACCTTAGATAGGTGAATGCTGGACTCTCCATCTGCGTCTGGGTGCAGGGTGCCGTTGCCAGTTCCTTCACTGGTGAAACATAGGCCTCTTGAACTCAGAGGATCGTTACCGTCGTTAACTGCACGAGCGGTGAGTTTCCGGGCACCTTTTTAGTCTTTATAGTATTTTGGTGCGTGGCACGTTAATATTGAACAGGACTCTGTATAATGCTTTTCCCTTTTTGTCTTGCAGGACTCTGGAGATGGAAGATGGAGTGAAGCGCCTGGAAATGAGTAAGTAAATGCAAGCGCTCAAACTGTCTTTTTCCCTTGCTGCTTAGTCCGTGCTGAAGAGACGCCGGAGTATTTGCAGGCGTTCTATTGTGACGAGCCCGATGGGCGTAAGTAAATACCTGTCTAATGTCTCTTCTTCTGTTTTCACAGGCGGAGGTGCTGCGTGAAGAAATCCGGAATTCGCGGAGTGCCGGTAAGTAATAACAATGCTTTTGTCTTCACAGGCGGAGGTGCAGCGTGAAGAAATGGCCGCAGCCGATGGATCAGGTGAGTAAGCACTGCGTGTAAAGGTTGCCTTGCTAACCTGTTGTTTCTTGTCCTTGCAGGTGCTGTTGTCGACTGGATACAGGAATGGTAAGTATAATTATTGCAGGTTCAGGATCGAAAGAAGAAAGGCCGGAACAGACTCGGTGAGCGTTCTGCTGCAGATGCAGAATAACGCGAAGCACGTTTCATCTATCGGGTGTGGTTTAAATAGCCTTGGAGTGATGAGGTGTCTTCCTCCATGGCCCCGCCTAGGTAAGAAAAGAGTTCCAGTTCCAGAAGTGTTCCAGTGCTGTATCCAGGGAGTGGAGCTTGCCCCACCCAGGTAAGAAAGTAGTTCCTGTTCACAGAGGACTTCTAAGTGGCTGGTAAGTAAGCAGCATGGTCTGCTGCAGGTAAGTCCACCCAAGCATCTTCATACATAATATGAGCCCGGCGCTTCCAGTGCCGGGACCGATGACTTTGATCAGCCTGGTGCCACCGGCGCCAGGACAAGGCCCAAAAGGTCCCAGTGGGGACCGGCTAGTGCCTAAGATAACGGTTAGGGGCCTGCTTCCAAGGATGTTGGGCTGTTCCTGACTCCTTGGAAGCAGTGATCATGACAGATCCCTGGTTGCTAGGGAACTACTGCAAGAGCAACTGGACATCATGTTCCTCCAGGAGACTAAATTTGGTAAATGGGAGGAACAGAGGGTCCCAAGTGGATTGATTGGTCGGGAATATTGGGGCTGTGGGACCTTAAGGAAAGTGAGGGTGAGTATCCTCAAAGGGAAATATCGGAAAATGGAGGTGTCAAAGGTGTGGTCTGACGTGGAAGAAAGGGCTCTCCTGGTCTCGGGCACGATTATAAAAGTACGCTTTACGTTTGCCCTTTTTTCCCCTAATCGAAAACCTAAAAAAATATATATAACTAAAAAAAAAAATTCGATCATTTGTCCTGTCGACCAAATTGTGTCGACCATTTGTCTGTCGACCATTTGACTAGACACCCCAGAAAGCAAGACAATAGCCATGGGCTATGATCTCCAGAACCCACACATCTGAAGTAATGGCCACTCTACAAGATGCTGCGCCAGCCTTCCCCCAACCGGCGAACCATGGGACATGGCCTCATGACTGAGCTGAAGCGGCTGCGGCAGTGCCTGAGGGCAAAGATGCAACTGCCCGAGCGGCCTTGGCACCTCGAGTACCCCGTTTTCCACCTCTGGTACTCCTACGGTGGCCCCTTTGACTTGCAGCTCCTCTCGATTTACTAAAGGACGAGTAATATCGAAAGGAACCTCCCCTCCATTGCTGTCCCCTAGGACGAAAAGGCGGAGGTTGGCGAACTGCAGCGCTCAACAACTTCGCTGCAGCTTTGGAGGTCTGCAACCTCTCAAGGCTCCCGTCAGCCTTGCTGCCAAAAAGATGTTCACCATCAAAGGGCATGTTGAGGAGCCAGGCTTGCACATCAGGAGCAAACCCCGACTTCCGCAACCTGCGTATTACAGTGCTCGCCGCCATGGACCGGCTGAGACAGTCTGCCATGTCCAGACACGACTGAACGGACTCACGCATGGCATCCTTGCCATCTTGTATAATAGCAAGAAAACCATCCCGTTCCTCGCCTTCGGGAATATGTTCAGCAGCCAACGAAATATAGTTTCACAGAGTGTGCGTGAAACGTGACAAGGCACACACGGAGTTGACCGCTTGTAAAGCCATACCCCCTGAAGAAAACACTTTCTTCGCCCAGCCATCAAAACACTTGTCATCCCTATCAGGAGGGATGGTAGGATATGACGCCTGCTTTGCTGGGGCCGTAGCCACCTGCACCACCAAACTCTCCAGAATGAGGTGTGTGGTCAAGTAGAAGGGGTTGCTACTGGCTGGGCGGTATTTTCGCGGCAATGACTTGCCCACTGCCGGTAGACTCTCCAGAGCAGTCCAAGCCGCTGCCACCCTTCTTTGCAAAGCCATATGGAATGGCAATACAGGGTCAGTTGGAAGACCTTGGTCAAGGATATCCATCAGGTCATCCTGCAGAAAATCCAATGGTGGCGCAGACCACCCCAAGTAATCCGTTACCCTCGACATCAGGCGCCGGTTCGAGGACTCGGCATGGGTGCCAGGCTCAGGCCTACAGAACTCCACCTCCGGAGAGGTGTCCAGACCACTGCCGTTGTGCAACGACTGACGCAGGTCGTCAATCTGGCTATGACCAGACAAAATCTCGTCAGGTACCTCATCAGGAACCATACCTTCCTCAGACCCTTCATCCACCTCAGAAATATTATCCAGGGACTGGAATGAGGGCACAGAAAAAGGGACAAAAGACATTCTTAACCTTGGCCAGAGGCTTTCTAGGGGGTTCCACTGTGCCACGGGGTACCTCCGACAAAGCAGCCTCGAAATGCGTCGAGGGAATCGGCGTCTACTTCGAGCATGGCGCTGACAGCTTCAACACAGTCCTCGAGGGCGGAGCCCCGAGCGTGTCCTTCGACAGCCTGGGCGCCGATGGCTTCCTCGGAGGTGGAGCCTCGAGAGAGTCCCTCGACGACCTCGGCGCCAAAGGCATCGATGTCTTCTGAGAAGACTTCACAGGCTCCAGCGGTCTCGAGGGCATCGAAGACCGGGACCTGGAACGGGCATGGCTAGAGCGACCATCCTTGTCCGACCGGGGCCTCGAAAGCGCCCGGTGATCGCGACGACCGCTCGAGCCCAAAGGCGTGCGAGTGGTGTCTCTAGCACGGTCACGGCCGGCGTCTGAAAAATCGCCATCATCTCCTGCCGAAATGAATCCCATTCCGCAGGAGTGGAATGCTTGTAGGGACAAGCAACCCGCCGATGGGCGGAGTCCTCGGACAAGGACGGGGAAGGCGACCGGTGACGGCGCTTCCGTGAGTGCCTCGAAGAGGCAGAGGAATGGCGCGACCTACTCCTGGACCGAGACCCCCCGGACTTACGCCGACGTTGCGGAGAGTCGCCCCTCGAATCGTCAGTCAAAAGGCTGGTGATTTTGACTTCTGGGGCTTGGCCACCTTACCTACAGAAAGCTTCTTCTTACGTTCCCACAAAGCCTTCCAAGTAAGCGACTGGCAATCTACAAAGTCATCCGTGTCGTGGTTCTCACCGAGGCACCAGAGGCAAGCGACGTGAGAATCCATCAACAACATCTTGGACCCGCAGTCCCAACACGTCTTAAAACCCGGCCGCGGGGAAGAAGACAAAGACATCATGGATCTTCACAAACGAACAGGTTCGAGGAACCGAAAGAACAGAACTTAGAAGAACCGAGGCGCACCAAGATCTCTGAAGTGAACACGTTCGCGGAAAAAACTGAACTGAGGCTACGGGCGTTGTGCTTCCTACTTATAACATCCGGTGACGTCGGCTCGACGGAGGCCCTTGGGGACAGCGTATCGACATCATCGACGCAGGACACAAAGATTTTTCCGAAGCAGCACAGCTGTGGTGATTACCTGTCATAGATATGGAATACGTCGGAGGACCCAATCCCCTCGAATATAGTTTTCTCTCACTTTTGTACCTGTTATATTGTACAGCGCTTTGGCTTAAAGCGCTATATAAATTCAATAAACATAAAAAGGGGAAAAGTGCATGGAATGAGGGACAAGTGGAAAGCGCAGAACAGAAGAGAACAGATAAATAATAATAAATCCAATAAATAAAGGCAATAAACAGTGGTGGTGCAGCCAGCAAGTGGCAAGTGCTGGGTATTAGCAAACAGGGTATGTTCTTCAAGAGACAGTCTGGGTAATTGAATGCCCGCTAAGTATGATGTTATGTCTTCTGCCTCTGGTCTATCCTCTGTTTCATACAGCTTTTTGTAGAAGGTAGCGAAAGCCGCTTTTATCCCATGGGTGGTGGAGTCTTGTGCTTTATCCTTCCCTTCTATTTACGCCACCCACCTTCTTGTCTAATTAGAATCCCTCGCCATGTCGCCTTTCCAGCTTCCCATACTTTTCTCCTTGGCCCCTGTGGAGGATGGATTTTCGGCAGGGTTGACAAGTCCTTCCTTACCCCCCCCCCTCCGCTTCTGCCAGGATCGAGGGGTACATGCTGCAATTGATCCATCCGGATCAAGTGGGTTTCATCAAGGGACGACAGGTGGCTGACGCAATGAGGAAAACCTTACACCTGATGTATGAAGCTCAGGGGATGACTGAGGACCCTTCTCTCCTCTCAGTGGATGCTGAAAAAGCATTTGACAGGGTAGAGTGGGAATTCCTCACAGAGGTGCTCGCTAAAGTAGGTATGGGAGACAGGCTTCTCCATGGGATAATGGCAGTTCACACATCCCACCTGGCGTGTGTTGCAGTGAATGGGGGATATTCCCGTTGGTTTGGGTTGAGTAGAGGAACTAGGCAGGGCTGTCCCCTCTCCCCAACGTTATTCTCCCTCTCACGAGAACCTCTCGCCCAGAGGATTTGGGAGGACCCCCAGGTAGAAGGATTCCTGGTGGAAGGGGTGGAGTACAAAGTTGTGCTATATGCGGATGATTTGCTTTTGCACATGAGCAGTCCCCTGACTTCCATACCAAGAATAATTCAGCTGAATGAGCAGTACAGAATCCTATCTAGGTTCAGGATCAATAGGGCTAAATCAGTCCTTTTCCCCATAGATAGGGATAGGGATGGAGTAATGGTAAGGTTTAACTAATTGGGGGTGCATGTCAACCTAGGCATACTACGATACCTGGGGATCAACCTCACATGGGTCATGGGAGATTTATTTGATTCAAACCCCCCCCTTTAAATCCCTTGATATAGAAACTTAAGGCAGATTTGGTAAAATGAAGCCAGTTAACCATATCACGGCTCGGACGCCTCAATGCCCTTATTTTGGTCTGCCTCCTGAGGTTCCTTTATGCAGTCCAGATGCTCCCAATCCCGATTCCAGACACATTCTTCTGTGAGATAAAGGTTGCTCTCCTGGGCTTCCTCTGGCAGGGGGAAAAAGGATAGGATATCCTGTGACGTCCTGACCTTACATAAGGAGAAGGGTGGAGTGGGGCTCTCAGACTTGAAACTTTACTATAAAGCGGTGCAACTGAGGGTCCTCATACCTCAATTAAGGGCAAAAAGGGACCTCCAATGGGTTACCCTGGACAACCCACAGCTATCCCCAGCCACGGTGGGGGAATGGTTTTGGGGGCTGAGAAGCAAGTTCCCTCATAAAATCCGGGATCATCCCATTGTGGGGACAACACAGAGCATTTGGTGACTAGGCGCTGAAATGAAAGGCTTAACGACCTAGCCCTCCCCTCTGGGTCACCTCTGTGCATAGGGCGTACGAGAGGCGATCCCCAACACCAAAAGATTTCAGAAATGGTTTAAGACTGCATTTGAAAGGATTGGCCTCTGAAGGGGGTTGGGGGGACCTTTATTACCGTAACCAACCTGGATGGGGCAATGGGCATAGGGAGGCTCTCGGTTTTCTCGTACTTTCAATGAAAGGGGGTGTAAACGGAAGGGGCTTGGAGGGATAGGACACAGAGGGACCTTACTCCCTTTGAAAAGCTTTTAGATAAAAGTTTGGAAATTAAAGGGTTGATTTTGGCAATGTATGGAGAATTGGTGGACTCCTGGAGAAGGGTCCACAGAGAAACTGAGAAAGAGATGGGAAAGAGACAAATAGATGGAAATAGACGCAGTACTTTGTGGTAGACTATGTAGGGGTGCCTCTCAGATATCTATCTCAAGCCAATAAAAGATGCATGCATCAAGATCCTCCATATATGGCAAATATTTGTATTTATTAAATTTATAGAGCGCTTTACTCCAAAGCACTTTACATTACAACAACTGGATACATAGAATAATTGGAAGCTTAAATGCAAAACATGAGACAAACCATTATAAACAATATATGGCTGGGGGCAGTATGACCCAGAGGCCAGTGATTGGTTACTACTGAGAAAGACAGATCAGAAACAAAACCGATACTGATTTTTTCTTTACCGAGGATTCCCAGCCTGACGACGGGGAATATTCATGAGCATGTGAATCTATGCCAGACCCCATGCTGGAGAAAGAAAGTTAAATTTAAGTTGAGAATGGAAAGGAAGCCAGCCAAGATTAGAGAGCGAAGAAGAAATGGAGTTGTGAGGAGAGAGAAGGCAGAGGGTAGGGATGGCAGAGTGATAGAGGGAATTGAGGGGAGCAAGATGAGAGGCAGGGAGGCCAAAGTGGAGAGTGGAGCAATAGAAAAAGACGAGAGAAGAAGAGGGAAGAGATTAAGAGTTTGGTGGCACGGAAGATGAGAGAGGAACAGATTTTGCGAATATTGAAGTGGTGGAAGCGACAATCATGGGAGGCAAGGGAAATATGGTGGGTAAAGGAAAGGGAGGAGTCGAGGTGGAGGCCAAGATCGCGAGCATGGTCAGAGATGGGGAGATTAGAAGGAGGGAAGAGAATGAAATGTGGGGGAGAGGTGAAGGGAAAGACCAAGACTTCAGTCTGATCAGTGTTGAGGGAGAGAAAGTGGGATGACATCCAGTTTTTGATAGCGGTGAGACAGGAAGAAAGATTGTGGTGGATGTCGGGTGTGAAAGATGAGAAAGATAGAGCTGGGTGTCGTCAGCATAGAAATGGTGAGAGATACCGAAAGAAGAGATGATGGGGGCAAGAAGAGCAGTGTAAAGAGAGAAAAGGAAAGGGCCCAGTACGACTACCCCAAGAAACAGCGAAAGAACGGTTGGAGAGGTAGGAAGAGAACCAGTTAAGAACAGGGCCTTTGAAACCAAAGGAAGAAAGAGTGTTGAGGAGTAAGGGGTGATCAACAGTATCAAAGGCAGCAGAGAGGTCAAGGAGGACGAGGACATATGATTGCTTAGAATAGTGAGCGGTAAGGAGGGAGTTGAGAACAGAGGTGAGGGCAGATTCAGTGGAGTGCTTAGGGCGGAATCCAGATTGAGAAGGGGGGAGAAGAGAGATTGGAAACAAAAGCTGAGTCAGAGTAGACCAAGTGTACGAGAAGTTTAGAAAGGAATGGAAGAAGAGAGTGGACGAATGTTGGAGGCAAGGAGGGGGTTAGCAGAGCTTTTTTTCAAGAATAAGGATGATAGCATGTTTGAAGGCAGAAGGGAAGGAAGCAGAGGAGAGAGATGAAGAAGGAGGTGAGGTAAGGAATAAGAAGAGGGTAGATTTTAGAAATAAGAGGGGTGGGGAGTGGGTCAGAGGGGGCAGCAGTAGGGTGAGTTTTGGACAGGAGGGAAACATCGGAAGGAGTGATAGGGGAGAAATTAGACATGTAAGATGTAGGAGTGGTGAAAGAGGGGGGAGTAAGAAGGAGAGCGAAGAATATTTTGCCGTAGAGTGAGTATTTTGGAAGAGAAGAAGTTAGCGAAATCAGAAGGAGAGAGGGGAGAGGTAGGAGAATGGTCAGGGGTAGGCAGGGAAAGAAGACGAGATAGGGTCTGAAAGATGCGACACAGTTGGGAGCATTGGGATTGGAGGAGGTTAGAGTAGAAGGAGCGTTTAGCTAAGCTGAGGCATGAGTCAAAGAGTGGTATGAGAAATAGGAGGCTTGATTAGCAGGCGAGCGGAATTTGAGCCAACGTCGCTCAAGGCGATGGCGCATAGACAGTAGTTGAGGGGAAAGCCAGGGCTAAGAGAGTTGGCAGGTAGGGCGGAAAGGGGAGAGAGGGTGAAGTTGAAAGAGGATGGAAGAGATAGAGGAGGACAAAGAGGATAAAGCTTCATTAGCCAAGAGAGAGGAGAAATCGGAGAGAGAGGGGAGGGAGGAAGGAAGAGCAGGTATCAAGGAAGAGAGAGGGGTTAAAGTTACAGAGATCCCGTCGAGAGAAGGAAGTGGGGGAGGAGGATGAGTGGAGGGAGGGAGAGTGAGTAAGGCATGATTAGAAAGATAGTTGGGAAGAGTAGAGATTAGAGAGGAGGAGAAGGTAGAGATAAAGATAAGGTCAAGAGTGGAACCCGAGGAGTGAGTAGAAGAAGTAGGGAGAGGAGTGAGAAGGTAGGAGTCGAGAATGGAAAGAAGAGAAGGTTGAAGGGAAGAGGGGAGGTGAAGGTTGAAGTCGCCAAGTACTGTTAGGGGGGAAAGGGGGATGAGGGAAAGCAGGTGATCAAGGTCATCGTAGAAGGAGGAGAGGGGGCCAGGAGGTCGGTAGATTATAAAGAAGGAGATAGCGAGAGGGGAAGAGAAGCATTTGTACAAATATTCGAAGGAATGGAAGACAGGAAGAGGCAGTGAAGAGGAGGAGAGGAGACAGTTAGGGTGATAGAGGAGACCAATGCCACCACCGCGGCCGAAGGGGTGGGGGATATGAGAGAAGGAGGAGTAGGAGGTGGTAAGGGAAGCAGGTACAATAGAATTGTGAGGGGGAATCCATGTTTCTGTAATACAGAGAAATTGAAGGTTGAGTCTCAAAAACATGTCCAGAACAGCTGCAGTCTTGTTGCAGAGGGATCTAGCATTCAAGAGGGCAATATTGATAACGCTGGAGGGTTCAAGGATAGGGGGGTAGATGAGGTTGGGGCGAAGAGGAAGGAAAGAAGAGGGATGGTATGGAAGTGGGGAAAGTTGAGGAAGGGTGTGGGTGTGGTCATGAGGAAGGAGAGGGAGATGAGAAGGGGCAAGGTGGTGGGATCGGAAGAGGGGAGGAGAGGGGAGACGAGGAAGGAAGGGGAGAGTGAAGAAAGGGAACACGCATGTCAGAGGGGGAGGAGAAGGGGAAGGACCAATACCAAGAGGAATAGAGGGGAAACTAGTGAGGGAGGCTGATGAGTGAAGGGGAGAGTTGAGAGATAGAGCTCAGAGGGGGTGACCCTGCCAGGTTCTCTCAAATGTTTTAGAAGGTGAACCCCTCCTACTGGCGTTGGTGTAGTGCTACAGCTGATTATTGGCACATGTGATGAGGGTGATCAAGGGTGCAAGTATTCTGGGATGAAACCCTGGGGTGGATTAGAGCTAGAACGGGATCGGGAAAGCTAAATCGCCCATGATGGTCTTGTTCGGTCTGCAAGAGGAGGATGGTGAATATGTCAGACCATCGAAAATGGCAACGTCTCTGCTTTTGGTAGCGTGGGCCTGCTGCCTGCCTAGCCATGAAGTGGAAAGTGCTCACACCCCATGTAAAAGGGAGTGGATCAATGTGGCGTTGAATATATAGAATAAACGGCAGGACTCCAGGGCCAGGCAGGTCCTCATGACAGGGAATGGGGAGAGTTCATAGATAAATATATGAGGACCGGAGCAGATCGATTTGCGGGGAGAGAGGGAATGAAGGAAGAGGCCACAGCTGGGTTCTACTCAAAGGTGGGGTACATCGGCCCAAAAGTTATACCTGTGGGGCGGCCAAGTGCGGAACCCCAGTGTTCACAATTTCTAGCCAATTGAAGGGTCATAAGGGTGGTTTTTATTCGCTTGGGGAAGACACTGTTAAACAAGGGGGTTGTGGGGGGGGGGGGGGGGGACCAGGAGGTGGGTGGGGGAAAAAGGGGGGAGATATTGGAGAGGAGAGGTCAGGGGGGGTAAGAGACTGTTTTCTGTTGATTATGCCTCCTCATTATGATTATTGTTGTTGATTTACTAAATCCTGAAATAAAAAGAACATTAAAAAAAAAAGAAAGTAAAGTTTGTCCTTTGAAAAAAAGCAGCGGAAATGCATGTGTTGCGACTCCCCGTATAACTTTGCCCCATTCCTTTGATGGACTCAAGCCTCTCTCAGATCCCCAAAACTTCTCAAAATATTTCACTATTGAAACTATATCCTTTTTGGGGAAAGCTTTGCAAATGGCATCTCAAAATGTGCTTCTCCCAAGAGGAGTCCAACTTAATAATAACTTGGTCACCATCACTAACTCTGTAATCGAAAAACGAAGGAAATATTGGGCCCCTTATTTCAACGTGCGTATATAAAGAAAGATAAAAAAACATTGAAAGTGATCAGTAATTTGACACCAAGTTTCTTCCATTTATGTTCTAGGGGCAAACCTTCATTAAAAAGCAGCAACCGTGGATGAGAACGTTTGACAGGTTTTTCAGAACCTGGGTATGCAAAGCATCCTCTGAAGTCTACCAACCATCAGCACCCATCGACCATATTCTCCATCATGACCTTCTGAAAAACGCCCCCGGAGCCAGCATCAGCCAGTACTGTTGCAGCAAGTAAAGCAGAGAGGTGGAACAGGCATGTGCTCAAAAGAGCATTCTATTAATCTCATCTTGAAAGCATGGTTTCAATTCAGCGCTTGCTCCATGGTGCAATATGCAGAAGGTTCCTGGTACTAAACCTGTCCGAGAACTACTGTTCAAGGAGTCATTCAGGGTTATGAAAACTCAAAACAAAGAAAAAGCCCTGGAGAGTGAGAAGAGAGTTATAGTTAAAAAAAAGTCCAACTTCGATCTTTAAAAGAAGGTAAATGGTGTGGGTTCTGAAAGTAATTGGGGTTAGACCACAATACCGATAGGCCCCAAAGTCTACACTTGACACCAGCCTTTGGCAAGTAAGAAATTGTGTGCTGTGTGCAAGTGGAGCACTATGCATCCATGCCAGGAGGTGTGTGAATAAACCTTGCTAGTATCTTGCAGCTTGAAATTTTTCACCCAGCTACCACTAAGCTTGTAGAATCAACCACATTTATGGAGCCCAACATCTGACCAAAAGCTTGCAGAAGGGTTTTGCTAAAAGTTACACAAAGCTTCAAGTCTTTTGCTGCAGGCATTACACGCATTAGGAAAAACATGCATATTTTACCAGACTTCACTCGAGAGAGATGGCAAGGGGAATTCTTTACCTGGCCCAATTTAGTGTTCTCGATAGAGCAATCAGGAATGATTTTGGAAAGCTGAACAATCCAATTGTTAATCTTGTCTCTGCGCCGGCGCTCAACTGGGTGAGAAAGAGTGCCACACAGTAAAATTACATTATCTCCCACGTCACTTTTTACATTTTCAATTTTTCATGTTACAATTACATAAACATATCACAGAATCTTTAAGATTATTATACAACTGACCAATGTCTAGTATCAAGTAATTAATATATATATATATATATATATATATATATATATATATATATATATATATATATATAACAGGCCGTGCAAATTCTTAAAAATCCCACTAAACCTGCAGGGCATATTCCTTAGATTACACGCTCGACCCAAGATATATGTACTCACCCCCATGTTGATGAGTGACAACATATTTACCCATGCTTTCTGTAAAATGGTGCAGGTCACCATAAGCACACATTATATTTGGTGCAACGCTGAAACCCGAAGGCCAGTCATCCACAATTAAACCTTGTTTGCCATTTATTGGAAACAAAGTTTGTTTGCTGTAAATGTCAAATTAAAGTTTCAAACATCTCCATACCTGCTAGCAAGGTCGAGTGCCATGCAAAGGGTACTCGCCCTTCATAAAGTGTCCTCCCTATGTGAGTGGGCTAGTAGATTTTGCACAACAAAATGTACTATGAAAAGCAGATATGTGCCCCAGATTCTGATTCTCTTATTGTCTTCAGTTCCTCAAATAAAAAAGCATTCTCTAACCCTATTATGTATTTCAGCTTCTCTCCCCCATTGAACTCTGTTACCATTGGTGTACCTGGACCCCCCGGCCTCCCCATGCCCGAGGGGGGCCCTCTCAGACTTCAAAAAGAAATAATTTCTTTATGAAGTAGGAGTGAATTCAAAAAGAAATGTTTTCCTCTTGAAGTCCAAGCGGTCAAAGACACGGATGGAGGCTCCTGCTCCTCTGTGCATGACAGGAACTGTTCCTGTCAGCATGGAGCAAGGAGCCAAGACCTGCCTGCAGAGTCCCTCGAAGCGATGGATTTTCTGAAAAAGGTGGGAAATATTTCATAATTGTAAATGTCTGTGTGTGCAATCAAGGGTATATGAATATGAACATTATATAATGTGTATGAGTGAGTGTATGGGTGGCTGGGTGAACGTATGTGTGAGTGTGTGGTGAATGGCTGCATGTGTAAATGAGCAACTGAATGGTGCGCATGTACTTAATGCTGGGCTGACGGGGTGATTTTGGGAGATGGGAGGGAGTGGGGACGTGTGGGGGCAAATGTATATTAGGTAATGTGTGTGAATGAGTTAGTATGATGTACGCGTGGCTTGGTGTGCATATGGTAAATGGGTGCACATGTAAATGAGTGAGTGAATGGGTGTGCTTGTGTTTAATGCTGGGCTGAGAAGTGGATTTTGGGGGTTGGGAAGGGAGTGAGAGGAAGGCGTGTGGGGGTCAAAGTGGGTGAGCTGAACTGTAATTTTAATGGGCATCCATGGCAAATCAGGCATGGTAATGTGTTATTAGTGGTTAGACTGACATTTTGGTGCAGCCAGTCTAGCCATTTCTTCCTGTGCCATGACATTGTTTACTGACCATCTATGATGAACCCAACATGACGTGTTATTAATGGCTAGATTGCCAGTTTGGACATGTTTTCTTATTGTGGCATGGCATTTTGAATGGCAAAGCTGACTGGAGTATGTCCTTACGCCCTATATTGGCAAAGCAAGCCTGGACATGTTTCCTTATAGTATAGTTTTATTATAGTATCATTTCTGGCATTATGGATAAAGCAGAAAGAGTATGTTCTTATATGGGAGTAATGGCATGTATAGGTGCAGCCATTATGAACATGTATGGGCGCAGCCAGCGTGGAAGTGTTTTTATACTGGTATAGATTGTGGCGAAAGGCATCATGGAAATGCTTTGGGAAATGTTCCTGTGCACTGTTGGTGAATGGCATCTATTGGATTTTTTGAGTTACCCTACAAAACCAATTATAAACTGTCTGGCTTTTTACCAAATGTTTCACAAAAAGTGTGCTGTATAATGGGGAAACGTCCTTTCTCATCCCCCAACCCTCTGAACCACCTTTGTTTGATTCGGGCTTCCTCGCTATGCTTGAACGCATATTTGTGGGAAATGTTTACACCACTCCAATTAAGAAACTCCCCAGTCACTATTGGGTTGGTGGGATATTTGAATGGGTATGAATGTGTGCATGCAAGGCTGGAGCCCAGGCAAGGCGCATTGGAACATTGATGTTTTCTTACATGTTTTACTTGTATTCATGGGCAAAGACAACTTGATGAATGTTATTACATGGAGGAAGTTTTGGGGTAGACGTTTATAGTACAATGAGGCAAGCAAACTGGACATTTTATTCCTTTGGCATGCCATTTTGTTACTCACATAAGGGGCAAAGCCAATATGATGTGTGTTCTTACATAGGGAGGGGGTGCAGGCACGTGTGCAGTCAGCAAGTAAATGTTTTCTTACAGTGGCATTGCATATTTACTGAAAGGCAAAGGCAACATGAGTGTTCTTACATGTTGGGTTGAGGTACAAATGCAGCAAAACAAGGAAATGGTTCCTTACAGTAGCATTGGATGTTTTACTGGAAATCAGGACAAAGTCAACATGAGTATTCTTACATGGTGGTGCAGTGGTTGGGCAAGCATTTGTGTGGCAGCAATACTAAGTTTTTTTCTTGTGGCAGGACAATTTTACAGGCATTAAGGGCAAAGCCAACAAGATAATGTTTGTACATGGGGCTACTGGCATGTACTAGCAAAACCAGCATAAACATGCATTCTTATTGTATAATTACTGTGCATCTATCACTGGCCACAGATATTTGGCTGGTACATTTGGATGTCAGGACTCAGGGGCCATGCGTAGACCCTTTGTTTCCATGCTAGGTAAAAAATCTAAGATTTGATTAAAACACATACTTCCATCTTTCATCTAGTGCAGTGTGTGGCGTTTCCCTGTATCAAAATGATCATCACATGCATGGCGGTCAATGCATATCTGTAGTGTGCTTTGTTGCTGGGTTTGGGGACCTGGCCCCCTAAGCATGGCTCCCAGGGAGGCCCCCACCTACTGTGTTAACCCACTGTCGGCTAGGGTGTATTTAGATTTCCATTTTGGACACAAAAAGCTTTGAAGACTAAAGTTCCAATCAATGCAATTACACGTTCCTGAGCTTGGAACACCCCAGAGTCACTGACTCCTCAAAGTGCTGCTTTTTAGTGTAACTCCACTAATGTTAATATTTTGTACTATGTTCAATTCCCTTCCAAAATTCAACAATGAAAGAAGCAGCAAAATATGAGATCTATTGTAGAAAGTATTTCAGTCTGTATCTCGGGAGTGTAACAAAACATAATTGCATTCTGGTCCATAGGGAGAATTGGTGAGTAATTTTACTTAAACAGCCACAACCCTGTATAGTTATGCCCATTTCTTTCAATTTCTGCCAGATCTTATGTCCACAGGCGTCCAGATTTTTCAATGAATTATAGAATTCTGAAATTAACCCCTTATATTCGGTTCCATTAAGAATAATTTCTAAAACATTGCTCACCAAATGTCGACTGATTTTCTCGTGTCAGCACTGTTGTCTAAGATAATTTAAAAAAAGCTGCGCTGCCTCTACATCATATATACCAAAATCATTTTACAAAACCTGAAAACTCTTAAAAAGCTGATACTGGGGAAGCAAGGTACAAGAGAGCGCAAAGACTTCTATGCGGTATGCCTGAACTTGTACCACAAGTCGACAAGAGTTTTTCAAGTAATGAAAAATGGATAGTGCACCTCCTTTGCCTCTACTTTGGTAGTATGGCCCTTTGAGTAGGCTATATTCTTTTTAGGAGATGAGAGCCTGCAATGGGAGCTGCCAAAACAATAGTATGGTAACAAAATTAAAGGAATGTCTATAAAAATATGTTCCACAGACACCTTTATTAAACTCTAAGACCCACGTTGTGCAGGTTCGAAAAATATAAAAAGTGCACTGGGTACAGCATGAGGGAAAAATAAGCATGCAAGAATTAATGAAAAAGCAGCATGAAAATAGTTACTATAAAATGTCTTTGGGTAAGGGAAGAAAATGGCACATAACCAGTCTCCAGGGCTCAAGGTAAAAGGCTACAGGGTTAAGGTACCTAGGAATGCCAGAGAAAGGACACCGAGTCAACAAGTTCAATAACTTAGTTGCTTAACGGAATGGACAGCCCTCCCCCTCGCACTTTTTTCCATTTCTCTTGTGAAATACCCACTGCTGGTGAAGTTCTAGCCGGGTGTTGAGGTGTTCATGGGGTATTGTTCGTTTGTGAGCAGCTAGGCCGAATTGATCGAGGGGTTTAGCTGCGCTCTATTGTTTGTCGGTGTAGAGTAAATAGTGAGCATAGTTCTAGGAGAGGCAAGTGCCTGGAGTGGATGTTTTATTCTTACCAGCCCATTGTTCCGGGTTACATTCACGCGTATCATGATACCTGCACTCAGAGGGAGATGGCACAGGAGGCAGCTAGGCATGTGTAGTAGACTCACATTGACATTGAACTCTTGATCCATGGTGATTTAGGGTTTCAAAGGCACTAGATGGTCATTATTCAGGTTTACGGAAAGAGCCAGGTTTTTCGAGCTTTGCGGAAGGCCATGTAGTCTTGGTTGTGTCGATTGTATGGTGGGAGTGAGTTCCACAGAATAGGTGCCAAGATTGAGAAGGTAAATCCACCAATCCTGGCTGAATTGGAGGTTGGAATCACAAGTAAGAGGGCAGTGCTTGATCCTAGGGTGTGTGATGGGAGGCAGGGTTTAATGTAGAGGAGTTTATGCATACAAATGAAAATCTACCCTAACACCAAACCTTCTCGACCTCTCATCGGCTTTCGACACCATTGACGACCCCACTCCCTCGGTATCAGGGGTGCAGCGCTGGAGTGGGCCTCCTCCTTTCTGTCTAACAGATCCCAAATTATACACATGCCTTCAATCTCCTCGTCTCTGTGCACCGTCATCAACGGAGTGCCACAGGGCACCCATCTCTCACCCATGCTCTTTAACCTCTACCTGAGCCCCCTCCCCGCTATTACCGTTCACAGGGCGTGTCTTTCTACAACTGCGCAGATGACACACAAATCTTCAAGATCCTAAAAGACCCTCCATATCCTCCCCGTCCTCGCTTCATGCTTCACAGAAATCGACCACTGGATGACAGCTAGCCGCCACCTCTTCTCAAATCCGGAAAATCTGAAATCGTAATCTGCGGGAAGACTGCCATCTTCCTCTAAGCCAACCTTGGATGTACCATTGACCCAGATCTGACACTATCACATCACATCAACTCAGTGTTAAAATCCTGCTATCTACACACATGCATTCTCTGATGCATCTTCCCCACCCCTCCTTACTGTTCGAAACCAGAAGGTGTCTCATCTGCTAGTCCCCCACAAATCTCTCTCTCAGGTGGCAAGGGCACGGCCATCGCCTTTGGATCCAGACCCTGGGGGTGGACCAGTGCGGGAGGATCACCTGGGTGAGGGGTCCCCGGGGAGTGGGAGTGAGACACCGGATGGTGAGACGCGGTATCCCTCTGTTTCCTGCAACACCTTTATCCCATCCTACCCGATGATATAGTTAGCAACTCAACACCCACCCCCTTTTCCTGCACGAACACTTTTATACAGACAGCCCGCTCTGGGAAAAAACAGACTCACTTCCGAGCCATGTACCTGACATGTCCCAATACTATGGTCAGGCAATTATCGACAATCACTCACACCTGACTTCCATTACACTTCCCCACACGGATAAAAGACAGAACACGAGAGCGAGGCAAAACACACAAAGGTACAGCAGTTTCGAGTCGGCAGTTGAACGAGGGGAGAAAGACGGCCAGGCACGAGAGGTTTGTGAGGGGCAAAACACCATCAACCTTTTTGGCAGGAAGTTGTTACTTTCAAGAAACCTGCATGGCAGAAAGCGTCAGACCAGGAAACCAGGCTGAACAATCCTGCATTGTGTGTCGGAGATGCTGAGGGTCCTCCCCCGTAACTGACCAAGGCAGGGAGGAGCAGCAGATGCTGTGGTATCACCCTTGGATCCAAGAACAAAGAAGCAACAGAGAACAATACAGCCGGTGAGTTGGGGAGACCGATGCCAGACCGGTCTGTGTTGAAATCAAGGTTGCAAGCAGCAAAATTGTAAAACAAACGCTGGAACGAACATTGTTAAATCCGTGTGATGAAAGGACGCGAGTGAAGCTAAATTGCTGGTGAATATTTGAACATTAGAGGGAAAGATACAATACCGTTGACGGATCGGTCCGGCATTGTGAATGTGCTACGTCAAAGATCTCTGTACGGTATCCTGACAAAAAGAAGTGAAAGTAGAAAGTAGAAAATTGATCTGAAGCGTAAACTGTGTGAAGTGAATTGATGTGGTCCTGCAACGGTTTAAGCAAAACCAATTGCACATTTGAAAGTCTTCGATTCTGGTATCAAAAGAGGATCTGAGCCCGGATGAGGGGGCTCCATTGTGCAAGCCAAAACAAGGGAAACCAAGTTGTGAACATTGTGGGAAAGAGGACCTGAGCCCGGACGAGGGGGACCACATTGTGAACATTGTAGAAAAACAAGTTACTTACCCCTGGTAACGTTCTTTCGACTGGATGTTCCTCCAATGTATTCCTCATCTTTGACATAGTTTCCACAGCTCGGCTGCTCCAGAAATCTTTTTGGCAGAGGGCGCCCTGCGTCGATGGCGTCTGGTCGATTTGCCTCGAAGGCTTCCATCGAGGGTGACGTCATTGGATGTTATAAGTAGCACGCATGGCGCCCGTAGCCTCAGTTCTTGTTTTTCCCCCTCCTCGTGTAGCAGAAGTGGCCACAAATCAGGTCTGATCGTACTCAGCCTTGTTGGAACGAAAGCTGTAATAGCATGGGAAATTCTACAGAGGGGTAGGTTGGGGGGGGCGATGAGGAATACGTTGTAGAACATCCAGTCAAAAGAGCGTTACCAGGGGTAGGTAACCTGTTCTTCGAATGGATTGTGTCCTTCCTCATATTTGACAGACTCCCAAAGCAGTATACATGAGTGTAGGCGCGAGAAGAATTTAGTAATATTTGAAATTAAAGGGCAGAATAAAGGACTGCCTTACCAAACGCCACATCCTGAGCATGGGAAGTATCCAGGGAATAATGCTTGGTAAATGTGTGTATGGAAGACCAGGTTGCAGCATCAGATCTGTTTTTTATATGGCCACCCATTGTCGACGTGGCCATACCTCTGGTTGAATGAGCATGCAAGCCCTCAGGAGGGACCTTGCCCGTCAAAGTATAGCATTCAGAAATATTGAGGATGATTAACCTAGACAAGGTCTGTTTAGACACAGCCAGGCCTAGGTTTTTTTTTGTTTTATATTTATTGGTTTTCAGCATACAACCATACATTGTAATGTATACTACAAACCTCGGTCAACACATTTTTGGCACACAGTCATATGCATTTTCTTTTAACCCCCCCCACCCGGCCTACTCTGCACTGCTTTCATATTTTATCTGATGAGCCAGGTCACCCATCCTCCCCCTTCCAATGCTAGGTGCTGCTCAAATTTGTTTGGTCCAGCAGAGATAGTTCAGCTACTATTTGTATCCAGGCCTCTAGCGTCCCCCACACCCTCTGTTTCTTCTTGGCTACCTCTGGCCTCTTGCCATATCTCTGTTTCTGCATTTGCCCACTTTATAATATCGCGCCACCACACATTAGCGGACGGTCGCCTTTGCGCTTTCCATCTCATCGCTATTCTGCGTTTTGCCAGTATATATACACGCTAGGTCCCTTAGCTTGTTCACGTGTTTAGCTCTGCTTGGCATAGGGAACCCCCCCAGTATACACGCCCAGGGGGTTCTCACATTGAGGTTAATCTCCACTTTACTCATTATTTGTGCCACTCCTTCCCAAAATCTCCTCATCTCTACACAGGACCAAAATATTTGCACCATTCCCGCCCCTGCCTCCCCTCACTTCAGGCATGTCGGGGCAGCCGCGTGGTTGAACTTAGCGATTCTCCCAGGGGTTAGGTATGCTCCGTGGGTCACGTATAGCTGGATCTGCTGCAGCTGTACATTCCTCAACACTTTATGATACCTTTGTACTCTACACCACATGCTGTCTAACATTGGTGCTCGTGCTTCCTCCTCCCACTGTAATCTCGTCTGGGCTATCTCTTTACCAATCTTTGACATCAACAACTCATATATGCGGGAGACCTCATGCCCCCCTTCTGCCACATCACAAAATGTTTCTATCATCTTATCCGGCTGTTAGGGCTAAAACGGTGTCGGGCCACATCCTTTGGATGATCTGAGAGTCTGTAATACATTATATGCTGTCCTTGGTGTAATCCTGTGTCCCCTGCCAGTTCTTCAAACTCCCTAGGTTTCCTGTCTACTCATATCCCCCACTGTAGCTACCCCACCCGGTTCCCACCACTTCCTGATAAACAGCCTGGCCTGTGTGTCCATTTCTTCCAGCGCCACCAGTGGTATCTGCGGGGAGCATGAGGTAGGATTGTTTATCAATCGGCATGTCCTATGCCAAATGTCTCTTCCTAGTCTCAAAAGCTGGCTCTCTCAGACGTTGCTCTTCCTAGGCAGCCATGTTATCTCATTTAGGAAGTATGGGGAGCATTCGTCCCTAAGTAGCCTAGATTCAGGCGTCTGCTCCTTCGATAACCATCTGGCCACAAATTGAATCTGGATTGCTACGTAGTATGCTTTAAAATTAGGCAGTTTGAGGCCACCCTGTTCATATGGGTTCTGGAACTTCCATAATGCTGCTCTCTTTCTTGCGTTATGCCAGATGAAGCCCCTGCATATACTCTGCATTTTCACGAAGAATCTCTTGGGTATCATATGTGGGATGTTTGGGAAGTAATGTAAAGGTCTCGGCAGCACCACCATCTTCAGTAGTGCTGCGCGACCCATCATGGACAGCGGTAATTTGGTCCACAATGCTATACTTTTCTATATTTTAGCCAGTGCCTTCTCAGTGTTCTGTATGTGTTACATCTCGGGGTCATGATATGCATCTACCCCTAGGTATTGGAAGGTCTCTACCTCCCAGTCTATTGGTAACACCAGCAAATTGTGTATGGGGCGCCCTACGTATTGCCCTGGGGGGAATCTACTCGATTTCTGTGGATTGATAGTTATTCATGACAACTCTGCATACCTTTCCAACACCTCCAGAATATACTGTAAAATCTCCTCTGGATATTTTAGATATAAAAGCATATCGTCTGCGTACAGCGATATTAGATGTTGACCCTCTTCCGTACTTATCCCTACTTCCCCATATATCTCCCTTAAATACACCGCTCGGGGTTCCAAAGCTAGAACAAACAGCATTGGGGACCATGGGCATCCTTGTCTGGTGCATTTCAGTAGTTGCCATTGCTCTGATATAACAAACCTGTTTTAACCCTTGTGATTGGCTCGCTATACAGCAATCTGACCCATTTTAAATAAGTGGGCATGATCCCATATCCTTCTAGGGCCGTCATTAACCACGGCCATTTGACAGAGTCAAACGCCTTCAGCGTGTCAAGTGAAATGATTGTCGCTTCTAGCTCCCCTCCCTTGGTGTAATCAATAACGTGGTGCAACCGCCTCAGGTTATTAGTTATATTCCTGCGTGGAACATATCCAGTTTGGTCTGGGTGTACAAGCTTGTTTATAACTGGTCCTAACCTATTTGTCAGAACCGCCGTTAGAATCTTACTGTCCTGATTCAGGAGTGAGAGGGGTCTGTAGGAGCCACACTCTGTATCCAGGTTATTAGGTTTGAGGAGCGGGATGATAATCGCCTTCCGCAATGTTTCGGGTAATTTGCCTATGGAGAGCACCTCATTCAGCATCTCGAGTAGCGGGGGAAGTATGTCTGCCCTATATGCCTTATCAAATTCGCTAGGGAGTCCATCCGCCCCTGGGGCCTTACAGGTAGGCAGTGGCTCAATAACATATTCTAACTCTTCCGTTGTTATTGGGACTTCAAGACTATCCCTCTCTTCCTCCTTTAATCTGGGGTGTATTATATCCGTGAGTGTATCGCGTATATCTGACTCCCTACTCTCTTCTGAGTCTTCGTATAGCTGCTTGTAATATTCGTACATTTTTTCATTCACTCCCACTTGGGTATCCCTCTCCTGCCCATCTTCCCCACGCACCGCCCTTGTTGCATTACCAGGCAAGTAATCTGCCTGGTTTATCTTCCTCTGCGTGCTGCCTCTCGATATATATTTTCTGTAGCTATGATTGCCCAGTCTATCTCAGTGGTTCCTGCATTCCTGTTGCAGTTGGGCCACTCTCTTGCGTCCTTCCAGGGATACTGTGCCTTCCCGCATAATAGTTTCTAACTCTATTTCGGCACTTTGCAGCTCGCGTGTGATGCCCTCCTGCATCCCTTTAGATTTCGCCATGGCCGCCCCTCTTACCACCACTTTAAACGCCTCCCATACCACTCTGGCTGATTTCACACTGCCCGAATTATGTTCCAAGTATTCCTTCACCTCTACCCTCAGTCCCTCCTGGAATGCTGCATCCTTAAGCGCCTGCCCTGAGTCTCCATGTCGGTATCCCGGCCCGAAGTGGCAGGATCTGCCAGGTCACCACTAGGGGGGGGCATGGTCCAACAGGACCATTGCCTTATATTCTGTGTTTATTATCTCCTTTAGTGAGTTCGTACCTGTGAACACATAGTCCAGCCTTGTACATGTTGTGTGGGGCTGTATAATGTGAGTACACTCGTTCTAGTGGGTATCATGCCCACCAGACGTCAGCCTGAAGGACTGCAGCATCATGCTCAGAGTTTTGGCTGCTGGGGCTGGATGCCCCAATTTTACCGTCCACCTGTCCTTTGCCAGGTCTAGGGTGCAATTAAAGTCCCCTCCCCACACCACCGTCCCATCCATGTACGGGCCGATCCTTGTGTACAGAGTTCTGAAGTTTCCCGCAGTATCTTGATTCAGTGCATACATATTAATGATACAGAGTTCCCTGCTTTCCACCCACCCCCGTTTCATGGCCAGCCTGCCAGCCTTATCTGTGTGAGACTGCAGTGTTTTAAAAACGGGACATGTGGTGCTATCCATGTCAAGACTCCCCTAGCATATGCTGAGTAAGGAGCCCCCAAGGTCATCCCTCCCCATTTTCTCGTTACCAATTCTTGTTTCTCCTTTGTCAAGTGTGTTTCTTTCAACAATGCTATGTCTATCCTGTGCCTCTTTAAGTATGTCATAACCCTGTTTTGTTTCATATAGCTATTAAGTCCCCTCACGTTCCAGGTTACTATCTTAAGTTTTCCCAACATCACCAATTATCTCCCCATTCTCTCCGGCTCTAGATCCCCTTCTTTTGTTTCCTAGTGCATATCTGTAATCCAACCCCTCAAAAACCTCCCCCGCGGCCGTCCCTCCCCCCTTCCCCAACACCCCACAACAATTGCCCAGCTCCATAAATGAATCTCAGGCTGTCCCACTTCTCCCTCCTTTCATGGCCCCATTGCCAATACTCAGAGCGCAGCAGGCGGATACCGTACTACCAGTATCCCTAACTAACCTAATGAGGGGTAGGCTTGCTCCCGACAATGCCTGTCCGCGCAGTGCGCTTGTTCCTGCATTACACTACTATATACGGGCTAACATTTGCAGTCAACCAATTGTCAAAATGCCCCCTCCACCACTGCCTCCATCGTGGCCTAGAACCCCCCAAAATCGATCCTTAAGACCCCATCAACGTCTCACTTATCACTTCCTTCTCCATTCTGGTTGCGCTGCTCAGTCGGCATATTCTGCGAGTCCATCCAATTATTCACATCCTCAGGGGTTTCAAAAAACAGAGCACAGTCTTTATACAACACCTTCATCTTGGCTGGGTACAATAGCATAAACTTGAGGCTGGCTGCTCGCAATCTTCTTTTCACCGTCCCGAAGTTCATTCTTGGTCTCTGTACCAAGAAGGTGTAGTCCGGGTATGCGGTGACTGTTGCTGACGCTCAGCTGATGGTTCCCCCAGTTTGCGGAAGTGTTCCAGGATCTTCTCTCTGTCTTTGTAATTGAGGATCTTGGCAATGATTGGTCTTGGAGGGGCCCCCGGCTGCGGTCTCCTTGTTAGGGCTCTGTGCACCCTCTCTACCGTAAACCCCCGAGTGAGATTGCCTGCTCCGATTCCTTGCAGACGCATGTCCTCTATGTAATTCGTCAGGTTCTGCCCTTCTTTGCCTTACGGCAGTCCAATGATGCAGACGTCGTTGCGCCTGGCGCGGCCTTCAGCTTCTTCGGCCCTAAATTCTGCACCTGCTGCTTCAGGGTGGCCACCTCCGACGAGTTAGTCTTACAGACACTGGTAATGGCCTGCCACTCCTTCTGCAGCACTCCGGTGCTCTCCGACAATTGTCGGATGTCCTGTCGCAGGAGGTTCATGTCTGTTTGCATTGTGTCCATTTTAAACTCTAGAGACGCCTTCAAGTCTGCTATTGCGGCCATTATTTGCTTGTACATTCTCTTCTGTGTCCTTTGTCTGCTTCAGTTGCTTTTGTCTTGGTGCCTTCCGCCGCTTGCATCGGCCAGGCAAACGTGTCCAACGAGGACTGCTTCACCTTAGTGTTGTTCACGTTGGTCGCCATCGCTTCAGCTTTCACCCTGGACGATCTCTTATTTCCTGGCATTTGTGTGGTTTCTCGCTGTTCCCTCGCCATGTCTGGGAAGAGTAGCCCTGTTTCCGTTCGTTGCTTATCTCGTGCCTCACTCGTAATGCTCCCCCCGTCCTTCCTGGGGCATCTCCACCGTACGTACTTCGCCGTACCTCAACTCTGTTTCTTAGGGCCCATTCCGCTGTGGGCGACTTGTCTTCACACTTGTGTGGCCACCTATTTAGCTACAGCTCTCTACTATATGCTTTGTGCGATGCAGTTATTTGAGACTTCTATTATCATAGTGTTAATTTTCAATCAAGCCCCTCCTGCTCGAGGCCAGAGGTATGCTGTACCAATTTTCATTTATCCGTGTTCGTTCCACCCTTTCATGCCGGCTTGGGGTCTATGTGAGTTATTCCGCTTCCTCAGTCCAGACTTCTGCAATGGAAACTTTTTGTACACTAGGCTTGTGTAGCCCTCTATTGCCCGGGCGGTCTTCTGCCCTTTCTAATCCCATTGTTTGTTGGTATTGTCATCAAGTCCTGCTTGGTATGGTGGGATGGTTCAGACACCTTCTCACTGTTAGTGCCCCTCTCCCACCCATGTGGCGGGGGAGGGGACGGTTCCAGGGTTAATTATCTTCTTTATTTTCCACTCCCGGACTATATCTCTCCGGTCCCCCTGCTGCTTGTTGGCCGTTACCTTCCCAAGCCAGTCTGTTGTGGCTTTTGGTCCCTCGCGCTGTTTTCTGCCTTACTGTGCTGGGAGTGCCCTCTCCTCCCCCTCAGCCACCGTTGCCTTCTGTGCGCCTTCTCGGTCTTGATGCCTGTAATGCGGTTCTCCAGAACGTGCCTTACTGCTGAACCAGTCTGTCAGGCTCACAGCGTTTGTCCATGGGTTCACGCTCCTCCTAAGTCACTTGGGTGCACTGTGAATTCTGTGGGTCTGTCTGCCATACGGCTTATCAGATCTGCTGCTCCACCCCCTCCTTCCTTTAATCCTCCTCACTTCAGGTGCATGCGCTCCTTAGTGCGCCGCTCCAGTTACGAACAGCGTTTTACGGTTTGCTGTCTTGCCAGTCGTTTCCCTTCGTTGAAGCTCCTCTGGTGGCTTGCGCGTATCCTGGTCACTGCTGTCTTGCCTGCTGTGTGCAGCTCGGCTCAAATCAGTCTCGCGTCTGCCTCTTTACCTCGTTATATCCCTAGACAACACTGAATCCACCACCATTTATTACAGAAGCTCCAGTTTGGCCTCAAGTTCGTTTGGTACGTATGTATCTTAGTCGATACTGTTGTGCATCCCTCTGCACTCGCTCGCCGGCTCTGCTTCGTGTACTGCTGCCTCGGTTATGTTTCACCAGCACTGCAGATCCTTTGTCTCCCTCACGGGTGGGCGCCATTTTGGTTCTTCTTCGCCGCAGAGCTTTGCCTTCCATTTCTTTCCATGTGCACCCTTGTTTCTCATCAGATGTTTCACAGTAGTCTGCTCTCCACCTTCATAGCGTGGGGACTTCAGGTCCAATCTTCGGAGCAGGTCCTAAAATGCCTTTTCTTTCCAGGATCACCGTCGGATCTGCAGGAGCTCACGGGATGCACCTCCTGGTCCGTGGCCATCTAGCCACGCCCCCCTCCCTCCCCAGCCTGGCCTAGTTTGTGCCTGGTATACCCCACAAAGAGCTGGTCTCTCACCTTGGACATTCTGGAAATATAAAAGCTCAAAGCTCTCCTAAGGTCCAACCTATGAAGCCTTTCCTCTTCCTTACTAGGATGCGGAGGAGGATAGAAGGCAGGTAGCACAATTTTGAGACTCAAATGGAAGTCCAAAACTACCTTAGGTAAAAAGTAGGGTCTTACTCTCAACACAACCCTGTCCTTGTGGAATAGAGTAAATGGTGGCTTGGAAGAAAGTGCCTGCAACTCGCTCATTCTACGTGCAGATGTAAGAGCACAACCGCAAAGTACACAAGTGCAATGGTACAAATGGAGCACGCATCAAAACCTTTAAGACCAAGTTAAGTTCCCAAACCGGAACCTGAAATGGCAAAGGTGGGAACACATTTGTGAGCCCTTTCAGAAATTGAGGAATCAAAGGAATCTTAAAATAAGAGCATTCCTCAGATGAGCGCTTAAAGATTGAGAGCGCCGCTAGGTATCCTTAAGCAAAAAGGATAAAACATCCGGAGTCGAACACTGAAAAGGATTAACATTCTTTCCTCTGCACCAGTCGCAAAACTTATTCCAACGGCAACGGTACAGAGACTTTATTGCTGGCCGCCTAGCCAAAATCAATACCTCCATTACGTCATCCGGGAGGTCCCAATCCAAGCGTGAAGGTTGAGAGTCTTGACCTCTGGATGGAGAACCCAACCTTCCTCTCGCGAGAGAAGATAGTCTCTTTGGGGAAGATGCACCAGAGGACAGATGGCCATTTCCAGAATATCCGGGTACCACAACCTCCTGGCCCAATCCGGAGCAACAAAGATCATGCGGGACCCGAACCGCCTTATCTTCCTGAGAACGTGAGGTACGACGGGGAATGGAGGAAACGTGTACAGCAGCAGGAATTCCCAATCCATCACAAACGCATCTCCTAGAGCTCCTCTCTGAGGAAATGCCCTTGAGCAATACTGCTCGCACTTCCGGTTGGCACCGGTTGTGAACAGATCCACTTGCGGGGATCCAGATAGGGCGAAGACCTCTTGAAGGACTTCCTGAGCTATTTCCCACTCGTGGGAGACTGCGCTCTGCCTGCTTAGAGCGTCCACTGCTGTGTTCTCCTCTCCGGCCAGATGAACTGCCGCTAGGGAGATTCCCTCTTGATTTGCACAGAACCAGAACTGCATCGCGCCTCTGCACAGTGGTTGTGACCCTACGCCTCCTCTCTTGTTGAGGTAATGCATGGCCAGCGTGTTGTCCATCATTATCAGGACAGTCTTCCCCCGTACAGACGTCAGGAAAGCCTTCAGTACTAGCCCGATTGCTCTCAGCTCCAAAAGATTGATGTGAAGTTTGGAAAACAGCTGATGGTCAGATCGTTGGCGTGAGCTCCTCACCCTCTGAGGGAAGCGTCCGTCACTACAGTTACCTCCGGCCATGGCTGTGAAACAGGTTCTCCCTTCATGAGGTTGTCCTCGCAGGCCCACCACAAAAGATCCTGAGACCCTGACCGGAACCTGAAGGTGATCCGACATCTTGCCTGAGAATTTGGACCATTGAGTCCTGAGAGCCCATTGAAAGGACCTCATTCTCAGGCTGGCCTCTGGTACCAGATAAATGCAGGTTGCCATGAGGCCGAGCAACCTTAAGAATTCGAAGGCCGGAAGACGCTGGGCATTCTGAAACTTGGTTATCATCTGGAGAATGTCTTGAGCCCTCACCTTGGGTGGCAAGCACTTCCCCTAGGACGAGTCTAAGACAGCCCCGATGTACTGGAGCTGTTGGGAAGGTGTCATATGGGACTTCTTGAAATTGAGGGAGAAGCCCAGTCTGAAGGAGTGACGGGTAACGTTGAGATGATCCAAGGCTTGTTTGGGAGAACGCGCCCTGATCAGCCAATCGTCCAGGTAGGAGTAGACGTGAATCCCCCCTCTCCTGAGATACGCTGCCACCATCACCATCAGTTTGGTGAATACCCTTGGGGCGGAGGTCAACCCGAATGGCAGGACTCGAAACTGAAAGTATGAGCCGTCAATGGCGAATCTCAGGTATTTCCTGTGCTTGAGAAGTATCGGCACATGAAAATAAGCATCCTGAATGTCCAATGACACCAACCAATCCTGAAGTTGGAGGGCCTGAAGGATCTGAGAAAGAGTGAGCATCTTGAACTTGTCCTTCCTGAGGAATTTGTTCAAGCATCTCAAGTCCAAGATGGGTCTCAGTCTCCCGTCCTTTTTGGGAATCAAACAATAAGGTGAGTACCAGCCCTTGTTCCTCTACGCTACAGGCACAGGTTTTCTAGCACCTCTCTCTAGGAGGGTTAATATTTCATGCACAGGGAGCAAATCTGGAACCCTCAAAGAGTGTAATCCCAGTGGATTATCGTGAGGCATCCGTAGAAAAGGCAGGCAGTACCCGTGGGCTAGTTTCCAGAGCCCAAGCATCCAAAGTAATGGCTCGCCAATCTTCCAGATGCTGAGACCGCCTGCCCCCCCACACCGGTGAGCAGTGACCGAAGGCCTCAGAGCGGTTTTAAAGCGGTAGTAGCAGAGCCCGAGGGCAAAGAGGCTGCTGCTTGAGCGGCTTTGGCACCTCTATCTCGTCCACCACGAGGGAACTTACATTGGCCTCTTTGACAGGCCATTCCTTTCGCCCTTCCAAATGAGGAGTAGTAAGGAACAAGTTACTTACCTGTAACTGTTGTTCTCCAGCATGGGTCTGGCATGGATTGACATGCTCATGAATATTTCCCGTCAAGCTGGGAATCCTCGGTAAAGAAAAAATCAATTTCAGTTTAGTTTCTGAACGGTCTTTCCACTAGTAACCAATCACTGGTCTCTGGGTCATACTGCCCCTAGCCAATGACTGCCCTCTACCTAAGCCCCTCTTCAGGCAGCCATCTTCAGGTTTGGTAGCACGTAAAGTGGCAGTAGGACCAAGAGAAGAGCCGCAGAGGGGTAGGAGGGAGAGTTTGCATGTGAATCCATGCCAGACCCATGCTGGAGAACAACAGTTATAGATAAGTAACTTGTTCCTTCTCCAGCACGGGGTCTGGCATAGATTCACATGCTCATGAATGACAATGCATTACTTACCGTAAAAGCATTTCTGATGGTTGTATCTGCTTAGATTCACATGCTGTGCATAGGTCCGACATCCAGTGGTCACTGCGGAGTATTGCATTTTGTTTTTCGTAGTCAAAAGGGGACGTCGACAAGGCGCGTCTGTAACACTATCCCTATAGTGACGTGCGTTGTACCCACAATCCCTCACGTGTCGAGGTCCCTCTGTTTGTATTTTTTCTGCCCTGAGGGAGCCTTCTATACGTGAGTGAGTACAGAAAAGAGAGAGATGTAGAAAGATGTCTATGTGCCTTCCATCCAAGCGGGGAGGAAGGGTGGGCGCATGTGAATCTAAGCAGATACAACCATCAGAAATGCTTTTACGGTAAGTAATGCATTGACTTCTGATGTTTATTAATCTGCTTAGAATCACATGCTGCGCATAGACTAGCGAGCAGTACCTGGAGTTGGCGGTGGGTTATGAGAAGGAACAGTAGAGAAAAGATGTCTTAAAACTGCCTGTCCCACCTGGGAGTCAGATCTAGAGTGTGCGTCTAAACAGTAGTGTTTTGTAAAGGTGTGCACCGAACTCCAGGTTGCCGCCTTGCAGATGGACTCAAGGGGAACATTTGCAATGAAAGCTATGGATGCCCCCGTGCCTCGAGTAGAATGTGCTCTTGGCTTGAAGGGTAGTTCTCTCTTAGCAAGAGTGTAACAGAGAGTTATGCATTGAACATTCCATCTAGATATAGTGGACTTTGAAACTGCATCTCCTTCTCTTCCTGCTGCCACCGAGACGAAGAACTGATTAGTCTTTCTCAGTGGTCTGGTTCTTTCCAAGTAAAACATGACAGCTCTGCGCACATCGAGTGTATGCAGACTTTTTTCTCTCAGATTTGAAGGGTTTTGAAAGAACGTTGGTAGTTCTATTGACTGGTTCACATGGAATTTCGAGATGAATTTCGGTGCAAACCTTGGGTGTGTGCGTAGAACCACCTTGTCTTTGTGAACTGTTACGAAGGGGTCTAGAACTGAAGGAGCCTGTAGTTCACTTACTCTCCTAATGGAGGTGATAGCTATTAGGAAAGCAGTCTTAAGAGTGAGGTGCTTAAGAGTTGCCTTGTGCCTGGGTTCAAAGGGCGAGCCCATGAGTCTGGTAAGTACCACATTTAGGTCCCATCTGGGAGCTGGGTTAGCTATCGGAGGGTGTATTCTCTTTACCCCCTCCATGAAGGCTTTGATAACTGGGATTTTCCACCACGACACTAAGTTGGGAAGTGGTGTATGCAGAAAGTGCCGTTATGTGGACTTTAATAGAATTGAACACTAGACCCGAGTCCAATAGGTGGGTCAGGTACAGAACAATTTGTGTGGGTGAGCAGTCAACCGGGTTGACGCTTTTCCCTCTACACCAGATGACAAATCTTTTCTACTTACTAGAATAGCAGTGACGAGTGTTAGGATTTCTAGCTTCCCCGAGGATGTCCATGCATCTCTGCTGGAGTTCTAGATGTCCAAACTCTATGATCTCAGGAGCCAGGCTGCTAAGTTCATGTTCTGAGGGCATGGATGCAATGTCCTGCCCTTGTTCTGTGACAGCATGTTGTACAGGCAGGGAAGTTTCACTGGGGGAGATAGGAACATCTCCATCAAGTGAGCGAACCATGGCTGCCGGGCCCACATAGGGGCCACTAGTATCATGGTGACTTGTTCCTGGTGCATCTTGTGCACGATCTTGTTGAGAAGGGGAGTCAGGGGGGGGGGAAGCGTAAACAAATCTCCCTGACCATGGAATCGACAGCCCCTTGGACTGGTTCTGGGGGTATCTGGAGGCGTAACTTTGGCATTGTGAGTTCTCCAGAGTTGCGAACAGGTCTATTTCTGGGAATCCCCATTGAGTGAAGACGTCGAAAACGATGTCTTCTTGCAACTGCCATTCGCACTCTGAGGGCAGAGGGTAGTCTCTGCTGAGCTCGTCTGCTAGCAGATTGAGTTCCCCTGGTACATGCTGTGACAGTAGGAACATGTGTCTGAGAGCCCACTTCCATATATTCTGGGACAGCTTGGACAGTCCTGGAGAGTGGGTGCCCCCCTGCTTGTTGATGTAGTACATGGCTGTGGTGCTGTCCGTAAGGACCATCACTGTCTTCCCTTGTAGGTGTTCTTGGAAGGCTTTTAGTGCTTTGAACACCACCAGTAGCTCCAGTAGGTTTATGTGCTTGGATGCTGCGCTCGGAGTCCACACTCCGTGAGCAGTCTGATGGGATAGGTGAGCCCCCCCATCCTGTGAGGGATGCGTCTGTGGTTAGAGTGGCTTCCACTGTGGGTGTGGCAAAAGGTTTCCCTATTACCAGGTTTTCCTTTGTCCACCACCGTAGCGAGACAATCAAGGCCTGCGAGACCACCACTAGATCGTTCCATTGTCCGCTGGCCTGACACCACTGGCTGTTGAGCCACTCTTGCATTGGGCGCATGCGCAGGCGCGCGTGATGTACCAAATAAATACACAACGCCATCATTCCTAGCAAGCGCATCGCTTTGCGCACCATCACTTCTCGACCTGCCACATATTGGGGGATCTGAAACAGCATGTTTTGGACCCTCTCCTTGGAGGGGAAGACGAGGCCGTCCCTTATTCGAACTAGAGCCCCTAGGAATTGTTTGACTTGGCTGGGGTCTAAGCTGGACTTCTTCTCGTTGATGGAGAAGCCCAGTTGGAACAACAGGTCTACAGTCTTTTGGGTGTTTGAGAAGCATATCTCGTAAGAATCCCCTGTTATGAGCCAGTTGTCGAGGTAAGGGTATACTGGGATGGATAACCTGCGCAGGTGGGCCGCTGCCACTGCCAGTACTTTTGTGAACACCCTTGGTGCAGATCCTATGCCGAAGGGTAGCACTCTGAACTGGTAGTGTTTGCCCTCTATTATGAACCTGAGGTATTTTCTGTGCGCTGGCAACATTAAAATATGAAAGTATGCATATTTCATGTCCAGTGTTGTCATGTAATCTCCCTGTGATAGCAGTGGGATCACTTCCTGTAAGGTCACCATACGAAACTTTTGGGGTTTGACAAACTTGTTCGCTGGGCGCAGATCTAATACAGGGCGCATGGTTAGATCTTTTTTGGGTACAAGGAAGTACACTGAATAAATACCTTCCGTTACCTGAGATAGAGGCACGACCTCTATAGCTCCTTTTTCCAGTAGCTGATCCACTTCTTGGAGAAGGATGGCGAGGTGTTCTGGTGTCATGCGTCATCCACTCGGGGGTCTGTATGTTGGGGAACTGTTGAACTCTATACAGTAGCCGCGGGCTACGGTGGATAGTGGATAGTACCCAGCGGTCTGAAGTTATTCACTCCCATGCTGGAAGAAAGGATGTTAACCGGCCCCGACCGGCGATGCATGGGAGGAGACCCGAATCTTCGCGTCACTTGGTGGTGTTGGTGGCTTGGGAGCCTCTAGGGGTGGAACTGCGGCCTCTCCACTTGCCACGGCGTTGGCCTCTCTGATTGTACTGGCCACTATTACCTTGGTAGTTGTTGGCAGAATACTGTTGTTGCTGGTTTTGTTGCTGGCGTTGGCCACGAAAAAAGCGCTTTTTTACCAAATCCCCACCTGTTAGGGGGCTTTGAGATTTGGTCCAAGGTCTTTATGGTGTCATTCTTTTTTCGCATTCTCCAGAGCGTCGTCAACTGCATTACCAAAGAGGTTAGACTCTTCAATGGGCTTATTAATGAGGGACGTTTGCGTTTCTGCCTTAAACCCGGAATTGCGAAGCCAGACATGACGCTTCAGCATAATTCCCTGTACCAAAGTACGGCCAGCCGTCTTTGCTGCATCGAGTGTATTCTGAACGATGCTTTGGTTGACCAGAGAGCCTTCATTAATTGTAGCCAATAATCGAGTTTTAAGGGGTTCAGGGGCCTCTTCGATGACCTGCTTAAGCTTTCCCCATTGAGCATCTGCGTAGCTTGCCAATAATGTATTATTATTGGCAATTCTGGTTGAGAATGCTGCAGAAGTGGTGATTCTCTTGGCCAGGGCATAAAGCTTCTTCCCCTCTTTATCTGGGGGTGCCTCGCTGGTAGACAGTGGGACCCCAGCCCTCTTCCTAGTGTTGGTCACCACTAAGGAGTCCGGGATTAAATGACCCCTAATATATAGTGGGTCTGGCTGAGAGGGTGAGAACAATTTCTCAATTCTCGGATTGACCCCTCTCACCAGTGCCGGAGTGGACAGTGAGGGGGTAATACATCTTTTAACTGAGGCGAGGATGGGAATTGTTTGGCTAGTGGGAGGTTTTTCCTTGATAATCTTTTCCACGAAGTCAGTATCTGGGGTGACCTCCCCAGTTTCAAGTTCAAAATGTGCTGCTGCCTTCTTCAGTAGCGCATTGGAGGTGGGCTGATCATCAACAGGCGAAGGGTTCCTGACTGGAGTAGTTTCAGTAGACCTAATGACTATACTGTCTGTAGACCTACCTGGTGACTGCCAGGGATTTGGGTCACCCTCGCCTGTGTCGTCCTCCTACCCCTCCTCACCTATGTTAGTGTCCTCATGAAACCCTTCTTAATAAACTCATCTTCCTGCTGGAAGTGAGTGTCCTCCTCAGTGAGGTCGTAGGAGTCCATGTCTTCGTGTATGGGGTTATAGAACCTTGGGTATTTAAGCATTGGACTCTCCAGGGGTGCCTCCCTTGGTCTCTTGGGTGCCCTATTTTCTGGGATGGCCATGAACCTGTCTATTTTATCCATACAGGACTGGAACATCTCTAAGGTCCACTGAGGTAGGCCAGAGCGGTCTGGGAATGAAAAAGGATTTTCTTCTCCCTGTAGTTGCCTGGTTCTGTCCCATAACGTCGAAGAAAGCGAACCTTCGCCTTCTGGCAGGCTTGGGCTTTCCGTCGACGGCGGGAGCTGTCCTGACCTGTTTTCCTGCGCCTTTGGCGTTTCTTTGGCCTTGTGCGCGGTTTTCGGCGTATCGCTCGCCGTCCGTCTCTGGGCGTCTTTAGTGGATATACGCGCAAGGCTTTCGGCAATCATTCTCTCTGCTGAGGGATCGGTCGCTGTCGCTCTAGGTAACGTCGAGTCCTTACTGGTAATGTGAGCACTCTTACGAGGCGCGTCGCCGGAGGATTTGGTGTAAGCGCCCTTATCTTTAGAATGCCCAGACGCCTGTCGCGGAAGCGGTGGCGGGGAGGGCTGACGACCCTTCCGGTCGGCGGAAGACGCCGGTGGACCCGATGCCCCCGTAGGCGCTATGACTGCCTTCGTCTTCGACGAATGCCTGCCGGGGGGTATGTGTTTTTGTGCTTTTTTGTGTGCGTCCTTGTCGCCGGGGTGATCATCCCCATAAGCTGGGCGCTGGGCTCCTTTGAGAGGTCTACAACCTCAGTTACGGGGGCCGTGTAATCATTGTCCTGATCACATTCGGCGGCAGCGGGCGAGGAGTCAGGCCTAGACATGGCGTAGGCCGCCCACCTTTTGACCTTGCGGTCTTTTGACGTTTTGGGCTTCAGTAACTTACAGGCCGCACAGCTGTCCTCCTTGTGATCGAGGGGCAAGCAACGGTTGCACCGTTTGTGCTCGTCTTTCAAGGTATATTTACCCTTGCAAAGCGAGCAAAACCTAAAGGGCGTCCTCTCCATAGCTGAGGGCCAGAAGTGTGATTACGACCTCGGAAGAGAGGAAGGGGAAAGAGAAAGGCATTCTCAAAGAGAAAAGCAAGACCACACAACCCCAATCTCCCTACTGTGTAAGGCCGGCGAGGCCAGGCCACGTGTTCGGCAGCACCGAAGGATCTCCTCCGCTCGTCCTTCCGTCGAAGATCTTGCTCGGCGGAGAAACAGCTCTGTGTCGAAGGAGGGATCTATGTTATTAATATTAATAATAAACGACCAGAGGTCAAAGGAATGATTTGGCAATGTCTCTTGAGGAGCTCCGCATAAAGGCGACCAGTAACTGGGCAGAAAAAAACAATCTGAGGGACCTCAACGCGTGAGGGATTGTGGGTACAACGCACGTCACTATAGGGATAGTGTTACAGACACGCCTTGTCGACGTCCCCTTTTCGACTACGAAAAACAAAATGCAATACTCCGCAGTGACCACTGGATGTCGGACCTATGCACAGAATGTGATTCTAAGCAGATTAACAAACATCAGAAACAAGAATACATAGCAGTACACACATGCACAACCTTGGGAGGTGGCAAGGCTCAACATTAAGCAATTCAACAACTCAACATTAAGAATCTCTTACCTCCTCACCAGGCCCAACCTCAGGCGAACAGGTTGCGCAGGACTCCCTGGCTGACTCTGGACTCCTCCCTGGAATCGCCGTCGACGCAGTAGAATCCCGTGAAGGTGTGCGTCGACCTTCACATAGCAGACCTGCAGATGTCCAACAAGGGCACGCCAGACAAGAACGCTGTGGTAGCATCGATCGCTCTGGTCAAATGGGCTCTCGGACGGCCAGGCAAGGGTCAGTTTGCCAACCGGTGACAGTGCATAATGCAGCCAGAGAGCCATCTGGAAATAGAAGCCTTGGAGAGGGCCTTCCCTTGGTTCACAGGTCCAAAGTTCACAAACAGCTGTGAAGTCTTCCGAAGACTTTTTGTGCGGTCCACGTAGAACTTTAGCACTCTAGCCACATCCAGCGAGTGCAAAGTGCTCTCAGTCGCCGACGAAGGCGACGGGAAGAAAACAGGGCTCATTGAGAAGTCCAACGGCACCTTGGGCATGAAGGAGGGGTGCGTCCTAAGCACCACCCTAGTTTCGTGGAATGTCAGGTATGGAGGTTTACAAGAGAGGGCCTGGATCTCTCCCACTCGTCGTGCGGAGGTGATGGCCACAAGAAACGTGGTCTTCCACGACAGGAACTTCAACGGTGCTGTATGCAGAGGCTCGAATGGCGGCCCCATGAGCCTGGTCAGCACCACGTTGAGCTTCCCACACCGGGGCCGGAGCCTTCACCAGCGGGAACGATCGGAACAGTCCTTTCATGAACTCCTTCACCAGGCGATGAGACCATAGGGATGACTGCCCCGGAGTTCTGGTGCAGCGAGAGATAGCCGCCAGATGGATCTTGATGGAGGCATGTGCCAGCCCCGTCTTGGCCAGCGATAGCAAGTACGGCAGTACTTGAGGGGCCGTAACCCGCAGGAGGTTAATCTTCTGTGCACGGCACTAAACCGAGAACCTCTTCCATTTGTGTCCATAGCACTTGAGAGTCGAGGACGCCCTGGCCTTTGCAAGCACCTCCTTGCAGTCCGCTGGGATATTGTATCCTCCGAATTCTAGTGCTGCAGGAGCCAGGCCTGCAGGTTCAGCGACCCCGGGTCGTGGTGGAGGATGGCGCCTCCTTCCCTGGCGAGAAGATCCGCGTCCGTCGGCAGTTTGACTGGGGGGGTACGCTGACATGTACAGAAGGTCCGGGAACCAAATCTGCCTCGGCCACGCAGGTGCGACGAGGATCATCCTGCACCAAGATCGTCTGAGTTGACTGATGAGTCGCAGCAGCAACAGTGGGAACGCATACAGGAACAGGCTGTCCCAGGGGAAGGAGAAGGCATCGCCCATGCTCCCCGGCTGGGGAAACCTGCTGGCGAACCTCTGGCACTTGGTGTTCGTCGCCGTCGCAAAATGGGTCAATCTGGGGATTGCCCCATCGTCGGAATAGGAGATCCACTTGATCCTGCCGCAGCTCCCACTCGTAGCACGAGCGCAGCTCTCTGCTGAGTGAGTCACCAATGGTGTTCTCGATTCCTGCCAGATGGAAGGGTACCAGAAACATCCCGTGGGCGACGGCCCAGTGCCACAGATCCTGCGCTTCCTTGGCTAGGGCTGGGGATCTGGAGCCCCCCTGCTTCCGAATGTAGAACATCGTGGTGGTGTTGTTGGTGAAGACCTTTACCACCTTGCCCTTGAGGGACGGAAGGAAGGACCTGAGGGCCCAGAACCCGGCTCAGAGCTCCTGGACATTGATGTGTAGTGATCTCGCCTCTGGAGATCTCTGGTGTGTGCTCCCCATCCCTCCAGGGAGGAGTCTGTCATCACCGTTTCCTGATGTGCCAGGGTCTGGAAGTCCATGCCCGCCGCCAGATGCACGCGGGTGCCCCACCACCGGATTGCTTGGCGGAAAGTCTCGTTGAGTGAGATCCTGTCTTCGAATCTGCCCGCCTCTTGCATCCAACAGGCGTCTGGGGACTCCTGCAGTGGTCGCATCCGCAGCCTGCATAGGCGCACAAGGTAGATGCACGAGGACATCATGCCGAGTAGGGACTTGATGGACCTCACCCTGGCCACGTCCATGGTCAACAGCCGTTGTACCTTGCCCAGGATGGCCTTCGTCCTTTGCTCGGACGGCGAAGCCAATCGCGCCACTGTGTCGAGCCTGGCTCCCAGGAACAGGGCGACTTGCGACAGTACCAAGTGGGATTTCGCGAAGTTGATCACGAATCCCAGATCCGTGAGCAGTTGGACTGTCTTCGCTGTGTGATCGACGGCGAGTTCTCTTGACTTTGCTCGGATGACCCAATCGTCCAGGTAGGGGTAGACATGGATCCCCTACAGGCGCAGCCACTGGTGCTAGGCACTTGGTGAACACCCTGGGCACCGACTTCAATCCGAAGGGAAGGGCCTTGAACTGATAGTGTCGCCCTTGGACCACAAATCGCAGGAATTTTCGATTCCCTTTTAGAATCGGGATGTGGAAGTAAGCATCCTCCAAGTCCAGCGATGATAGGAAGTCACCTTCCTCCAGCTGTCCCAGCACATGCTGGAGGGTGACCATCTGGAAATTCTGGGACTTGATGTACTTGTTTAGACGACGAAGGTCCAGGATGGGTCGCCAACCGCCGGTCTTCTTCTGGACGAGGAAGTATTGCGAGTACACTCCTTAGTCCCGGAGCCTCTTTGGGACGGGTTCGATGGCTCCCTTTCTTAGCATCGCCCGTACCTCCAGCAGCAGTTGAGACGCGTGGTTTTCCTTCCTGGCCACGGGTGGAATACGGGGACACCTCCTTTGAAATTCCAGAGTGTGCCCGCAGGCCAGGGCATCCAGCACCCAACGGTCGGTGGAGATGGACTCCGACATGCTGATGAATTTTGCCAGCCGGCCTCCCACCGGGGTGCTCAGGTGGGGGCCCGATGCTACGGCCGGTTGAATCCTGTTTCGTCACGGCCTTGCCACCTTGGCCTCCTTGGCGACAACGGGATCCTCCTGTCTTGCCGCGTCCTCTCTAGGCTTCCTGGGACAGGAGCGGGCCGCTTGGCGGTACGATGAGGAACCGTCGCCGAATCCTTTGGAGGCACCTTGGCTTGCCTCCGGAGTTCCGAAAGGACGGCCGTCGTTGTTGAAGAACACCCAAGGCCCGAGCTGTCTCGGTGTCCGCCTTGATGGCCTGTAGTGACACGTCCACTGTCTTGCCGAACAGGTTGTTTCCGCCGAAAGGCATGCCCAGAACCCTGGTCTGCACGTCCTGGCGAAAGTTGGTGGCATTGAGCCAACCACACTGGAGAAGGCAAACGCTGTTGCCCATCTGACGAAAGACGGTGTTGACGATGTCCGTGGCCACCATAACGGCGTGGTCGACGCCACTTCGCCTTCCTGTAGGTTTTCCAGGGCCTCAGCCCTCTTGTCGTCCGGGAGGAAGTCCAGCAAGGGAGCGATCTTGAACCACAGATCACTGTCAAAGCGTGCTACGATCATGAGGGTGTGGGCCGCTTTAATCGTTGTCACTGCAGAGATGACCTGTCGTCCCATGGCATCCAGCTTCTTCCCCTTTCCGACCGGCGGGGATGTTGAAGTTGAGGCCGTTGCCCCCGCTGCTTTCTTCTTGGCCACCGCGGAGACCACTGAATTCGGGGACGGCTGTGCTCTGAGGAACATAGGGGCGGAGTCCGGGACCCGGTACTTCTTATCGTACTGGTCTCTCTTAGCAGGGGCCGTGGATGGGTTCTTCAGGAGCGCCAGCCCCTCATCCCAGATGTCGTCCAGTAACGGAACTGAGAGGACGGTCTTCCTCTTGGCCTCCTGCCGTTGGTAGAGGAAACCTTCCTCCTCCTGTTCTTCAGGGCAGAGCTGGAAGAGCTCAGATGCCCTGGCGATCATGGCGTGGAAGGAGCCAATTTCGTCGGGGGGGGGGCCCAGGAAGGGGTGAAGGGAGGTCCATTCCGTCGTCGCCACCGTCGACGTTGTCGTCCATCCCCGTCGTCGCCATCTCCGTTCCAGTCTCATCCCTCGGAGGAGGGGATGGGGGTGAAGGCTGGAAGGGGGGAGGAAGATGGACTCATCTCCGCTTGTTAGGCAGGCTCCCCGACGGACCAGGGCCCGCTGGGTCGTCGGTGGGGGGTAATGGCATCCTTGTCCTTATATCCGTGCACAGCGTCTGATCAAGATAGCTCCTGAATTGTCCTGTGGTTTGGGCACCGGCTGCAACGGGACCGACGGTTTGGGGTGTGGGGTGTGGGTTCCACCGCGGCCCCATCTTCCTCGTAGGCCCCCCCCCCCATTGCTCTTCTCGTCAGCCTAGTCGGGATCCTTTCCCGTGGGCCCTGGATTCCTCGAACTTCTTGTCCAGGATCCTTTGGACGCTCGCCAACTCATCCTCAGAGGTGGTATCCGTGACCGTTATGGCTACCGTGCCCCCCCCTTTCTCCTGCTGGGGTTTCACAGGCGTCTTCTCGATAGGCAGAAAAGATGATTTCCTCCGGGGTGGCAGGGAAACTATAGCCCCTGAAGTCTCTACTGGGGCTGCCTCCGTAGGTTTCGCCAGGGCCGCCACGACTCCCTCAATCGAGGCCTTAGCCGGGAGAATCAAGGCCTTCACGACCTTGGGCGTGCCTGAGGCCATCACTTTGGGGGGGAGGGTCGCCGCCTCGCTCCACCTCGGCTGTCTCCGTCTGCATCGACCGGGGCTTCTCCCGAAGCTTACCCGGGTTCTCCGACTTCCTCTTCACTGAGCCAGAGCATGGCTCGTGGTTGATGCCGTCGATGATAATGCACTCTGCCTGGCAGCCAAGGAGCCTGACCGATCAGCGCTCCCGGTGCCCGCGGAGCTTTCCCTTTTGTTGGGCCCCTGTCGCCGGAGCGCTCTCAAAGGTCTTAGAGTGTATGGAAATCTTGCCAAGGCACAAGAGGAGTTGGCCACCTTCTACGCCATACTCCCAGCTGAAGACACCTTACGCGCCCATAAATCCACGCGCTTATCGTCCCTACGTGGAGGGATGGTAGGGTACGCAGCCTGTTTGCCGTGGCTGCCTGGACCACCAGACTCCCAGGAGTGGGGTGAGATGACAGATAGCCGGGGTCGCTACTGGAGGGGCAGTATTTGTCCACCGCCAGACTAGTCTCCGGGGCTTCCCAATTCTTGGCCAGCCGGTTCTACAGAGCCACATGAAATGGCAATATGGGATCTGTAGGACGACCCTGATCTAAAATGTCTGTAAAATCATCCTGAGTGGGCAGGAGGCCTGGCCCAGCCCAAATACTCCACCACTCTCGACATAAGGCATCGATACGAGGAGTCGGCATGCTCCCCAGGGTCAGGTCTGCCGAACTCCAGCTCCGGAGAAGTGTCTATACCACTTGCATTATGCAAGGCATCACGAATATCCCGCATCCTACTCTCCTCCGAGATGAGGCATTCGGGCACATTAGGGGTCCCAAACTGGAGACCAAAAGGAGCCTCACCTATCAGAAAGCTCCACCTCCTCAAAAATGGAGGTGAGAGACTTAAAAAAGTCTTTCTTTGGCAAAGGAGTACACCTTTTCTCAGGAATCACAGCCAGAGACTCCAAAGTCAACGACTTGGATTTAGAGGCTGCCTTTTTAGGTGGTTCCACTGTTACAAGGGGTTGCGCCGGTAAATGTGGCAAAGATGATGTTGATGACAGCGTTGACAACGGCTCCGAAGGCACGGAGGGGCTGTTCGGGGTGGAGGACCCGACAGACTATCGACTGGCGTGGTGCCGATGGCTTCGAAGGCTTCGATGGCATCGAGGGTTTGGACGGTTTTGATGGAGACGAGGACCGTGCCCTCGCTTCACGTCTTGAGTGATCCTTGTGTACCTTGTCCGAACGAGGCCTCAAAGGCTCTCGATGAGGAACACGCTGTGTACCCGGGCTCTAAGGCGTGCAAGTATCCGGCCAAGACCGTTCCCTGCCTGCTTCCACAGAAGGCACGGACGGGGCCTTGCCCTGCTTATCGAAAATGTCAAGCATTTTCACACAAAGCTTCCCACTCAGCTGCCGCCGAATGTTTGGACGGGCAACTCACCGTCTCTGGGGTACCGTCTGAAGAAGACGACGAGGAATGTGACCAGCGGTGCCTTCTCCTCGAACGCTTTGATGAGGACGAGTGGCAGGAACCACTCCTGGACCTTGAGCGATGGACCTACTTTCTCTGATAGTCACCAATTGATTCATCGGTCAAAGGTCCACAAGGTCGGGACTTATGGGGCTTGGACACCTTGCCTACCTTCAGTTTCCCCTTTCGTTCTCGCAAGGCCTTTCCAGTCATCACTGGCACTTGGAGTACGTATCCGTGTCATGGCCCCCGTCGAGGCACCACAAGCAAACACGATGCGGATCCGTGATGGACATCTTGTATCCGCAGTTCTGGCATTTTTTTAACCCAGACCGAGGTTCAGAGATGATAGATTTCTAATGGTGAGAGGCAAGGTGTTCCCGAGTTTGGCCGCCAGGACTGGGAAGCTAACCCCACCGGCTGTTTGAAGCTTGTATCTGGGGATCGTGAGGCTCTGGCTATGGGCAGACCTGAGTGACCGGGGTGAGATATATTGAGTGAACCGTGAAGCTAGGTAAATGGGGGCCTGGTTGTTAATGCATTTGTATGTAAGGGCGAGTGATTTTAGTGAAATCCTTTGGGCGACTGAAAGCCAGTGAAGGTTCTTCCTGAACTGTGATCACTTGTGTCGATCTTCACTATGCCTTCCTTACATGACCTTCCCACAGAGAGTTGCCGCAATCACGTCCATCGTCCTCTCTTGCCTAGACTATGCTAACTCCCTATACGTGGGTGCCCCTGCATCCCAATTTAGAAAAATCCAATGGGTCTAAAACACTGCAGCTAGGCTCCTTCTTGCTGTAGGCCCCAGAAAACACATCACACCCATCCTTCACTGGCTACTGATCAAGCAATGGTCCACCTTCAAGGCTATGTGCATCACCTACTGTTCTCTGCACAATACAGGCCCACAATATCTATAACACAAGCTCAGGCCAAACAGATAGGCAAGATCAGGCATAGCCCTCCTCCTGGTCATCTCTGTTACAAAATTGACCAGAATAGGGGGAAACCTCCTTCTCCGTCCAAGCACCCACCATATGGAACTCTATCCCTATTAGCATCTGCCACACAGAGGATCACTTTGCCTTCCAGAAGGCTCTCACGACATGGCTCTTCCGTTTTGCATCATGATTGACCTGATCCACCTCATGGGTGAACTATCACTCCCAGACAGGTAGGTGGAGACATCAATGAGTCACATAAGGAGTCAACAATACAGTACTGAGCATGCACAAAAAGGATTACAGTCGATCCGTATGATATGATCTGCACGGTCTCATCGCAACTACTTATCAGCCATGACTCACTGGTATGTATCGCACTGCATCTGAATGCAAGATAGCTGTAACCCTTTCCGGGCACAGTCACCCACCTGCACAATTCTGCATCAATCCACTACCTAAACTCATATCGCACATCACCTCTGCCACTAGAATGCAGTTAAGTCCCATGTAATAATCTTGTCTAGCTGGACACATAATCAGTCTTCCTTGACTTGCATACTCTCCCAACAGTCCATCACAGCAACCATCCACTAGCCAGATCTCCATGTGTCGCTAGCTGTGACTTAGCTGCCACTACCTACCTTCCTACTGGCTAAAATGGACATATGCATTCTAAAATCCCCTTACCAATTCTCATACCTTGGACTTCGGTCCTCCAAGGGCATTCAACCACATCACTTTGAGGCCATACCAATGGCATTGGGTGCTATACAAATGTGATATAACATAACCTATGTGCATAAGAGTGTGACAAAGGAGCAGCCCGCTGGTACTTATGTGTATTTCCAGCTTTCAAGCTATCAAACATTCTTCTACTCTATTTGCACTATTTGAAAAATGGTAACACTTCTAGTGGAATTGCTCTGGTAACTTTGTCCTGCAGGATGGAAACTTTGTTTCCACTTCTCAGGCAGGATGGTTTTCCTTATCAATTTATCAGCCTCATATAGTCTCTCCATATTGAAATGTATGTTTGGAACTTGCTTCTGCATATGTGAAAACAGCACTGTTAGATAACTGATTGCAAAGAAATGCATAGCTGTCGATTTCTGTCAACAGGATTGCTGAATATTATGTCAAAGAAATTATTTTCATTAAGTGTTTTGAGGAGGTGGGTTCTCCCCCATCATAGTTACCTCTTTAACAACATTTGGCTACAAGATGTCCTTGTAGCGTTGCTAAGCATCTGCCATTGAGACAACTTTGCCCGTCAGAAAAGGGCCTCTAATAAACCTTATTATACCCAACTTGTAGATACTAGCACATTCAGAGGTGGTAAAGGAGTTTTTTTCCGACTTCAAGACATGTACATTATATGCATAGCATTATTTCTGATGTATTATGTAAGATGTAGGAGCATCTTTTGGATTGATTCCACTCGACTTGAGTTTCTATTGTCTGTTTTAACTCAACTGCTCACCATACCGCTTCTGGCCAGTATCAGTGCAAATAGGGTGCAATGGATGTCTTCTAGCTTCAAGTCTATGAAAAAAGCAAACGTTTTTGCAATTGAGAACTGGTACTAATTTAGGATCTTGTGCAGGGAATCTCCATCCTGGTCCATGAGCGCTTGCTAGCATTTTAATGTTCTGCCACTTGGACCTTATACCTGACTTTTAATCTATCACAATTACCTTTTCTTATGACAGGACAGATGCCACCTTACATCACACTGGCTTATTTCTTCTGCAGTTGTTATTTTTTTAAGTGTTCTGTATGCAAGGCGTTTATAATCACCAGCTTCAACTTTATTTAGAATTATTACAGCATCATGTAGTTTTTCAGTAGGAGTTTTGAACAAAAACATCCTTTTGCTGGCATGAACTGGAAGGCATCATGTAGAAAGACATAGGCTACAGATTTAAGATTCAAATAAAAAATATTTATTAACTTAAATGTCAAGAAGGTTGAAGGCCTAACTTGCCGTAAACTAAGGTGGGATTTCCCTACCTGAACGTAACTAAGGAAAGTTTGAATCAAAGAGATCAACTTAAAAGTCCCTGTGTCCAAAACCTATCCTTGCCCTCACAGCTAAAGATGACCAATGTACAGGGATGTCAAAGTAAAAAAAAAAAATAGTGTTCAACTGAAAGTTCTGAGCCTCTTCCAGCTTACAGCTGTCTCTCAGCTCCCCTTCCCCAAGCATGAGAAAGTTCCATAAGAAAGTCTCAAAATTACCTTTCTGCAGTCCTTCGGGTTCCCTTCCCCAAGTTCCAAGTAGCACAATCCAAAAGAAAAAGGGGTCTTGAGACTCTGTTCTCGAGACAACAAGAGTAGTTCCTTTAAGTGTCAGCGTTCCGTTCTCCAGGAACTCAACTCCGCCACTTACACTTGCTTCAGTCTTTTCAAAAAGGCCCAACAAAACACCAGGTCAACCTGACCCTCTTTCTGGTTTACCTAGCCATTTCACTTGCAGTGGTTTCATTAGGCTGCTTCACTGTGTCCTGGTCTTTCACCAATCAGGGCTCTCTGGTCTAGGCGCAGATGTCAGACTGCTCGGCCCATCCACCTAGTGCTCCAGATATGATTTTGGTGCGAGTATTTTACTCCCAATGTTTAAAATCAGAGAGTAAATCTGATTTCATGAGAGTAAACATTTGTTTCTGCCTTCGCAAGAGAGTAAAAATGGGTCTGACAACTATCCAATTTGTGTCTTAATTTAAAACTGTGTTTGGAAACATTAGTGTAAAAAACCTGACAATGCATAATGCCCAGATTCATCTTCATTATACTTGGACACACTCTTAAGAACTGCACAAGAAACAAAGGATGGGATGAAGCCCACATTTTCAGCTGTTTCTATGTCAAATGCAGATGTCATTCATGTGCATTTTTAGGTTACGTGATGTTAGTAGAACAAGTTACTTTCTTACCTGGTAACGTTCTTTCGATGGGATGGTCCGACGACGTATTCAATATCTATGACATGTAATCACCACAGCTGTGCTGCTTCGGAAACTTTTTTCGGCGTCTGCGTCCTGCGTCGATGACGTCGATGCGCCGTCGTCGAGGGCCTCCTCTGACATCCGACGTCATCCGATGTGATAAGTAGGACGCACGACGCCCGTAGCCTCAGTTGTAGTTTTTTTCCCCCAGAACGTGTGACACTAGTCAACTGCCAGTCAGACACAAAGCCTTGCGGAACGTAAGCTGCAATCGCAAAAGAAATTCTGCAGCGGGGAAGGCAGGGCGGGAGCGATATGGAATATGTCGTCGGACCATCCCATCGAAAGAACGTTACCAGGTAAGAAAGTAACTTGTTCTTCGAGGGGATTGGGTCCTCCGACGTATTCCATATCTATGACAGACTCCCAAAGCAGTACCAGAGCAAGGAGGAGGGAAAGAATTTAGAATCAAGATTTAGAATAGCCAATCAAATAGCAGAGCAAAGGACCGCCTTGCCAAAGGCCAGATCCTGTGCTCGGATGGAATCGAGGGAATAGTGACGTACAAATGTATGTACTGAAGCCCAGGTGGCTGCATCACAGATGTTGCGAATAGGAACACCCCTCTGCAGGGCAGTAGACACAGCCATACCCCTGGTAGAATGGGCCCGCAAGCCAGCCGGTGGGTCCTTACCCGCCAAGCGGTAGCACTCCGAGATGGCCAAAATAATCCAGCGAGACAAAGTCTGTTTCGTCACAGCTTGCCCCAAACTCTTTCCAGCGTAACCAATAAAGAGTTGATCATCCACTCTGACCCGGGACATGCGTGAAACATAAAAGCTTAAAGCTTTCCTAGGATCAAGCCTATGGAGTCTCTCCTCTTCCTTACCAGGATGCGGAGGAGGATAGAATGCCGGAAGAACAACCTTCTGGGCCAAATGAAATTCCGTCACTACCTTCGGAAGAAAAGAAGGACGAACTCTAAGGACAACCCTGTCCTTGTGAAATACAGTGAAGGGAGGCTTAACTGAAAGTGCCTGTAACTCACTCACTCTGCGAGCGGAAGTAACCGCAACTAAAAAACACAGTTTTCAGAGTTAACAGCCTCAAAGGGCAAGAATGTAAAGGCTCAAACGGAGCACCCATAAGAAACTTAAGAACAAGGTTTAAATCCCAACCGGGCACCAGGAAAGGTGACGGAGGGAACACATTAGAGAGCCCTTTCAGGAACTGTGAAATCAAAGGGATTTTAAAGTAAGAACACTCTTCAGACGAGCGCTTAAAGATGGACAGCGCCGCCAGGTAACCCTTAACGGTACCCACTTGCAAGCCCCTGTGGGCCAAAGAAAGTAAAAAGGACAGAACCATGGGGATGTCACATGCAAAAGGATCCACATTCTGAACTACGCACCAGTCGCAGAACTTACGCCAACGGCAACGGTACAGAGACTTTGTTGCTGGCCTTCGGGCCGAAAGCAACACCTCCATCACGTCCTCAGGGAGGTCCCAATCCTTATACCTCAACCTTTCAGAAGCCAAGCGTGAAGGTTGAGGGATCTGACCTCTAGATGGAGAACCTGACCCCCCTCCCGTGAGAGCAGATCGTCTCGGTAGGGAAGACGACGTGGAGGGCAGATGGATAAGTCGAGAAGGTCCGGGTACCACGTCCTCCGAGCCCACACCGGGGCAATGAGGATCATCCGGGAACCGAACTTCCGTAACCTCCGCAGCACTTGCGGGATGACGGGGACCGGAGGAAACGCGTACAGCAGCGGGAATGACCACTCCACCACGAACGCGTCTCCTAAGGCTCCTTTTGGAGGAAATTCCCGCGAGCAAAACCTTTCACACTTCCGGTTGACACTGGAGGCGAAGAGATCCACTTGAGGGGTCCCCCAAAGGGCGAAGATCTCCAGGAGAATCTCCTGAGCCAACTCCCACTCGTGAGAGATCGCGCTCTGCCTGCTCAGAGCGTCCGCCGTCACGTTTTCGGCTCCGGCCAGATGAACTGCCGAGATCGAAACTTCCTGCTGGATGGCCCAGAACTCGAGCTGCATCGCCTCCCTGCACAGAGGAAGTGACCCTGCCCCCCCCCCTTTTTGTTGAGGTAGTGCATGGCCACTGTGTTGTCCGTCAGGATCAGGACATTCTTCCCTCGCACAGACGGCAGAAAAGCCTTCAGGGCTAGCCTGACGGCCCTCAGCTCCAACAGATTGATATGGAGTCCGGACTCCGACGGAGACCAACGACCGCTGACTGTCAGCCCGTTGGCATGAGCTCCCCATCCCGTGAGGGATGCATCAGTCACGATCGTCACCTCCGGCCAGGGAAGCCAAAATGGAGCCCCCTTCATCAAGTTGCCTACGACGGCCCACCACAGAAGGTCCCGGGCGACCGAGGACGGCACCTGAATCGAGTCCGACATCCTGCCGGAGGACTGCGACCATTGCGTCTTGAGTGCCCACTGCAAAGATCTCATCCGCAGGCGAGCCTCTGGCACCAGAAGAATGCAGGATGCCATGAGGCCGAGCAACCTCAAGAACTCGAACGCTGGGAGCGTCTGGGCATGCTGAAACTTGTGCACCATCTGCTGAATGTGAAGAGCCCTCACCTGGGGAGGAAAACACTGCCCCAGGGAAGTGTCGAGCACTGCTCCGATGTACTGGAGCCGCTGTGTTGGCGTCAAATGGGACTTCTTTAAATTGAGGGAGAAGCCCAGCCTGTGAAGGGAGCGACAGGTGACCGATAGATGATCCAGGACTTGCTCGGGAGAGCTTCCCCTGATCAACCAATCGTCCAGGTAGGGGTAGACGTGAATCCCCCCTTGCCTGAGATGCGCTGCCACCACCACCATGAGCTTGGTGAAAACCCTCGGGGCGGAGGTCAATCCGAACGGCAGGAGCCGAAACTGAAAGTGCGAGTCGCCAACCGCGAACCTCAGGTACTTCTTGTGCTTGGGATGGATCGGCACATGGAAGTAAGCATCCTTGAGGTCGAGTGACACCAACCAGTCCTGAAGCTGAATGGCCTGGAGGACTTGAGAGAGAGTAACCATCTTGAACTTGTCCTTCCTGAGGAGTTTGTTCAAACCGCGCAAGTTCATGATGGGTCTCAATCCCCCGTCTTTCTTCGAAATCAAAAAATAAGGGGAATACCATCCCTTGTTCCTCTCCGCCACAGGCACCAGTTCTATGGCGCCTTTCTCCAGCAGGGCTTGAATTTCCTGCGGAAGGAGCGGATCCGGACTCTGCAAAGAGAGGCTCCCCGGCGGATTGTCGCAAGGCCTGTGCCGAAAGGGAAGACAGTAGCTGTGGGTTATGATCTCCAGAACCCACACATCTGAAGTAATGGCTTGCCACTCTACAAGATGCTGCGCCAGCCTTCCCCCAACCTGCGAACCATGGGACATGGCCTCACGACTGAGTGGGAGCTGCTGCGGCGTTACCTGAGGGCAAAGAGGCAACTGCCCGAGCGGCCTTGGCACCACGGGTACCCTGTCGTCCACCTCTGGTACCCCTGCGATGGCCTCTTTGACTGCCAGCTCCTCTCGCTTTACTGAAGGATGAGTAATAGCGAAAGGAACCACCCCTCCACTGCTGTCCCCTAGGACGAAAAGGCAGAGGTTGGCGAACTGCAGCGCCCAACGCCTTCGCTGCAGCTTTTGAGGTCTGCAACCTCTCAAGGCTCTCGTCAGCCTTACTGCCAAAAAGGTGTTCACCATCAAAGGGCATGTTGAGGAGCCGGGACTGCACATCAGGACCAAACCCCGACTTCCGCAACCACGCAAACCTGCGTATCACGGTGCTCGCCGCCATGGACCTACTGACGCATTCAGCTAAGTCCAAACCCGACTGAACGGACTCACACATGGCATCCTTACCATCCTGGACCATAGCAAGGAAACCATCCCGCTCGTCCCCTTCGGGAATATGATTAGCCGCTAACGCAACACAGTTCCACAGAGTGTGCGTGAAACGCGACAAGGCACAAATGGAGTTGGCCGCCTGAAGCGCCATACCACCAGAAGAAAACACTTTCTTCGCCCAGCCATCAAAACGTTTGTCGTCCCTATCAGGAGGGATGGTAGGGTACGACGCCTGCTTCGCCGGGGCCGTGGCCGCCTGCACCACCAAACTCTCCGGAGTGGGGTGCCTGGTCAAGTAGCAGGGGTCGCCACTGGCTGGACGGTATTTTCGCGACAAGGATCTGCCCACTGCCGGGAGACTCTCCGGAGCAGTCCAAGCCGCCGCCACCCTTCTCTGTAAAGCCATATGGAACGGCAGAACCGGGTCAGTTGGGGGACCAACATCAAGGATGTCCGTCAGATCATCCTGCACAAACTCCCCTGGGGGAGCAGACCATCCCAAGTACTCCGAAACCCTAGCCATAAGGCGCCGGTACGAGGAATCAGCATGAGAGCCAGGCTCAGGCCTACAAAATTCCACCTCCGGAGAGGTGTCCAGACTACTGGCATCATGCAGTGACTGTCTCAACTCGTCAAACTGACTATGGCCCGAGACAATGTCATCCGGAACCTGACTAGGAACCAGGCCATCAGAATCCTCATCCGCCTCTGAAATATAGTCCAGGCGGCGAAAAGAAGGCACCCTAGAGTGCTTGCTCTTAACCAGAGCCTTCCTAGGGGGTCCACCCGTGCCCCGGGGTACCTCCGTCACGAAAGGCGTTGATGGCGTCGAGCGAATCGGCGCCAGCGTCGAGAGAACCGGCACCGGGAGGATCGACGTCGAGGAAATCGGCGTCGACGTCAGATGCAGCGCCTCCAGAATCGGCGGCGTCGACACAGCCCTCGAGGCCGGAGCCCCGAGCGTGCCCCTCGACGACCCGAGCGTCGACTTCCTCGAAGCCGGAGCCTCGAGAAAGCCTGTCGACGCCTCAGACGTCGATGTCTTCCTCGAAGACTTCACAGGTGCACACGGTCTCGAACGCGTCGAGGACCGGGACCTGGAACGGGTACGGCGAGAACGAGTCTCCTTGTCCGAACGGGACCTCTCCCGCGACTTGTGCCGACCACTCATGCGAGCGGTGTCTCTCGACCTCACATGACCGACCCCACTCGGGGGCGCGGACGGCTTAGTACCCTGCGCCTCAAGAATCGCCAGCATTTTCTTCCCGAAGGAAGCCCATTCCTCCGGCGTCGCACGGCTGGTGGGGTAAGCGACGTGCCGGGCAGAGTCCTCCGAGGAGGACCTGGAAGACGACCGGTGTCGGCGCTTCCGAGAACGCCTCGAAGGGGCAGAAGAGTGGCAAGACCGACTCATAGAAGGAGACCCATGAGACTTCCGACGATGACGCGGAGAGTCACCTCTCGAATCATCCGTCGAAAGCCCTGCAGACTTCGACTTCCTGGGCTTGGACATCCGACCTACCGACAACTTCTTCTTACGTTCGCGTAAGGCTTTGGACGTGAGCGACTGGCAGTCGATACAGTCATCCGTGTCGTGGGCCTCCCCGAGGCACCAGAGGCAGGCGTCGTGCGAGTCCTGTCATGATCTCTGCTTCCAAAAGGTCAGGGTTTTCCCAACTCCCTTGGAAGCAGATCCATAACCCAGGTTCCGAGTGCCAACCAGTCCCAATTGGGACCTTTTGGACCCAGTCCTGGCGCCAGTGGCACCAGGCTCATAAATATGCCCAGTCCCAGCGCTGGAAGCGCCGGGCTCATAATGCTTGGGTGGACTTACCTGCAGCAGACCATGCTGCTTACTTGCCTGCCAGTTGAGCCTCTGATCCCCTTGTGTTTGGAACTACTTTTCCTGTTGGGTGGGGCTGGAGCCACTCCCTAGATTCAGAACACTGGAACTCTTCTGGAAAGCAGGAACTCTTTTCTTACCTAGGCGTGGCTGTGGAAGGAGACACCTAAGCACTACAGGAGGCTATTTAAACCACACCCGGTGGATGAATCTTGCTTTGCGTTATTCTGCACCCTCTGCAGCAGAACGCTCATCGTGTCTTCTGCATCCGGTCCTGGGCCTAAGGAAAAAGGCTTACCATCCTGATTCCAGTCTTCAGCAACACCTATAAAGACAAGAAAGAACAGGTTAGCATTCCGGCATCTGAAAGGCAAAGGCTTACCTACTCTTCGTGCGCTCCGGAGGTCTTCACACTGCATTCTGGCATCTGAAAGACAAAAGCTTACCAACTCTTTGCACGCTCCGGAGGCCGTCGGCGCTGCATCCCGCATCTGAAAGACAAAACAAGGTGCGTTTAAAGACATTGGGGAACTTTAATACTCACGTGCCATTACTCCTTTCCACATCTAACCCAGTGGGTATTCCGGCACCCTTCAGCCGCTCCGAACTTGTATCTGCAAAATAAAAAGACAGTTAGAGCGCATCGTGAAGCCGGCAACAAGCGCTTACTTACGTGCTTCCAGGCGCTTCTATTCATCACACAGGCTCCATCTTCAACTCACTTCAGCCCGTCATCCGCCATCGCCGGAACCCTGCAAAACAAGAGACATCATTATTAAAGACTTTAAAGACATTTGAATGACTCGAAACTTACCGTTCGTGCAGTAAACAACGGACAGCAGTCCTCTGAAGTCAAGAGGCCTGCGCTACCTATCCAGTGAAGAAACTGGTTACAGCACCCTGCCCCGAGGCAGATGAAGAGCTCGGCATTCACTTACCTAAGACATCTTCTCTTCACGTCAGGCATACAGTGCACAGAGGTCCAGCCCAAAGAGCCAACCGGGTGCTACACATCACCTTTGAAGATACGGTATTCGCCCAGTCAAGACCGGCGCCTCTGTGAGAATCAGGTGAGCGTTACAAGTCCGTCACCGACATCTTGGACCCACACTCCCCGCACTTCTTGAAGCCCGGACGCAGGGTCGAAGACGAAGTAGAAGACATCCTCACACGAAGGATTTGCACAAAACAAACAGGTTCGAAGAACCGAGAAGAACAGAACTCCAAAGAGTCGAGGCGTGAACCGAGAATCACGAAGCAACACGTTCGCGGAAAAAACAGAACTGAGGCTACGGGCGTCGTGCGTCCTACGTCCTACTTATCACATCGGATGACGTCGGACGTCGGAGGAGGCCCTCGACGACGGCGCATCGACGCAGGATGCAGAAAAAAGTTTCCGAAGCAGCACAGTAAACAGCATTTTCTCCTGCGCCCTCGGCGCTCCAGTCCCCTTCCTCCTCCCCCTCCGTCCCCCTCCCTTCCTCGGCCTTCCCCGGCCCAATCCAGCCTCCCAACCCGCCCCTCGCCCCCTGATTGGTCCACGGGCCAAATGGAAACAACCACAAGGAGCCTGGCGTCCTCGCAGGCACCTTCACTGTGCAGGAGCTGGGCAAGGTGAGTCTCCCAGAATCCTGACCCAGATGCCCCTGAACTACCTTAAACGCTGTAAACAGTGTTTAAAAACAGCATTTTCTCCTGCGCCCTCGGCGCTCCAGTCCCCTTCCTCCTCCCCCTCCTTCCCCCTCCCTTCCTCGGCCTTCCCCGGCCCAATCCGGCCTCCCAACCCGCCCCTCGCCCCCCGATTGGTCCACGGGCCACATATCACAAACCCTCCCAGGGCAGCCCCCTGCTCGGCAGCCCCCTGCGGCGAAGGGCCACCAAGGCCAAGGGCGGCTCCTACAATGGCGGCTCCAGAGAGTGTCTGCAGGTGTCAGCAGGGGAAGCCAATGAAGCCACCAGACACCGACAAAACTGTAAGCGCTGACATGGGTGGGGAGTAGAACAATTACTCCACTCCAGAAAGCTCCTGCCACTCTAATTTACCTTTCAATGGCCTGCAGTATAATGTTAACCAGTACCACACCCCGAGAGAACCACAAAGATTAGCCTGCACCAAATCTAACACTGCACTTAGATGGTACTCTCAACCTTAGCCCGCATCGTATCTAGGTAGAAATAATGATTGTTAGCATATGCCACACTTAGATGAATCTCAAGTTTAGTCTGCGCCAAATCTAGACAGAAATGTAATTGTCAGCAAAAACCGCACCTAGATGGCATTTCAGAAATGTTATTGTTAGCATATGTGATTCCTAGCATGCACCACAATTAGAATTATGAACCTAGCTTGCGCAGCATCTAGATAGAAATGTGACTCTAAGAAAAGCTGCATTGAGAAGTGTGCCCAATAGCCCATGTGTATTTAGAAGTTGCGCCCAATAGCCTCTATGTATTTAGAAGTGTACCCAATAGCCTCTCTGAGAAAATTACATTAAGAAGTCTACCCAATAGCCTATGTGTATTTAGAAGTTGTGCCCAATAGCCTCTCTGAGAAAACTGCATTTAGAAGTTGTGCCCAATAGCCTCTCTGAGAAAAGTTGCATTAAGAAGTGTACCCAATAGCCTATGTGTATTTAGAAGTCGTGCCCAATATAGCCTCTCTGAGAAAGTTGCATTTAGAAGTTGTGCCCAATAGCCTCTCTGAGAAAAAATGCATTAAGAAGTGTACCCAATAGCCTATGTGTATTTAGAAGTTGTGCCCAATAGCCTCTCTGAGAAAAGTTGCATTAAGAAGTGTACCCAATAGCCTATGTGTATTTAGAAGTCGTGCCCAATAGCCTCTCTGAGGAAAGTTGCATTTAGAAGTGTACCCAATAGCCTATGTGTATTTAGAAGTCGTGCCCAATAGCCTCTCTGAGGAAAGTTGCATTTAGAAGTGTACCCAATAGACTATGTGTATTTACAAGTTGCGCCCAATAGCCTCTCTGAGAAAAGCTAGATTTAGAAGTTGTGCCCAATAGCCTCTCTGAGGAAAGTTGCATTTAGAAGTGTACCCAATAGCCTATGTGTATTTAGAAGTTTTGCCCAATAGCCTCTCTGAGAAAGCTACATTTAGAAGTTGTGCCCAATAGCCTCTCTGAGAAAGTTGCAATTAGAAGTTGTGCCCAATAGCCTCTCTGAGAAATGTTGCATTAAGAAGTGTACCCAATAGCCTATGTGTACCTAGAAGTTGTGCCAATAGCCTCTCTGAGGCAAGTTGCATTAAGAAGTGTACCCAATAGCCTATGTGTATTTAGAAGTTGTGCCCATTAGCCTTTCTGAGAAAAGCTGCATTTAGAAGTTGTGCCCATTAGCCTCTCTGAGAAAAGTGGCATCTAGAAGTTGTGCCCAATAGCCTCTCCGAGGAAAGTTACATTTAGAAGTGTACCCAATAGCCTATGTGTATTTAGAAGTTTTGCCCAATAGCCTCTCTGAGAAAGCTACATTTAGAAGTTGTGCCCAATAGCCTCTCTGAGAAAAGTTGCATTAAGAAGTGTACCCAATAGCCTATGTGTACCTAAATGTTGTGCCAATAGCCTCTCTGAGGAAAGTTGCATTAAGAAGTGTACCCAATAGCCTATGTGTATTTAGAAGTTGTGCCCATTAGCCTTTCTGAGAAAAGCTGCATTTAGAAGTTGTGCCCATTAGCCTCTCTGAGAAAAGTGGCATCTAGAAGTTGTGCCCAATCGCCTCTCTGAGAAAAGTTGCATTTAGAAATGTACCAAACAGCCTATGTGTATTTAGAAGTGTAGCTGGTTCCAGTATGGTCTGGAATGCAGGGAACGTTTGGAAGAACATGTAAACCCACCATATCACACCCCACGCTTACTCTCTCCTCTACATCACCACTCAAATAGAACACAGAGATACTATGACACCATTCGGTATAACTGTTCTCATACCAATACTTCTCGCTCACTCCCCATCACTCTAAGTAAACACCGCTGGTTACACACCCCCCAGCCAGGCGTTCTCCTCAGGCCTAACGCAGCCATAATCGGTCTGGATAAATCCTGCCAGAACGAACACATACCCCTGATATAAACCACCACACCTACCACTAAGAAGCAGCTATTTCACGAATAACACACCAGCTGCACACATACCCGGTGCACACACGCGCCGTTTGGCCCTCCCCACTCTCTACTGACTTGAACTTCGGTTCCCAAGGGCGTTCAACCTACCAGCGCCTTCAGACCATACCAATGGTATATAAGGCGCTATATAAGTGCAAAGTAACAATAACATTAACAATATGGAATACGTCGGAGGACCCAATCCCCTCGAAACAATGACTTAAACCATGTACAGATATTTACACAACCTGGATTAACAGCATCTACACTCTAATGTGTTTCTAGGGCAGGGAACCACACTTCATTAGTCTGAATTTTGCTAGTGGAGTTCTGAGACCCGTCTTCAGGACGCAGAAGATTAGTGAAAGTATTCAACTATAAGAGATGTATGGAGCCTAGCCATCATAGTTGAAACCTTATGTTAATTTCTTTTAGGTGTGGAGGGCAAATTAATTTGGACTTAAATGAGAACCGTAGCATAGATTCATCGTCTGGAAAAATCTGCAATTTGTCTTTAGTAAATCTGCATTTGACATAGAAACAGCTGAAAATGTGGGTTTCATCCCATCCTTTATGTTTCTGTTTCTTGTGTTATTCTTCAAGCAAAGCTTGCATTATTAGTGTTTTAAATGTTTTTTATGCGAGTATATTGTCTGAAATATATGAATTACATATTTTCTTTTTGTTATTATGCCTTAGGTTGAATATATAACTTGATGATATTCAATATTACTTGTTGAGTAGGTTATCTACAACTGCCGTGTGGTCGAGGTGGGTAGCTAGTGGTGTTCTCTGCTGTTTTTCATGTACATTCCTCAAACCCAACAGCCCCCTGTAAAAAAGAGGAACTCCTTGTTTGCTCAAATCATTTTCTTACTCTGTTAAGAACTACTACAGATGCCAGCTACTTACATCATGAATCAAGTCCTCTGCTCTACCAGCATCACTTCTCTGCCTCTTGGGCCTACGGTTGCTGCTTTGCACTACCCGCTTCACAAGGCCTCACCTTCCCTTTTCTACTCGGTTTCCCCAGTCTCTCACTTTCTGATGCTATGCCACGCTTTGCGGTCTGTTGCTCTGTCACTCTGCCTCTCCTCTCTCTGCATTCCATTATTGCCGTTTCCTTCCTATACCTTGTGCATCGGTTGATATAACTCTTCTTCCTCTCTCATATCATTACTCTGGCTATATCTGTTTTTTCATTTTCTCTGTTGTGGTTGTTACTCCTTTAGATTATATTTCTTGCACTGCCCCTTATGTTATTGGCCTGCCTTTCTCTAGTCTGGATTTTCTATTTCCAGCTCTCCCCATCTACTGTCGATCTGTGTTTTCTTATTTGACTGTCTCTATAAGTCTCTTTTGCTCTGCTTCAATCCCTCACTCCTATTGTGTATTTATATATAATGCACTGGGACATGGCCCTTAGGGATAGAAGTACAGGACAGGACAAACAAAAAACAAGGATTCCAGGCAAGAGGAGGACAGTACACAGAAAAGGTTATCATTTGAATAAGAAGGTCTTCAGTAGCCATTTGAAGCATGCGAGGGAGGAGCAAGACCTTAGATCTGGTGGCAATGCGTTCCAGAGGCAAGGAGCTGCCATGGGGAAGCAGCCCTTCAGGACCAGAGACAGTTTAGCTTTCGGGAGTCAGCAGGAGCCCCGAATCGTTAGATCTCAGGGTGCGTGTTGCAGGAAGCCAACCACAAGTAAGTTGGGCCTTTTCCAAAGAGGCAGGAGTGAACGATGCACAGCTTGCGGAAAACAATACGCTTTCTAATGTGCAGCCAGTGCAGAGATTTTCATGCCACTGAGACATGGTCAGATTTGTGCAGGCCGCAGACCACGCTGACAGCATTATTTTGAACCACGTGGAGGCGATTCAATTCTCCCTGACCTATACCCTGCAGTAAGTAGGCTTGAACAATAGTCTAACAGGAACCCCACAATGGCACAAGCCAGGGTGGCACAGCAGCTTGAGTCTAGAAAGGGACTGATATGTTCCAGAAGCTTGATATAGTATGAGGAACAGGACACAAGATGGCTAACATGAGTTTTCATGCTCAATTCTTGATAAAAAATGACTCCTCTTAACCTTCGGGAGAATTTTAAGAGAACATCTGGCCAATTCAACAGCTTGAAATGCTGGATCCAGATGACGAAGCGTATAGGAAGTGCCAACAAATCATGATTTCATTCTTTGAGTTGTTAAGAGCCAAGCCATTGAACAACACCCACCTGTGTATGAGATTAAAGGTGGTGTTGATTGTCAGGGTGTCAGCTGCATGGTTAGCTGTCAGGGGGGTGAGACACTGGGTATCATTTGCATAATTAGTGAAAATTACATGATTGGCCTCCAGCAAGTCAAAGAGGGTCAGGGTGAAGATATTAGTGTGGGGGACATACACAAGCCCTGAGGAAGCCCACAGGGCAGTACAAAACCCTCTGCAATGGCATTGTCGCAATATACCCTAGCTGTTCACTCTGACAAAAAGGAAGGACCCGGCTGGCTGCTTCAGAAGAGAAGGCGGCCGATTCTTGGAGTCGGGTGACCAGCATGTTATGGTCCATGAGGTCCAAAGCCGCAGTCTGGTCCAGAAGCATCAGAAGGGCTGCTTGTCCCTTATCTAGATGTTGCTAGATGTTAGTTTTCAGATCCAACAAAGTGGACTGCGAACTATGATGGCTTCTGAAAGCTGACTGTTTTGGGCTTAGAATATTGTGATGAACAAGGACATTTTGTAATTGCTGGCAGGCAATCTTGTCCAGGATTTGTCGGAGAAAGGGATTATTAGTTATGGGGCGATAACTGGCCACCACAGATGGGTCCAGTGAAGGTTTTATCAATAAGGGAGTAATCCATGCTCGTTTAATGGAGGTTGGAACATTGTTTTCCAGAAAGGATAAAGTAACACATTTAGCAATCAAAGGGGTAAGGAGGTGGGCACAAGATTTTACAATAGCTGCCAGGCAAATGTTCCCTTTACAATTGGTCGGCTTCAGTTATTGTTGAATATCCAGAATAATATCATCAGACACTTTAGAGAAGACAAAGCGAGGTAAATGGTCCAATGCTTTTCCTGTATTAGATACAGATTTGTCCTCTATTAAGGCTGTTTTATTAGCTATCGTGACACTTTTGATATTCTCAATCTTGATTTGCACAGAGTTCTGGATATCTGAACATCATTTCACATCCTTGGTGACTAGGGAAGTAGGTGGACAGGGGTCCTCCCATTCTTTTAGAACCCTAACCAATTCCCTTGAGTTGGAGGAAGCCCCCTTTATTACCATCTCATAAAACCGTTTTTTTGCATCACAGATTGTCCGCTTATGAGTCTTGACTGCCTCGGTGTAGTATTCTTTATACTCTTCAGGAGAGAGCGAATTCTGCCATCTTTTGAAGGCTTTGTCCTTCAAGGATTTTAATTTCCAAATGTCCGAAGAGTACCTTTTCTTTTACTGTTTTGTCTTCACCATTCGTTGTTTTAATGGTGCAAGATTGTTCCCTGCCAAATCCCTCATTTCATCATATACCGATGCAATTTTTGTGGCGGTTTCAAAACGATCAAGATTGTCAAATACAGGAGCAAAAAAAAGGAGCTTTGAAAGGAGGGGTCAATTTACGCAGATTGTGACAAAACCTTTAGAGGAGCATTCCTCTTTTTTCCAGGTGGCGAACTCAGCAACTGCTGGAAGATTAGAAAGTGGTCAGACCAGGGGCATGGATTTACTTCAATGTCATCTAGTATTAATCTGTGTGAGGATACCCAATCCAGAGTTCTACCACCATTATGTGATGGTTGGTTAACATGTTGTGTAAAGTTTAAGCTCTCTAGTGTATCCTGTGGAGACCTTGCCAGGGAGTCATCCGGGACGTTAAAACCAAGATTCAGGTCACCCAGCACAAGCACCTTTGAATGAGGTTTTAGTAGAGGAAGAAATCCAGCCACTGAATTGGACCAGAAAATCTTTGTTGCCATCTCATGTAGCTCATTGGTCTCTCTTCCTGTTGCTTGAATTCCTGTTCAGGATTGTCTGTTCTTTCTGACCCCTCACTTTGTTCTCTTGCATTGCTTAGGTTGAGAGTTGCTCTTCCTCGTTTTGTCTTTTGTCATAGCATCAATAAATATTCAAAAAGCTAAAAATGCCATCTCCATTTACAAATCTAGTGCAGCTTTACCAATGGGTGCTTTTTAGATGTGTGCAAACCTTCCTTTGGAAAGTTAGACTGGGAATTATAGAGTGAGAGGTTTGTCTTACCAGATGCAGCACTTGCTTGAATGCAGATGTTTTACCAGCACTGTATGCCATTACAAGTACAAGAGCCAAGATGAGGTGTGTTTTGAGCTATTACAAGTATAGCAGCCCTCGTAGGATGTGCTTCTTCTGAGCCATTTGTATAGCATCTGTGGTAGAATGCGTCTCTTCTCAGCCATTACAAGTATAGCAGCCCAAATGACGAACAAGTTACTTACCAACTGGTAACGTTCTTTCGACTGGATGTTCCTCCAACATATTCCACATCTTTGACATGTAATGTCCACAGCTGTGTAGTTCAGAACCATTTTCGGCATAGGGCGTCCTGCGTAGATGGCGTTGCGTCGATGTCCCTCAAAGGCCTCCGTCGAGGGCGACGTCACCGGATGTTATAAATAGGACGCACGGCCCCCGTAGCCTCAGTTTATGTTTTTTCACTCATAATGTGTGACATGCACATATCCAATGCCTGCTTGACTGCGTATAGCCTTGTGGAAACGTAAGCTGCAATCGCATAGGAAATTATCCAGAGGGGCAGGCTGGGAGGGCGATGTGGAATATGTTGGAGGAACATCCAGTCGAAAGAACATTACCAGTTGGTAAGTAACTTGTTCTTCGAATGGATTGTGTCCTCCAAAGTATTCCACATCTTTGACAGACTCCAAAAGCAGTACCAGAAAATGGAGGAAGGAAAAGAATTTAGAGTACCCAATCAGATGGCAGAATAAAGAACTGCCTTACCAAAGGCCATATCTTGACCATGAAGTGTATCAAGGGTGTAATGCTTAACAAAGGTGTGGATAGAAGCCCATGTGGCTGCATCACAAATGTTCTGAATAGGAACTCCCCTCTGCAGGGCTGAGGAAGTAGCCACGCCCCTAGCGGAATGAGCTCGCAACCCATCAGGAGGGACATTACCCGCCAAACGGTAACATTCAGTAATGGTGAGGATAATCCACCTGGACAAAGTCTGTTTTGTAACAGCCTGGCCCAATCGGTGACCAGCATACCCCTCACAGAGTTGATCATCCACTCTGACCCTGGACATCCTAGAAATACAAAAGCTAAGAGCTCTCATAGCATCCAACCTATGGAGTCGCTCGTCATCCTTACCAGGATGAGGAGGAGGATAGAAAGAAGGGAGAACCACTTTGTGGCTCAAATGAAATTCAGACACTACCTTAGGTAGAAAGGATGGACGTACCCTTAGTACAACCCTATCCTTGTGGTACACAGTAAAGGGCGGCTTGGATGAAAGTGCCTGCAAATCACTCACTCTGCGAGCGGAAGTAACAGCAACTAAGAACACTGTCTCGAAAGACAATAACCTCAATTGACAAGAGTGCAAAGGCTCAAACGGAGCAACCATAAGGAATTTCAAAAACAGATTCAGATCCCAAACTGGCACCTGGAAATAGGATGGCGGGAACACATTAGTGAGGCCTTTAAGAAATTGTGAAACCAAAGGAATCTTAAAGTAAGAACAGTCTTCAGACGAGCGCTAGAAGATAGACAGGCCGCCCGGTAACCTTTAATGGTACCCCACTTGAAGGCCAATGTGGGCCAAAGAAAGTAAGAAAGACAAAACCATGGGAATGGAACACTGAAAAGGATCAACATTTTGTCCTCTGCACCAGTCGCAGAACTTACGGTACAGGGATTTTGTTGCTGGCCGCCTGGCCGAAAGAAAACGCCTCTATCACGTCATCCGGGAGGTCCCAATGCTTATACCTCAACCTTTCAGATACCAAGAGTGAAGTTTGAGGGTCCTGGCCTCTGGATGGAGAACATGACCGCCCTTGCACGAGAGCAGATCCTCTCTGTAGGGAAGACGGCGTGGAGGGCAGATGGACATTTCTAGAAGGTCCGGGTACCATGCTCTCCTGGCCCAATCTGGAGCAATGAGGATCATGTGGGATCCGAACCTCTGTAACCTCCTTAACACTTGAGGAATGACGGGGGCTGGAGGAAACGCGTACAGCAGTAGGAATGATCAATCCACCACGAATAAGTCTCCTAAGGCGCCTCTCGGAGGAAATTCCCTTGAGCAGAATCTCTCGCACTTCCGGTTAGCACTGGTGACAAAGAGATCCATTTGTGGGGTTCCCCAAAGGGTGAAGATCTCCAGAAGAACTTCCCGAGCCAACTCCCACTCGTGAGAAATCATGCTCTGCCTGCTCAGAGCATCCGCCGCCGCATTGTCCTCTCTGGCCATATGAACTGCATAGTGAAATTTCCTGCTGAATTGCCCAGAACCAAAGCTGCATTGCCTCTCTGCACAACAGGAGTGACCCTACCCCCCCTTTTTGGTTGAGATAATGCATGGCCACTGTGTTGTCCGTCATGATCAGGACGGCCTTCCCCCACACAGACGGCAGAAAAGCCTTTAGGGCCAACCTGATGGCCCTCAGCTCTAACAGGTTGATGTGGAGTTTGGACTCCGACGAAGACAAACGACTGCTGGCAGTCAAGTCCTTGGCATGAGCTCCCCATCCTGTGAGGGAAGTGTCAGTCACTACAGTCACCTCCGGCCATTGTTGCCAAAACGGTTTCCCCTGCACCAGTTTCCCCTCGTTGGCCCACCACAGAAGATCCTGAGAGACCGAGAGTGGAATCTGAACGAGATCCTACATCTTGCCCGAGAACCGCGACCACTGCATCTTGAGGACCCATTGCAGGGATCTCATCCTCAGACTGGCTTTTGGCACCAGAAAAATGCGGGGTGCCATGAGGCCGAGCAACCTTGAGAATTCGAAAGCCAGGAGACTCTGGGCATGTTGAAACATGTTCACCATCAGCACAATTGATGAGCCCTTACCTTGGGAGGCGAGCACTTCCCCAAGGATGTGTCCAACACAGCCCTGATGTACTGGAGCTGTAGAGGTGTCAGATGCGACTTCTTTAAATTGGAGGGAGCGGCAGGTGAGACTGAGGTGAGCCAATGCTTCCTCTGGAGAGCGTGCATGGATCAGACAGTCGTACAGGTAGGGTTAGACATGAATCCCCCCTCGCTTGAGATACATAGCCACCACCACCATTAGCTTGGTGAAGACCCTTGGGGCGGAGGTAAATCCGAATGGCAGGACCCGAAACTGAAAGTGCGAGTCGCCAGATGCAAACCTCAGGTACTTTCTGTGTTTGGGATGAATCAGCACATGAAAGTAAGCATTCTCTCGGTCCAGAGACACCAACCAATCCTGAAATTGAAGGGCCTGAAGGACTTGAGTTACCATCTTGAACTTGTCCTTCCTGAGAAGTTTGTTCAACCAACGTAAATCCAGGATGAGTCTCAATCCTCTGTCTTTCTTTGGAATCAAAAAAATGGGGAATACCAACCCTTGTTCCTCTCCGCTACAGGCACCAGTTCCATAGCACCTTTCCCTGGCAGGGTCAAGATTTCCTGCACAAGGAGAGGATCTGGGAGCTTCAAAGAGATTCCCCGGTGGATTGTCTTGAGGCCGCTTTAGGAAGGGAAGGTAGTAACCGTGGGCTATTGTATCCAGAACACATGCATCCGAAGTAATGGTTCGCCATTGTTCGAGATACTGAGACAGCCTGCCCCCAACTGGCAAATAATGGGACATGGCCTCATGACTGTTTCGGAGTGGCTGCGGCAGCGCCTGAAGGCAACGAGGCAGTTGCCTGAGCAGCTCTTGCACCTCTGTTTCCCCAACCACCACGGGTACTTTTTCGCTGACTTTTTTGACTGGCAGCTCCTCTCGTTCTACCAAAAGAGAAGTGGTAACAAAAAGAACCTCCTCTCCACTGCTGTCACCTAGGACGAAAAGGCGGAGGTTGACGCACAGCTGCGCTCAAAGATTTTGCAGCAACTTTTGAGGTCTGCAACCTCTCAAGGCTCTCGTCAGCCTTGCTGCCAAACAAATGTGTGCCATCAAAGGGCATGTTCAAAAGACGGGCTTGCACATCTGCAGCAAAACCAGACTTTCGCAACCACGCAAACATGCGCATCACATTGCTCGCAGCCATGGACCGGCTAACACGGTCGGCCATGTTCAAACCTGACTGAAGGAATTCACACATGGCATCCTTGCCATCTTGCACGAGAGCAAGGAACCCATCCCTTTCCTCCCCCCTCGGGAATATGCTAAGCCGCTAACGAAACAATTCCACAGAGTGTGTGAAAATCTTGCCAAGGCACAAGTGGAGTTGGCTGACTTCAAGGCCATACTCCCCACAGAAAACACCTTGCACGCCTAACCGTCGAAGGATTTGTCATCCGTATCAGGAGGGATGGTAGGATACGCCGCCTGCCTTGAGGTGGCCGTAGCCGCCTGAACCACCAAACTCTCGGGAGTGAGGTGAGATTAAAGGTAGCTGGGGGTCGCTACCGGAAGGATGGTATTTTTTGGTTAATGACTTGATAACAGCCGGAAGAGATTCCGTAGACTGCCAAGCAGCCGCCACCCTTTTCTGCAATGTCATATGAAAAGGTAACACCAGGTCAGAGGACGGACCTTGATCTAAAAAGTCTTAGATCATCTTGCACAAAATCTCCAGGAGGACTGGACCAGCCCAGAGACTCCATGACCCAAGCCATGAGCCTCCTGTAGGACGACTCAGCACGAGCCGCAGGCTCAGGCCTGCCAAATTCCACTTCCGGAGAAGTGTCCAAATCACTGGTATCATGAAGAGTTTGCCTCAACTCTTCCAACTGGCTGTCTCCTGATAAGACAGGAGCTACATCAGGCTCAACAGGGTCCACATCGAAGTCTGACCTCTCCGCCTCCTCATGTGTGTCATCCAGACGGAGGTGAAAACCCTGCCTCGGGACAAAAGAAGGTCTGAAGTCCAACACCGGCCTCACAGACATAGAAGTAGCCTTCCTAGGAGGATCCACAGCATCAGGGACCTCCATCAGTAAATTAGGGTGAAAAATACCCAAAGGCGTCAAAAGTGCCAAAGGCTTCAGCCTCGAGAGCGCCGGTGGCTTCGGCCTCGAGAACTGCGCCGAAGGCCGGAACGAAGGCATGGCTTCGACGTCGGTATCCGACGGACCCAGCGCCGATCGAGTTGACGCCGCCCTTGAGCCCTGCCCGATTTCTGCGGTCTCCCTGGAGACAAGGACCGAGAAGGAACAAGTTACTTACCTGTAATTGTTGTTCTCCAGCAGGAGTCTGGCATAGATTCACATGCTCATGAATATTCCCCGTCGTCAGGCCGGGAATCCTCGGTAAAGAAAGAATCAGTATCAGTTTCGTTTCTGATCTGTCTTTCTCAGTAGTAACCAATCATTGGTCTTTGGGTCATACTGCCCCCAGCCAATGACTGCCCTCTCCCTAAGCCCCGCCTCTGGCAGCCATCCTCTGATTTGGTAGCACGCAAAGTGGCAGTATGATGAAGTGAAGAGCCGCAGAGGGGTAGGAGGGAGGGTTCGCATGTGAATCCATGCCAGACCCATGCTGGAGAACAGTAGTTACAGGTAAGTAACTTGTTCCTTCTCCAGCATGGGGTCTGGCATGGATTCACATGCTCATGAATATAAGAATACACAGCAGTACACACATGCACAACCAACGGGAGGTGGCAAAGGCTCAACATTAAGCAATTCTTACCTCCTCACCAGACTCACCTTAAGCAAACAGGTTGCGCAGCACTGCTTGGCCGACCCTGGATTCCTCCCTGGAATCCCGGTCGACGCAGTAGAATTTCGTGAAGGTGTGCGTCGACCTCCACGTAGCAGCCCTGCAGATGTCCAGCAGGGGCACACCAGACAAGAACGCCGTGGTAGCAGCGATAGCTCTGGTCGAATGAGCTCTCGGACGGCCAGGCCACGGCCGGTTTGCCAACCGATGATAGTGCATGATGCAGCCGGAGAGCCATCTGGAAATGGAAGCCTTTGAGAGAGCCTGCCCTTGGTTCACAGGCCCAAAGTTCACAAATAGCTGTGATGTCTTCCGAAAACTCTTTGTGGGGTCCACGTAGAACTTCAGCGCTCTAGCCACATCCAGCGAGTGCAAAGTCCTCTCGGCCGGCGACAAAAACAAAACAGGTAACACCAAGGGCTCGGTGAGGTGGAAGTCTGACGGCACCTTGGGCATAAAGGAGGGGTGCGTCCTCAGCACCACCCTCGTGTCGTGAAAAGTCAAGTATGGGGGCTTGCAGGATAGGGCCTGGATCTCTCCCACTCGCCGTGCGGAGGTGATGGCCACAAGAAACGCAGTCTTCCACGACAGGAACTTCAACGGTGCCGAATGCAGGGGCTCGAATGGCGCCCCCATGAGCCTGGCCAGCACCACGTTGAGCTCCCACGCCAGGGCAGGGGCCTACACCGGCGGGAACGATCGGAACGGTCCCTTCATAAATCCCAAGACCAGGCGATGGGACCACAAGGACGCCCGTCCTGTGGTTCTGGTGTATCGGGAGATTGCAGCCAGATGTATCTTGAAGGCGGCGCGAGCCAGTCCAGCCTCGGCCAGCGACAATAGGTAAGGCCGCACTTGAGGGGCCGTAATCCGTAGAGGGTTAATCTTCTGTGCACGGCACCAGACAGAGAACCTCTTCCACTTATGTCCGTAGCACTTGAGAGTTGAGGACGCCCTGGCCTTTGCAAGAACCTCTCTGTAGTCAGCCGGGATATCGTACCTTCCAAACTCTAGTGCTGCAGGAGCCAGGCCTGCAAGTTCAGCGACTCTGGGTTGTGATGAAGTATGGCGCCTCCTTCTCTGGAGAGAAGATCTGCATCCGTCGGCAGATTGAGTGGTGGGGACGCTGACAAGTCCAGAAGGTGCGGGAACCAGATCTGCCTCGGCCACTCCGGTGCGACGAGGCTCATCCTGCTGGTTGGCGAGTCGGAGCAGCAACGGCAATGGAGGGAAAGCATATAGGAACAGGCCGTCCCAGGGGAACGAGAAAGCATCGCCCATGCTCCTCGGCTGGGGAAACCTGCTGCCGAACCTCTGGCACTTGGAGTTTGTCGCCGTTGCGAACAGGTCGATCTGCAGTTTTCCCCATCGTCGGAAGAGTCGATCCACTTGATCCTGACGTAGTTCCCACTCATGGCACGAGCGCAGCTTCCTGCTGAGTGAGTCGGCGATGGTGTTCTTTATCCCTGCCAGATGAAAGGACACCAGAAACATCCCTTGGGCGACGGCCCAATGCCACAGATCCTGGGCTTCCTTGGAGAGGGCTGAAGATCTGGTTCCTCCCTGGTTCTGGATGTAGAATATCGTGGTGGAGTTGTCGGTGAAGATTATCACCACCTTGCCCTTGAGGGACAGGAGAAAGGACCCGAGGGCCCAGAACACTGCACGGAGCTCCAGAATGTTGATGAGTGTTAGGCAGAAACCTGTGCAGTTCCCTTAGGGACCACTGCAAAAGATTTAAGACTACAGGTGTTGGCAGTAAACCCACTTGGTAGCAGTCTGCACCACTCAGATTTACCTGGTAGCTGTGGCTGAGCAGTCAGACTTCCCTCAAGAAGAGTTAGGCAGTATGCAGAGTATACACAATAGGCACTCAGGTACAATAATACAAGCAAACACTGACCAGAGCTTTGGTATCAAAGTATATAATTATTTATTTAAAAACACACAGTTGAAAACACTCCAGCACTCTTATTGTAAAATATTATAAGCACAGTTACTATTGTAATATATACACCCCTTATTCCTTATCAGATAAGTCACTGTAAAACACCACTTATTTTCATACAGAGGTGAGCGCTTAACTAGATGGCACTCCAATAAGTTTGTGAGAAAGGGAGGGAAAAAGACAGAATATGAAATGGTACACCCCCCTAAGATTCAGGAACACGGTTAGCAAGGCAGAGAGCAAAAAGTCACTGGTGAGCCAAAGTCCAAAGGCTGGGCCCACTCAGAGAGAGCAGAGCAAAAATGCGCCCAAGATCACACAGTTACACTATGCTTAGAAAGTCTTGCAGAGGGTTCAAAAAGGGTTTAGAGAGGCTTTAGGAAAGTTTAGCCAGGGTGTCCCAGACTAACCCAGGTTCGAAAGCCGGGGGCTAAATCTACCCCGTACAGTCGGTAGCAAGGGAAGCCAGGCGGGACACGGTGGCAGTTGTTCCTGGTAGTGGGTGCAAGTCGCGTCAACATCCAGGGGAAGAGAAGATCTCGAATTGGAGGAAAGATGAAGGTCGTTGCACTACCAGGGAAGAAACCAGCCGCAGAGTCTTCCGGTTAAAGGTGGTACCTTTGTTTCGCGGTCGTGGTAAAACGTGGTATCCCGGTTGCAGGGGTGCTTGGCACGGGCAAGGTAGCCACGATATACGTCGGGAAAGCGAAAAGACGGTGAAACTGGTTATCCCCACCAGTCAAAGGAAGCAGACTCTCCAGCGGGAGAGCTCCTCTGTCGTTGGGAAAAGTGGTGAGGCAGTCCAGCAGGGCTCCACCGGTGGTGGTGGTGGTGGTGTCGTGGCAGGTCGGCTCAGCTTCTCCCTCGTCGGATTCTTAGGTCCTGTGGTGACTTCTGAAGTTCCAGTCCCCCAAAGCCCTGCTTTTATGCAGCAAACCCCCATTCACTCAGCCTAGCTGTCACTCAAACATGCTAAGTGGTGAGCCGGCCGGCTCACCACTTGGGCCAATCAGGATGGAGTGCGACTTGAGTTGCCTAGGCAACTCAGTCCAGGGTCCCTAAATTTTCCTCCACCCCTCCTAAGTACCCCAGACAGAGTGGCACCACTTTGGAGGGCTTTTGTGGAGAAGCCCGCCAAAAAGTGGAACAAAGGGCTCGACTTGGGTTGGAGTCACAGAAGAGAACACAAACGCCATTTTAGAATCAAGTTTTGGCAAAAAATACCAACCGGAGAATTAATATTAATTTAATAAACCGGCGGTATGTTCGAGGCTACCGTAAATATTTAAATAAAGATAGTAGCCTAAAACAATGGGAAATCCCATAGGAAAATATTTGCGGTTGAATATAAAAAGTAGTATCCACTGCCACCAGCCAAAACTCGATCATTGGGGACGGAGACGTGCCCCCTCGACTAACAGACCCTGGGGCAATCGAATTGCCCCAGCCAGTACGTCCACAATATGATGGCTTGTACTGGTTCTGTTCAGAATTTAAGACTAGTAAAGTCAATGGTGACTTTACATGCCCTGGGAGACAGTAGTCAGTCCCAGGGTATGGAGTCTATACTGGGGGGGGGGGTATGGAGTCTATACTGGGGGGGGTCACTATGACACCCCTGTGTTACTGCACTGAGGGTGCTGTGTAACACATCACAAAAACACATGAAGCCCTATGGAGTAAAAGACCCCATAGCCCATTAAACACATCTAGATTCAAAGAAACGCACTCAAATCATGCCCAAGAGTGAGGGTAAAAGAGTCTCACTCTTGGCAGGAGAAAAAAAATAAACCCCAAAAATCCAGCAAAGCTGCTGGGGGACTCACTAGGTTAGGAAATTCAGCCTAAACAGAGAATTCTCCCCAACAATGTGGCGCGGCTTCTCCTCCGGGAGCCAAAGGCCTCTCGCGTGAAGTTCTCCGGTGTGCGCTCCCCACCCTTCCAGGGAGGCATCTGTCGTCACCCTTATATGGTGAGATGGGGTCTGAAAGTCTGTGCCCGCCGTCAGATGAGCGCGGGTGCCCCACCACCAGATCGCTCGTCAGAAGGTCTTGTTGAGCGGGATCCTGTCCTCGAAGCTGCCCGTCACTTGGATCCAGCTGGCGTCGAGGAACTCTTGCAGAGGGTGAAGCCTGCACAGGCGCACGAGATATATGCAGGAGGACATCATCCCAAGGAGGGACTTGATGGACCTCACCCTGGCCACGTCTGTGGCCAGCGGACGCTGCACCTTGCCCAGGATGGCCTTCGTCCTTTCCTCCGACGGCGAGGCCAGATGTGCCACGGTGTCGAGCTTGGCTCCCAGAAACAGTGTGACTTGCGACGGGACCAGGTGGGATTTGGGAAAGTTGATGGAGAATCCCAGGTCTGTGAGCAGCTGGACGATCTTCGCTGTGTGATCAACGGCGAGCTCCTTTGTCCTTGCTGGATGAGCCAGTCGTCCAGGTAGGGGTAGACGTGGAACCCCTGCAGGCGCAGCAGCGCCGCCACCGGTGCAAGGCACTTGGTGAACATCCTGGGTGCAAACTTCAATCCGAACGGGAGGGCCTTGAACTGGTAGTGCCGTCCTTGGACCACGAACCTGAGGAACGTTCGGTGTCCTTTTAGAATGGGGATGTGGAAGTACGCATCCTCCAAATCCAACGACGACAGGAAATCGCCCTCCCCCAGCTGTCCAAGCATGTGCTGGAGGGTGATCATCCGGAACTTCTGTGCCTTGATGTACTTGTTCAGTCGTCGCAGGTCCAGGATGGGGAGCCATCCTCCTGTCTTCTTTTTCACAAGGAAGTACCTTGAGTATACTCCAGAGCCCCAGAGCCTCTTCGGGACGAGCTCGATGGCACCTTTTTTTGAGCATCGCCCTTACCTCCAATAGCAGTTGAGGGACGTGATTTTCCTTCCTGGCCACGGGTGGAATGCAGGGGCACTTTTTTAGAAATTTGAGGGCGTGCCCCTGGGCCAGGGCGTCCAGCACCCAACAGTCGGTGGAGATGGACTCCCACACGCTGACGAACTTTGCCAGCCGGCCTCCCATCAGGGTGCTCCGGTGGGGGCCGACACCGCTGTCGGTTCAATCTTGCTTGGAGGACGCCTTGCCGCCTTGGCCTCCCTGGCGACGACAGCGGGGTGCCTCGTCCTCTATAGGCTTCCTGCGATGAGGAGCGGGCCGCATGGCGGTACGTAGAGGAGCCACCGCCGAATCCCTTGGAGGCACCCTGCTTGCCTCCGGTGCTCCGAAAGGACGGACTTCGTTGCCGGAGAACGCCTAGGGCCTTAGCTGTCTCTGTGTCCGCCTTGATGGCTTGGAGGGACTCATCCACTGTTTTTCCCAAACATATTGTTCCCGTCGAACAGCATGTCCAAAACCTTGGCTTGTACGTCCTGGCGGAAATCCGTCGCCTTGAGCCACCCTCGTCGTCTAAGGCAAATGCTGTTGCCTAGCTGGCAGAAACCGGTGTCGGCAATGTCCGTTGCCACCATAATGGCGTGGTCCGATGCCACTTCGTCTTCTTGCAAGATCTCCAGGGCCTTGGCCCTCTTGTTGTCCGGTAGGAAGACCAACAGGGGGGCGATCTTGTACCATAACTCCCTGTCATAGCGGGCCACAATTGCGAGGGCGTTGGCCGCCTTAATCATTGTTGCCGCCAACGAGATAACTCGTCGTCCCATTGCGTCCAGCTTCTTTCCTTCGCCGTCCGGCGGGGAAGTTGACGTTGAGGCTGATCCCCCCCCCCCCCCCCCCCGCTTTCTTCTTGGCCGCCGCTGAGACGACCGAGTCAGGGGTCAGTTGCGCCCTAAGGTACAAAGGGGCCGCGTCGGGGACCCGGTACTTCTTCTCGTACTGATCCCTCTTGGCAGGCGTCGTAGACGGGTTCTTGAGAAGGGTGAGACCCTTGTCCCAGATGTCATCCAGCAGAGGCACGACGAGGACTGTTTTCCTCTTGGCCTCGCGCCGTTGGTAAAGGAAACCTTCCTTCTTCTCTCCGAGGCAGAGCTGAAAAAGCTTGGATGCCCTGGCGATCATTGCATGGAAAGATCCGATCTTGTCGGGCGGGGAGGCCCGGGCTGGGGGCGATGGGAGCTCCGTCCCGTCGTCACCGCCGTCGGTACTCGTCGTGGGCGTGTCCGTTCCCGTGTCATCCCCAGGGACGGGGGACGTGGGCAAGTAGGCCGCGAGGGCTGAAAAGGCGGGGCTGGATGGATCCGTCTTCTCTTGTTCGGGGGGCTTACTGCCGGGCCTGGGTCTGGCTCCTCCGTCGAGGCTGGTTCCGGATCCTCCGTTGGTGGTAAGGGCAATCTCGTCCTTATCTCTGAACATAAGGATTGTATCGCCAACAAAATGGCCACCGAGTTATCCTGCGGCTACGGAAGCAACGGGAGCGATGGGCGACTAGGACCCTCGCCGGTGCCGCAGTCGCTCTTGTCGTCACCTTCGTTGGGATCCCTCCCATGGGAACGGGCCTCTTCAACACCCTCTAAGACGCCCTCTAAGACGTCTACCAGCTCCTCCTCGGATGCTGTGTCTGTGTCCACAATAGCCACCGCCCCCCACCCTCTTTCTGCCGGGGTCTTTTTGATGGGTCTGAAAGAGGCTTCCACTGGGGGTCTTTTTGATGGGTCTGAAAGAGGCTTCCCTCCGTGGAGGCAGGGAGACTCTGGGCCCCGAGGTCGCCTCCACTGTTGTAGCCTCCACAGGCTGCGCCAGGGCCGCCGCGACTTCCTCGATAGAGGCCTTGGCCGGGTGATCAAGGCTTTTACCTCCTTGTGTGGGCCTGTGGCCTTCACCTTGGGGGGAGGGTCACCGCCTCGCTACCCCTCGGCCGGATCCTTCGAGCTCGACCGTGGCCTCTCCAGAAGCTTCGCCGGGTTCTCAGCCTTCCTCTTCCCTGAGCCAGAGCGTTGGCTCGTGGTTGATGGCGCAGGAGAGGGTGCGCCCTGCCTGGCAGCCGAGGAGCCTGACCCTTTGGCGCTCCTGGCGTCTGCGGATTCGCTGTGCTTTGCCTTCTGTTGGGCCCCTGTCGCTGGGGCACCCTCACAGGACTTAGAAGACCGCTCGGACTTCTTCTTCTTCTTCTTCTCACCTGACGGGTTCTTTCCTTCCAGCCAGTTGGAGAGACGAAGGTGTCGGTCCCTGATGGTCCCTGATGGTCCATTCCGACATGTTCCTGCAAAACGCACAGTACTTGTCCTCATGAAGGCAGTAGACATTTCGAGTGCTCGTCCTCCTTGAACACATTCTGCAGCTGGCATCCAGGGCAAACCCTGAACAGCTTTCCAGGCGTCGAGCTTCCTTTTCTCCTGGGCCATGTTCGGGTAGGCCGCAGAAACTTCTGGACTCCTCCAAGAAGTGTAACTCGACGAAATCTTCACCCTTGAGGGGCGTAGAAAAATCCGACACGGATCACCGTTACGGTGGAGCTTGAGGCTCTATTTGACCGAAAAATTAGAAATTCTCCTTGAAAAAGCGCGAAAACGCAGCAAAGCCTCGAGAGCTAAACACGAGGACTCCCAACACTTGAGCGTGCGATAAAAATCTGAGGATGGCTGCCAGAGGCGGGGCTTAGGGAGAGGGCAGTCATTGGCTGTGGTCAGTATGACCCAGAGACCAGTGATTAGTTACTACTGAGAAAGACAGATCAGAAACGAAACTGATATGGATTTTTTCTTTACCGAGGATTCCCGGCCAGACGACGGGGAATATTCATGAGCATGTGAATCCATGCCAGACCCCATGCTGGAGAAGCACGTTTCTTTCGACTATCCTGAGCCTTGTCCGAATGGGACCTCAAAGGTTCCCGACGAGAGTCGCGTAAAGGACCCGAGCCTGAAGGCCTGCGAACCACAGTACGAGACCGTTCCTTGCCGGCTTCGTCAGCAACATCTGCTACCGAAAAGCAGCCCATTCCTCTGGAGTGGAGTACTTGGTCGGACAAGCCACTTTCCTTGCTGTACCATCCTCCGAGGAGGACGGGGAAGGCGACCAGTGATGGCGCTTCCTAGAATGCCGAGACAAGGAGGAATGGCGGGAACCCCTCCGGGAGCAAGACCCCCGGGACTCCTCCCGACGCAGAGAATCTTCCCTCAAATCGGTGGACATCCCCTTGGACTTAGATTTACGGGACTGTACTGAGTTTAGAACCCCTACCTACCTGAAGCTTTCCCTTATGCTCCTGCAAGGCCTTAGCAGTCAGCGACTGGCATTTGGAACAGTCGTCGGTGTTGTGACTCTCGCCCAAGCACCACAAACAGATGTGATGCGGATCGGTGACCGACATTTTAGACTTGCAGTCCCGGCAAGTCTTGAAGCCAGACCGCAGAGTCGGAGAGGTCGAAAACGGACCTGAGGCTACAGGCACCATGCGTCCTATTTAAAACATCGGGTGACGTCGCCCTCGACGGAGGCCTTTGATGGACATCGCCATCAACGCAGGACGCCCTCTGCCGAAAAAGTTTCCGAACTGCACAGCTGTGGACATTACATGTCAAAGATGTGAAATACATTGGAGGACACAATCCATTCCAAGTGTGTGTTCTGAGCTATTACAAGAATAGCAGCCCTCATGGGATGTGTGTGTTCTACTTCTGATCCATTACAGGTATAGCAGTCCTGATGAGAGGTGTGTGTCCTGAATCACTGAACAATTAGTAGTTCTTTTGATAAGTCAAAAGCTGTCAGCTCTGTTGCAATTGAATGTTACCTGCATCTTAAACACATACCTCTGATGCAGAAGCATTAACTCGCCCATCAACAGGATTTGAACTAACACGTTACACAATGATCTCTACAGCAGGGTTATTGACCCACTAAGCTACTCAACAGGCTGTTCACTTGGAAAGGCACATAGGGTTAGGATACTGGTAGTTCCATGTGAGACTTGCCTGAGATACCTGGCTCGTCAAAAGCGGTCAGCCTGTTTGGACTATCCTATATGAGTTAGGAGATTCATAATGAGGCTTTGAAATGTGCTGGATTTTTGTCAGTTGGACTCAGTAATCGGACATGGGAGAAGCAGAATTTTTTAAAAGCGCAAGACCAAGCAGGAGGGATTGAAGTATATGACAGCAGTGCTATCTTCTCACACTGTGCATCAAACCAGCTCAGGAGGATGGTGGGAAGGACCTATGTGAAAATACCAAAACGTTTACTGTGAGGTTGAAAATCGTGCATATAAAACAATAAATTTTTCTTTATTTTTAATGCAGGGAAACTCCCCCTCCAAACACCCCGCAGCCCTCCTAACCCCACCACACCCCCCACTATATTAAATACCCTACCAAAAAAAAACCACCCCCAATCTACCTATTTTTACAGGAGAAATGTGTTGTTTTCCATGCAAGGTTTTCTACCTTGCAGTAATGGGATGTCGATATTTTGTAGGGATACCGGTGGGAAGAGGTCAGACAATGTTCTTGCGCAGTACTTTAGCTTGCTGCAGAAAATGCCAACAAATGTTTGTGCTTTGTCATGACAGCAGCTCTGTTAAGAAATTCAGGTACTGTCCCAAAATATAGCAGTCCTGATCAGAAATGTAGGCATGATGCAATCAGCCATGCCGCGTATAATTGGCATTGTACCATGACGTGCGTATAGCAGCTCTGCTGATAAATTAGGCTACTTTGCCTGAATATACAGCAGTCCTGTTGAGAGCTACCAGTACACTATGTGCAACTGAAAATATATACAGCACTGCTTCTACCTGCATCCATTATACTGGCTTGCAGTGGGTGGGTGGGAGGTCAGAAAGGGAGTTAGTTAAAGTAAAGTCCAGACCACATGCCCAGCTATTCCTTGCTCTCTAAGACAAAAAACTAAGTACAGTGCCCTTTCATGTATGTGAATGCACACAAACACATGCTAGCTCAAGACTTAAAAAATTCATCTTTATATAGAACACTGAAAGCTTTTCCTTCTCAAAAATGCCAAACAATTGCTTGCTGGGAGACTCTTCTTATACTTCGGCATCAAGAACCCTGAGCCATTAAATGAAATTTATGCGCTTCCGGGATGAAAAGAACAAGTATGAAAAACCCATGCTGCTCCAACTGCACTGCTTCTATTAAAGCTGATTAAAACATAGGAAAATGATGCAAAAATGCAGCCCGAGATAATCTTAATTTTACACAATACTACATGTGTCCTAAAGCAATATGAAATGCATGTTCATGATTCAAAATTATTTAATAACACTGTAAACTACAAAATGCAGGCAGTTGAACAAAGTAAACAAAAACACAAATTCCCTTCTACATTACTCAGAAAGCATCATCTTGATAGAATTATTAACAGAGGAGAGTGTTTAAAAAATAAACAGAGCAGGACTCATCCCAGTTGCTTCTTTCAAGGAACTGCGTGGATTTCTAAAGTAAAGAGTGGATTTGCAAGCTGCTGCGTGCCAGGCTGTCACTAGTGAACCCCATGATTTATGGGGTTACTTCTACAAATAGCCGGTGTAAGCTGTACGCAAGGAATCATTAAAAGGGCTCTATTGACAAGATTTCTGGGTGCAAAAAAGGCCTTATACGCACCTTATCTGGAGGGCTGGGTCCACATCACAGGTCGCGCAGACAGGATCCCTTAACTCCTCAGCCCACATAGGTTCTTTGGCACTTGCTCCTGTGCACCAATTCACCTTCACTTAGTTCCCTTTGATTGGCTTCTTGGCTTTATGTGGATTCTTGTACTCCTCTGGCTTCTGCTCGTTAGCCACGTGGCTCTGCCACCTTGTGTCACACACCTCTTGCCTTGTCACACTGCAATCACTCATAAAAGTTCACTGTTTGGCTTTCTTGACCTGACTTCAAGGTTTAAGTTAAATCGTTGTGCAACATACATTCAATTCAGTTCAGTTCAGTGTTCAATGTGCACTTATGTTGTTTCATGTTAAGGTTCTATTCTGTTCGGTATTCAATATGCATTTATTGACTTCACTGACTGTTATTCACTTGCGGTCCACTAAAAGCGCCCCAGAGCCTCAGCACCCTCCCAACACTTACCAGTCTTCTGTGTCTCTTCTCTGTGGTTCCTCTAGACTTACGTAGCTGGGAAAGCTCGCCTGTTGTGTGTTCCTCTCTACACATTGGTACCTGCAATGCTTTATCCTGCATGCGGGCGGCGTCCTCTCTGCTCAAGGCTCATCAGCAGCTCCTGCTGCTCGCTCTGGGGTCTGCTGCTCGCTCTGGGGTATGGAGGCTCCCAGACTTGGGGAAAGCACACAGCCCCTTCACATCGTGTCCCAAACATTCACTTGGATAATTTCTGGCATCCTGGCTCGTTCTCCGGCCCTACCACGACTGCATCCTCACACGGGTCTCTTGCTCGTCTTCCCCTGGTCTTCCCCACACAGGTCTCCCTGTTGCTCCCTGCACCGGTCTCTTTGCTGCATCTCCTTTTATGCACCTGCAGCCCCTTGACAGGCTGCAGGTGTGGATGCTTAATTAGCCATGCCTGACCATAATTAGAGGACAAGCATCTTCCTCGTCCCAGTACTAAAGTGGTGAAAGGTTGTAATCTTCATTGCTCTTAGTGGTCTCTTTTTCGTCCCAGTACTGTTAATTGTCATATGTGGAAAAATGAGGGGGAACTGGGTAATAAAGCCCATTAAGGTTGGGGAAGGGCTGGTCATCAATAAGGAAAGGGGGATACCGTGTCTCGCCCGAGGGCACCTCACTCCCAGTCCCCAAGGACACTCCACCAAGGTGATCCTCCCCGCTTCAACACCCCCAGGGTCAGGATCCAATACTGATGGCCTTTCCCTGGCCACCTGCACAGAGGATCCCACTGGAGGAGTGAGAATACCCTCCGGTTTCTCACAGGACATAAACACAAAACAAATTAAAGTTTATACCACTTGAGTACATGAGTTTGGACATCAATGGTTGATCTCAACATTGACTTCAGTATAAATGTTATTAGGGCAACATTTTTAGTACAGAAACTATCTTTCAAACGAGACACTAGAAATTAAAATATTGCCAATAAATAATGGCGATCCTGAAGAGGTTATGTGCTTCATTTGCAGCCATCTTGATTACGTCATCAATACTACACCCCACGCACCATAGTGACCCCATGGAATTTATTCACTTATTGCTATTCTGATGAAACAAAACTGTCTCACATTTTACTCTATCAAACTGGCAAAGGGGTTGTTTTTTCTACATATGCTCCTGTATTTAAAAGAAAAGGTTTGGTAAACGTTTGGCAACTGTTTCATAGTAAAGTAGCTCACAGATTGGGGTATGGTGATTTGAGCAGCTTCAGAAGTGAGGGAGGGGTCTAGAAAGACCCAAAGGATGGTTTTTCTTAGCTTTGAAGAGATTATGGGTTAGGAGGACTGAGTTGGGACAATTTGATCATAAATTGAGGATGGATTGGGGTTTCAAAGAAGCAAACATTTGGCTTGGACAATATTCACAAAAAGCATACATCTATTCATCCACATCAGTCTGATTTAGGGTTGAGGCAATATGGTCAAGATTATGCCAGGTCTCCCAATCTAGAGCTTGGCATTTTCTTCAAAGTTGAGGGTTGATTATTTTAATCAAAGGATGCACAGACTTGATAGTGACTGCCTTTGCAAACTTTGGTGAGTATGTTGGTCAGAAATTGTTTGAACCAGTGATGGGTGAGATGAGCCACAGCGGTAAGATTATCAAGATTAATTTGGTGGGTCAAAGTGTCCAAATCAGTGGACAAGTTTACAAAGGCTGAAAGGGGCCCATAGGGGTCCCTAACGTCTATGGAAACAAGGCGAGTCATCACACACAAAGTTGTATTCCCAAAGCTAGGGTTTATTGTTGGCCAACTCGGTCTCACGCCGCAGAACGTGTATCTCTATACCTCGAGGGACGCAAGAGTGTGAATTACGTACATCAGTTACATATATACAAAATGCATATCAAACAATCAGCTATGACATGTTTAACACCCCCCTTTTATTGGGTTTCTTTGAACCTGGTGTGATGATGGACATCTCCGACAACTATGACACCTTCAAACATCTATTCTAGTAACAATTTGCAATTTTTGAGTGCGGAGGCATCTTTCAGTTGTTGAATAGAACACAGCGCTTCTGTTCTTGGAAGCGAGCTACATACGGGGCGAAGAGTTGCATTCCAAACCTTGCTATCTATTAGGTGCTATTCGTGCCCTGGAAGCCGACACGCTCTAGCGGGCTCAGCAAAGGGGGGCCGTAAGAAAAGCATAATTCAAGCCTTTAGCTATATTATTCTAATATATTCTACCATATAACGAGACTAGCTGGCCGCTGTGAAATGATTAAATGCCCTGTAGCTCTGCTTCAAGGCTACATTCGAGGGGGAGCCGGGCATTCTTCCTGGCGCTGCCTACGTTTGTGTTTCAACAAACTCTTGTTATCCTCACGGCCCTGCGGCCTTGTCCTTTTTACGTGCAGACAACAATGTTTTACAGTTGAGCAGTGTAAGCGGAAAATATGCTGCGAAGCAATAGGAACAGAAAGCAATGGGCAATGGTTAGAAAACAAAATGGCGATTCTTGTTACATCAAAATGGCCGTTCAGTGGCAAACTTAAAAACCTATATTCTGTCATATCGTGCATGAGGCAGTTGTCCCACGGCCACCAAAATACGTTTGCGGTCACACAGTAGAGGTATCCATTTTTCTAGACTGACAAACCCTCCTTTGGCCGTATGCCAAACGTCTCATCTATTTATTGAAACCTCCTCTAGTGATGAGTCTGAAATATTTATGTCTGAATTTTGCATGCTATCGTAAACATAATCGTCTTCATCAATATCTATTGCCATCAACTCTTTTACTGTTCTCATCTCATTTGGGTCTTGGTCAGTTCGACCATGAGGTTGTTTTTTCTTTGTCATCATATGCATACATCCTTCCGTACATCCCTCAGTTACCTCAGCGCAAACTATTGGTAGGCAATGTATGCAACAGCAGCACGTTAGGAATATTCCAAACACCACTACTAATATTGAGATCAACTTCCATCCCCAAAACCAAGATCCTTTTCCCCAGCTCCCTTCTCCAGTAGGGAGTTCAGAGCTTAGGACATGCATTTTCTTTATTGCTTCAAAGATCGTAGGGGAATAGTCATCGACATAAACGCAACAAGCTGAGCCCACTACTTTGCAAATTCTCCCACGATCAACCAAGATCACATCGAGAGCCATTCTATTTTGCAGCGTCATTAACCTGATTCCTCTTTCTTCCAACGTCATGTTAAATAATATATCTGTTGTTGTGTTTATGGTATTTTTTAGGATTCTGGACAGCTGCCTTATATTATAGGAGTTCACTATCTGCCCTAAGAATGGAATGAATGATTTTGCTACATCAGTTGCTATTAAAACACCCTCGTCAGTCCTTTTGCCTCTAGTTCTGGATAGTCTGGCCATGTCTGTTGTTTCCAAGAGGAATACTCCTGGGAACAGTAGACCTAGGTAACATGTACCTCCCCAGTTTCTGGGCAACCAAGGATATGCTTTCTCTTCACATATAAAATAAACTGGATCACCTACATATACTGGTTCTATTTCCCATTTCAATACCACTGTATTCATGCATCCAGTATATGTTCCGACTGAAAAAGAGCCTTTCTTTTTTAGACAAAAGGGGACAGTTCTTGGGCTATAATTCACTGTGTAAGATGGGGGGGATTGCGTCCTTTTCCCCTTCTGTTCTTACACGAAACGTCATTACAGATGTCTCTTCTGGTGGGGACAATCTATCTCGTCTATTTTGTCGTGTTATCTTTCGTGTACTTTTCCTCGTGGGCTCTGGGGCTATTACATGTGCTTTATGGAAAATGGAACAACCCACAGGCTTCATTATTATCTCCTCAAACTCATTCATGTTGGTTCTGTCTAATTGACCCGTACTACTCTCATTCCATTTCCCATAAAACATTGCACCTAAAGATGCACTAAATGCAGAACTTAATGGTAGTAGCTGTACATACCACACTATTCCTTTCCCAGCATGCTGTGGTAAATGGGCACATACCCAGCAATTTGTTTTCTTCCGAATTGCATGTGTCATGTTCATGATCAATAGCAATGTATTATTCCCAAAACCTTCCCTGTGTCTTTCTTCCATTGGGTGCAGGGTATAGGTAATCACCTGAACCGGGCTTTCAGTAGTGGATAGATTAATTATTGGTAAAAACATTTCTAATGGGTGTATCGCTTCCACATACCATAATATTAGGGCTGTCGATATTGGTGCTACCACGCTCATAAAGCACATTATTATTGTCAGTGCCAGCATACAATTCGTTTTACCATGCGTTTTTCTTGAGCTTAGTCTTCATAATTGACTCATTCTCAGCAGTGGTGGTGCAGGAGGAGGCTGGGACCGTTCCCGGCATGTTTCTCGTCGTCCTTCTTCCTTATTACAGTTCGTCGTGGATATCTCTCTTCGTCGCGCTTGCTCTGGTGTCAATAAGTTCAACGGAATTGTCACAGTTCAGTTTTGCCTGTCCTTATTAGCCTGGATTTGTTTATTCGTTTTTAGGCAAGATCACTTGTCCTTTTCTCATACTGGTCAGATCAGTTATCTCATTGCCTTAGTAGGATGTGCGCCCAGCTTGTCCGCTCTGGTTCCTGACACATGTACTTTTATGATCGCACCGAGGAATAGGGGGCGCTGGAGCGTGACCAAGATGGCCGCACTGGTGTGAGCTCCGACAGCGCACCTCATTAATCCTGGCAAATAACGTGGATCCGGGGGCCATCCGAACCCCCCAGTGGAGGGACAGCTGTCCCGACATACAGCGCACCAGCCGTCGCCTCTCCGCCCCCCCCACCCCCCGGAGCCGTGAGAATGACTATGGCTGCCAGCCCGGCACAGGGGAGAGGTGTGGGGAGGCCCTGCCCATCTGCAGCCCGCGGCGGCAACTGGGAGGAGATGCCGCGGGCGATCGAGCTGTCTGTCCACACGGCCTTCCTGCAGGAGCTCGACTCAACAGCCCCGCATCTGGCGAGAGCGTACCTGGCGGCTCCCGAACATCACAGGGTCCTGTGGGAGGAACGCATCCGAGCGGCCCCGCCGACGGCGTGCACCAGGATGGGGAAGAGGAGCACCAACCCCCTCGCTCCTTACGCCCCCGGGGCCATCCAACCCCCCAGAGGTAAGGCGGGCGGCTCCGGAGGGAGGGGGGGGCGGGGGCGAGCGGAGGTGAAGCACTGGTGGGGGCGCGGCGGGTTGAGGGAGCGGATAAAGGAGAGCTTGCTCCTTGGCGCACCGCCCCAGGGACCTCGCAGCGCTTGGTGGGCCCATAAACGCACAGCAGCTATGGCCAACGTGCTACTGGCCTCCCTCCCCACCGCGCCCCTGCAGTTTGAGCGGCAGACAGTCCTCCCCGTACCAGGTGGAGCACAAAGTATAAAAACAGGGCGGGAGCTGGCTACCAAATCGACCCCCACACTCGCCCTGGAAGTCCCAGGTGCTACAGGTCAAGAGGGAGCCCACCGGAGCATCCAATCACCCCGATAAGGGCAGGACATTAAAGGTCTGCTTACCGAACCTCAAGGACCGCCAGAGACACAGCCACACGTGATAACCCTAGCAGAACCCTTGCGGCGCCCGTAGGCTGCAGGGTCCACCGAACTCCCCCTGAAGAGGACGACAATGCTCAGTATACACTTGTGAACACCATTTCTACTGACCCAGGCACGGCAAACCATCACGATGGGAAAAGCAGACAAATCGCAGCGGAAGCTGACATTTGCGGCTGGAGCCATAGTGAAATCCCCCAAAACAAATGTGGGACAAGAGAACTCTGAAGGGGCTGCACCCCGAGACGCCATTCCAGATACAGATATCAGAGAAATCCTCCTGGACTTAAAAGCGGGGATCGGCGGGGGGCGCTGTTGCGCTGAAACAAGATGGCAGCCTTCTAGTGGAGCTCCGGATGGGGAGAGCATTATAAGCTTGCTGAACACCGACTACCGACATCTATTCTGCTTCATACTTGCGGTGCCCGCTCATAACCCTCTCCGCTGCGGCCCTGAGAGGTTTCATCTCCCACCGCCCTTCCTGGACTTCGTGGCGAACCTCTGGCTAAGAAGGGGCTGCGGGTGCTCGCATCGGGCCGTGTCACAACTCCGGCGCCCGCGGCTCTCCCTCCGCCTGAGGGCGCGGCGCTGCGGCATGCTGTGGGGGAGGGGCGCTGCAGCCCTCTGCGGCGGCACGGCTTTCCTGGCCTGGGGACCGCCCTACATCGCTTCTGCAGGCATCTGTGCCCTTCCGAGAGGACCCGTGGATCCTGCAGCGCCCAGCGGGTGCCCTTCCTGTAAGCTCCGGTGCCGCTGAGCCCGGATCCCTCCCGCCTCTTGTCTCGTGCCACGGAGGGCAGAGACGCTCCCGGGGGCCCAGGCGACGCCACACCACATCCTGCCGCCCTCCGCTGCTCCCCTCCTACGGACCACTGATCATAGCCCACAATAAGGTAGGGGGACACATGGGGGTTGAGGGCGACCCGACTGGCCTGGTCCCTGGGCTCCACGCGATCGCCGGAGGCCGCCCTTCATATCACCACATCCTGAACTGGCATCTGTCGTGGCCTGTCGGCCTCGCCCCACCGGCGCCACTCGTTGAACTGGGGCCTCCCCACATTGTGCCTGGTAGCGGCCCAGGGCGCTGTTGGATCCCTGCGCATTTGGCCTGCCTTCCCACGTCCACTGTCACCCACGGCAGATTGGGCCCTCGCCTACGTGTTGCTGCTTCACACCTGGCAGTGCACCACGGATGGTGTACTGCACGCCTCTCCTCACCTGCATACCTACAGTCAGCTAGCCTGCACGCCTACTCTGCACTCCATCAACCCCCCCACAGACTGCACCATCGGCGAGCCGAGGTACTACTGCGACCACTCGACTGTTTTGGGGGTGCGCAGGCCGGCGTGGCTGCGGAGCTGGCGCCGGTGCTGCTCCCCCGCCAGAGGCCCTTGGCGCGTCTCTCCGGATATTGACCCCTCCGGCAGGCCCCCATTTCTCCCGGGTCCCTGGTGGCGGGTCCCCCACTTGTTTAACTGCTGCACCCTGGTCTCGGCTGGGCGCCCCACCACAGGACACCCTGTCCCCACTTCTACGCCGTGACGATTGGCGTTCTCCACCCCTCTTGTATACACAGCGGCGCACCTGGGCTGGTGCGGGGGGCCATCTCGACCACGGTGATACTGCAGCCTCTGTGTGCTTCCCGGTGCACTCGGACCTGCACCTGCTGCCTACCTGTAATACTACTGAACGCCTTCCCACCTGCCACAGGAACATTGTCTGCTCGCCTTCTCCCTTCCCGCAGCGAAACAGCTACTCTAAGCCTCCCACGGTTGTGCCCCCATTGCTTTTAAATAAAGCACACCAGACTTACAGCTCTGCTCCCAGGGGCCTCCTGCCACCTCAACTATACTGGCCTATAACCCTGTTCCCAATCGCCAGCCCACTCTTATGTGAACTGTACATACGCCTCACACCCCATGACCTAGGGGTGGGCGCCCGCATTGGCACCTAGTTTGCCTCCCTCAGCCTCCTCGCAGAGGCTGGAGTACCCTGACCTGGACTCCGCCGTACCTTTGCACGGCCTACCCTTGAGCCAGCAACTGCGCTACGTCCTCCTGCGTTACATCACCGATCCAACGGTCCAGTGGCAATATCACGTCTGGTCTACCCCTCCGGTCTCTGTTGCCTTGCCTTCTGGCCCTGTGTGCTCTGGCGACTGGGTCCTGATCGCCGGACGTGGCCTACCACCATGACTAAGGGAGCCGGGTCTAGCAAGAAGCAAAGTTCACTAAATATGTTTGCTAAGACCCCCTCTAAGCCACTGACTGACCCTCCGGAGGAATCACCGACCACCATGGCACCCTCAACCTCTGACGCCTCGCAGAAAATGCTGGAGTACATGCGAGAGGGCTTCACTACGCTCCACACTAAGTTAGACGATATGTATGGGAACATCTCGTCTATAAAGGCCCATATCGAAAGGACAGACGGCAGGGTCGCTGAGATCGAGACAAGGGTTGGCACCGCAGAGGACGACCTGGCTTCCTTTCGCACCGCTGTAACCACCTTGACCAACCGGGTCTCTATGGTTGAAAAGAAAAATGATGACCTCGCATCCCGCTCCAGGAGGAATAACCTTTGCATTGTTGGTATACCGGAGGACAACTTTCGTGAGCCCATGGAGGATTACGTGGAACGCACCCTTCTAGCGCTTCTGGATAACCCCAAGCTCTCGGCACAATTTGAAGTGGAGAGAGCCCACCGATCCTGGACTGCAAAGCCCAGGGCGGGTGCCCCACCCGTACCATCATAGCCAAAATCCTCAATTTCCATGACCGTGATGCCCTGCTCCGGGCGGCCAGGGCCAAGGGGGAGCTGCATCTTGGGGCGGTGAGAATACACTTGTATCCGGATTACTCTGTGGCTATGCAACAAGAGCGTAAAACCTTCCTTGCGGTGAAAAAGGGACTTCGAGACTTAGGAGTCAAGTACTCCATGCTCTTCCCTGCCAAGCTGAGGATTGAACACTCCAATCAAACATACTTCTTCACCATCCCAGAAGAGGCTTCGAAATTTATAGACAAACACATTCCTGGCTGATCTAAACAGTGAGTCTCATGTTTTTTTTTTCCATATCTGTTAACATACCTGGGCCACGGGACCGGACCGCCACAGCGCTCCCTCCCCCACGATGGCCACTGTTCATCGTATTTTAATGCTGCACAAGTTGCCACTGTTGCCCCATTACCTCTCCGTCTAGGTGATGTTTCGTTGCCATGCTGTTGCATCGTAAACTGCAATGTCCGTTTCTTGTTGGGTCCTCAGCTCGGAGCTGCCCGGTTCTTCAACCCACCCACTTCTGTATTATGCCCCAGGACCCTGGCCCCCCCCCTGACTAGGATCACACCCAATTCTTTTGATGCTATGTCAGGGCACATGGCCCCACCCCATTCTCCCGTGGGTCCTTGCTTATAGATCTGGTCCCGATGTAACCTGCACCCACTCTAAATGCTCCGCTTTATCCTACTACGTAGCATAAATCTCCTTACGCTCTTCCCAGTCCGGCCGCCATCGCCCGGCTGCTAACAGACCCCCAGGCGTTGATGCCTAAAAGTTTATGTTTGTTCTGGTTTTGTTCGGGTTTCGTCCCTCTGATTGGGGGAGGTATGTGGGCGGGGGGTTAGAAGGGAACGTCATGGTTTAAAAATGTCTTCACAGCCTCCGGAGGCCCCGCAGGCACCGCGCCCAATAAATTCATATATGCAGTCAGGCGACCGCATACACCTAAGTTACACGCCTTTCATTTCACTGGAATCCACCTTTGCTTATTCCACCGTCACTCCTACGAATATGGCTGACACTTCTCTAACCTTTATGAGCTGGAATGTCAGGGGATTAGGCAATTATAAGAAGATGCGGCAGATTCAGCTCCACGCTGAACGCCACGGAGTAAAGATCCTATGTTTACAGGAAACCCAGAAATGGTGCCCCCAGAGATATTACACTAATTATTCCACTCAGAGTCGAGGCACCCTCACCCTAATACATAGAAGTTTGAAGTTTACCTCTCAGCAATCCCACATAGATCCACTTGGAAGATTGTACTCATCACTGGTACATTACAACATCAGGAGATAGTTATCCTGAACATACATGGTCCCAATGTCGACGACCCTGACTTCTACCTTCACCTAGCCACTCTACTTGAGACCTACCCCTGATTCCTATTTTATGGGGCGGGGACTTCAATACGATATTAGATGTCACCTTGGATAGGTCGGGTTCTCGTCCTCGCCAACTGTCTAGGGCAGCCTACTCTATCCTGACTTCGCTCCCCCGCTTGGCACTGGTGGACGCTTGGCGCCTGATGTATCCTGACGACCGTACATACTCCTTTTACTCCTCAGTGCATGATTCCCACTCTAGAATAGATAGATGGCTTGTCACAGACATACTGATTAGATACGTAACTCACTTGGCCATTCTCCCCAGGACACTGTCGGACCACTCACTGGTACTCATCTCTTTAAACTGGGGATTAGACGCCAGAGAACCTCCCTTTATCAGTCCTGTCAGCCGACACTAGAGCCTCCCTCAAGAGGCCCTTTACCCTAGAGGAAATTGTGGAGGCCATCGAGTCATTGGCATCGGGGAAGGGTCCCGGCCCTGATGGGCTCCCGATGGACCAAGGCCCAACTAGCGCTGCACCTACTGACCCTATGGGAAGAATCGTGCGACATGGGCATACTTCCACCGTCTCTCCGGGAGGCATCGATTACGGTGCTCCTCAAGCCTGGTAAAGTCCCCATGCAGTGTAGCTCTTACCGACCCCTCTCGCTGATTAATAGTGACATTAAAATATTTGCCAAACTACTTGTCAACCGCTTAGGCCCGTACATGTCCCACATTGTTCATCCAGACCAGGCTGGCTTCGTCCCTGGTAGGTCCACCTCCCTAAATCTGCGGAGACTCTTCAACAGTCAGCAGAATCGACCCGGCCACACAAGCAGTGGCAGCTACATTGGATATGCAAAAGGCATTTGATTCAGTTTCTTGGAAATACCTGTGGTGTGTTCTCGAGAAATGCAAATTCGGCCCCAACTTCCGCGCCTGGATAAAGCTCCTTTACACCGCCCCGTCAACCAGGGTCCGTACGGAAGACAGGTGCTCCTCCCCCTTTCACATAGTTAGAGGAACACACCACGGATGCCCCTTTTCCCCACACTCGTTTTTGCTATTGCCATGGAGCCCTTTGCTGACATGATTCGTCAGTCACACTCGCACAGAGGGTTGCGCACATCTGGCCAGACTGACATAGTCTCCCTTTACGCTGACGATACCCTGCCGTTTGTTCGATCCTCTGAAATTAATCTTTCACCTATACTAACAGACGTGGCTCGATTTGGGGACATTTCCGGTTTGAGGGTTAATTGCTCCAAGTCTACATTATTCCCACTCACAGATTCAACATGACCCCTCCCCCCCAACCACCAATCTACATGGGTTCAACTGGGCACCTTCCAGCTTCACCTACCTGGGGGTGGTGGTCTCCCGGCACACGTCACAGCTACGCGACAACAACTATCACGCTTATCTAACTAACCTGGTGGGTAAAACCTCCAGCTGGACTAAAGTTCCCCTCTCACTAGCAGGCAGAATAGGCATACTTAAAATGATTGTATTACCTCAATAACTCTACCGATTTACCAATCTGCCTCTGTGGCCTGGGGATATCTTTTTCCAAACACTGCGCAGCACATGTAACACCTTCCTCTGGCACTCTGGGGCTGTCCACCTCAAATTGACTACACTAAATGCTCCTAAGGCGTTGGACGGTTTCAGCGCACCCCATTTTATCACATACTGGGTGGTGGCCCAATCACAGTTCGCTGCATTCTGGTTCAATACCATTGATTCCCCCCATCATGTCCGCCTTGAGAAGCTAGCTGTCTGTGACCGAGTGATCGGATCCCTGGTCCTCCAACCAATTCCCCCTGACTCAAACTCCGCGAATCCGGTAGCTAGTACATCCTTGGCGCTGACCAAACTCTGGTCCATGGTCGACACACCTCGCCCGTTCCATGGGGATTTGCCACTGTGGAACTTCCTTACCGATGTTCCACACATTCCACTTTCGGTGGTCACTCGCTGGGCCGCTGCCGGCTTCCTGACCCTACGCGATGCCTTTGAACAGGGAATCTTTATAGAATGGTCTGACCTTCCTCCTTCACTCAGGCGCCGACCCTTGGTGTGGCTACAGTACTCTTCACTCCGAGCACATCTCAAGTCCAGATATTCAGACTTCCCCACCTTGCCCACTGACGAACCTATAGTTGAGGAGCTTTGCTCCCATCTCTCCTTCAGAAGCAAGGTGTCGAGGCTCTATTCCTTATTACAGACTAGAGCGGCCCCCCACTTCACCGAGCTGAGACGCAGGTGGGAGGAGGACCTTGGTACTGAGATCACCGACGAGAGGTGGTCTCGGATGTACACTCGTACCCACGAGGTCTCCAACAACACTAAATTTAAACTCATCCTGTTTAAAATTTTACACAGATATCATCATACACCTATGAGACTCCACCGTATGTTTAACGCCAACCCCCCCACTTGTCCTAGGTGCAGCACAGATCAAGCCTCCTATATACACATGTTGTGGCTCTGTCCCCGTCTGTCCCAATTTTGGCTAGACATTTGCTCTACATTGTCTGACATTCTGGAACACCCAATCACCCCACCCCACTGCACTGCTTATTCCATGATTTCCCGCAGTGACCCCGTGATGCTAAGAAACTGGCAGGTCTCTGCATGCTATTGTTCGCTGTATATTACTCTGTTGGCTCCGCCCTAGAGCGCCTACCTATACACAATGGCTCGGATCGGTCACATGGTCTCACGATACTGAGCAGTCCTGGAGCGCGATGCAGCAGTCACACTCCAGGCCGAGGGACATCTGGCCGAGATTCTGAGACTATATCTCTGCCATGACCTCACCGTCTACTTCTCCCTCCACTTCCCCAGGTGGTTCCTCTTAGATAGTGTCCTGTTATGGTGTATGTATTAATAGTTTGTATATTGTCTTTATCAATATGCTACATTTACGCAATATGTATTGTTTATCATTCGCATTGTTTGCTTTTAGCGCTGGTGCCATGTAGCTCCCTCTGGTTTTTTGTTGTGCTGTCAAGTCAATAAAAAGAGTTTAAAAAAAAAAAACGGGGATCGGCAACATAGATAGCAAGCTAGACTCCCTGTCCACTAAAGTTGATCAACTCCAACACCGTCTGGACAAACATGGAGACAGGCTAGACACAGCTGAACAACGAATCTCCGATGTGGAGGATAATGTGACCTCTATGTCTACCAGGGAGACAACGCTAGAAACAGATGAAAGCTGTCATGGCCAAAAACGAGGACCTCGAAGGGCGTTCGCGGCGGAACAACATCAGGATCCTCGGGGTAAGAGAGCAGCAATCCACCGGGAAGATGGAGGACTTCGTTGAATGCCTATGCAAGGAGATATTTGGAAACCCCGCATTGTCCAGTATGTTCATAGTGGAGCGAGCTCACACGGTCTCGACCAGCCGCCCCATCCCGGGAGTGGCCCCCCCGCCCGATAACAAAACTGCTCAACTTCAAGGACCGAGACACAATCCTCCGGCTTGCAAGGGAGAAAGGACACCTGCAGTACAACGGAGATAACATCCAATCTTTTCCCGACTTCTCCCCCTCGGTCCAGGCATTGCGCAGAACATTCAAATAGCGTGAAACACTGGCTACAAGACAACAAGTTGATGTATTCTATGCTCTACCCAGCCAACTGCAAGTCATAATTTTTCAATACTCCCGAGGAGGCGAATCTATTTCTCGATAAGTTGGGGTGCAGACAAAGCATAGACAATCCGAGATCCCGAAGAAGAGAATGAGCAAATGCCGACCCACCCTGCGATCTACCTACTCCCGGCAATAGGCTGCTCTGCGCCTCTCAGTGACCCCCGGATTCAGATTTCTACTTTTGACTCGAAGGCGCGCTGGCCCTTAGAAGTTCCCTAGCGCCCCCAGCGCAGCTCAGTTATGTTTTAGGACCTTGGAAGGGGAAAGCTGATGGGCAAGTTGGGGGTTGCCCATGATTGGGAGGGGGAAAGTTTAATGTTAAAGTTACCTTCATTTGCTCAGCCACGTTCAAGCACACAATTACCACAGATCCTCACGTCGGAACCTGCGACCCTCACCAATCCCCTCAACACGTCCAAGCACCGCTTGATCCGTACAGACGGGACGATGCTCGTCCCCCCTCCTCTATCTCCTCCATCTGGATACTGTTAAGATCGCGACCTGGAATATTAGAGGGGGCAACGAGCCGGCTAAACTCAGGAGAGTCCTCCAATACCTGCGCAGACACAAGGTCAACATCGCCATGATACAGGAAACCCACCTCCTACCAGCTGCAGAAAATCACTGGGCCCGCGCATGGGCCTGTCATCGATACTTCTCCTCGCACTCCTCATACGCGAGAGGCGTCGCAATACTAATCAACAGAAGAGCCAACTTCAGTCTGATCGAATTTAAGAAAGACGCACAGGGTACGGGAATACTCGCTGGGAAAGAAATAGTATTGGTTAACACATACTCCCCCAATACCGATGGCCCGAGCAACTTTAATTGGGTCATGACCCATCTGGCAGCATATGCTTCTGCGACCATCATCTGGAGTGCGGATCTCAACACTGACCTGGATCCCCAAATGGACAAATCTCACGGCATGAATAACAGACTGTCCAAAGCTAATCACCAGGTTGCTGAGATCTGTCAGACCTATGAGCTGTCTTATATCTGGAGGTATGCTCACCCAAATTCACAGGAATACACATTTCATTCGGCGGTCCACAACACCGGCTCTCACATTGATTATATATTAGCCACAACTCACAGCCCCTTCAACTGGACCAACTGCCAAATCCTGCCTCGGTCCCTCTCAAATCACTCCATGGTCACTCTCGAGTGCACACTACCCGATAATCGGAAAACCTCACCCAACTGGAGATTTAAATCGGGCGCGCTCCTTTATCCGATATTCGCCTCCGAGCTCCAGCAGGAGATTACCACCTTCCTTGAAATCAACCAGGATTCGGTGGCCTCGGCCGGCACCTTGTGGGAAACCCGAAAATGCTTTGTACGTGGGGTGTGCATGGCTAAAGAAAATGGTATTTTAAAATTGATACGGCGCGAGCTATCGGATAGTGAACAACGCCTGAAAGAACTTGAAATTAAACTATCTGCATCCCCGGACCCGCAGATCCGGGCTGACCTCAAAACAGAACTAGCCAAATTTTATGAGACTGCGGAGCTTGAGCTGAGGTTTTTGGGCCGTAGGCACAGAATCAGACAGTATGGAGAGGGGCAGAAACCCGGGGCACTCCTGGCCCACCTCCTGAGGCTTGATCAGACCCTCCCTCGAGTGGAATGTGTCCGCGACACGCAAGGAAAGCTGGTCTATACTGAGGAAGAGATTGTCAACACATTCCACGGATTCTTCCAAGATCTACAGATCTCAATGCGCCACGACTCCAGAGGCTCTCTAGAGCTATCTCAATGACACTGAAGGAACAAGTTACTTACCTGTAACTGTTGTTCTCCAGCATGGGTCTGGCATGGATTCACATGCTCATGAATATTCCCCGTCGTCAGGCTGGGAATCCTCGGTAAAGAAAAAACCAGTATCAGTTTCGTTTCTGATCTGTCTTTCGTAGTAATAACCAATCACTGGTCTCTGCGTCATACTGACCACAGCCAATGACTGCCCTCTACCTAAGCACCGCCTCTGGCAGCCATCTTCAGATTTGGAAGCACGTGAAGTGGCAGTATGACCAAGTGAAGAGCCGCAGAGGGGTAGGCGGGAGGGTTCGCATGTGAATCCATGCCAGACCCATGCTGGAGAACAACAGTTACAGGTAAGTAACTTGTTCCTTCTCCAGCATGGGGTCTGGCATGGATTCACATGCTCATGAATAAAGAATACATAGCAGTACACACATGCACAACCACGGGAGGTGGCAAAGGCTCAACATTAAGCATCACATCAACTCAACATTAAGCATCTTACCTCCTCACCAGGCTCACCTCAGGCGAACAGGTTGCGCAGCACTGCTTAGCCGACCCTGGACTCCTCCCTGGAATCCCGGTCGACGCAGTAGAATTTCGTGAAGGTGTGCGTCGACCTCCACGTAGCAGCCCTGCATATGTCCAGCAGGGGCACACCAGATAGGAACGCCGTGGTAGCTGCGATCGCTCTGGTGGAATGGGCTCTCGGACGGCCAGGCAGCGGTCGGTTTGCCAACCGGTGACAGCACATGATACAGCCGGAGAGCCATCTGGAGATGGAAGCCTTCGAGAGAGCCTTCCCCTGATTGACAGGTCCAAAGTTCACAAAGAGTTGTGACGTCTTCCGAAAACCCTCCGTGCGGTCCACGTAGAACTTCAGCGCTCTAGCTACATCCAGCGAGTGCAAAGTCCTCTCAGCCGGCGACGAAGGCGACGGGAAGAACACAGGTAACACCAAGGGTTCGTTGAGATGGAAGTCCGACGGTACCTTGGGCATGAAGGAGGGGTGCGTCCTGAGCACTACCCTCGTGTCGTGGAAAGTCAAGTACGGGGCCTTGCAGGAAAGGGCCTGGATCTCTCCCACTCGTCGTGCGGAGGTGATGGCCACAAGAAAAGCTGTTTTCCACGATAGAAACTTCAACGGGGCCGAGTGCAGAGGCTCGAACGGAGGTCCCATGAGCTTGGTCAGCACCACGTTGAGCTCCCACGCCGGGGCCGGAGCCTTCACCGGCGGGAACGATCTGAACAGTCCCTTCATGAACTCTTTCACCAGACGATGAGACCACAAGGACGTCCGCCCCGTGGTTCTGGTGTATCGGGAGATCGCAGCAAGATGAATCTTGATGGACGCGTGTGCCAGACCAGCTTTGGCCAGCGTCAGCAGGTACGGCAGTACTTGGGGAGCCGTAATCCGTAGAGGGTTAATCTTCTGTGCGTGGCACCAGACAGAGAACCTCTTCCATTTGTGTCCGTAGCATTTAAGAGTCGAGGACGCCCTGGCCTTTGCAAGAACCTCTCTGCAATCGGCCGGTATGTCGTATCCTCCAAACTCTAGCGCTGCAGGAGCCAGGCCTGCAAGTTCAGCGACTTCGGGTCGTGGTGGAGGATGGCGCCTCCTTCCCTGGAGAGTAGATCCGCGTCCGCCGGCAGCTTGATCGGCGGGGACGCTGACAAGTCCAGCAAGTCCGGGAACCATATCTGCCTCGGCCACGCAGGTGCGACGAGGATCATCCTGCACCGTGACCTCTTGAGCTGGTTGACGAGCCGGATTAGCAGAGGCAAGGGAGGGAACGCGTAGAGGAACAGGCCCTCCCAGGGGAACGAGAAAGCATCGCCCATGCTCCTCGTCTGGGGAAACCTGCTGGCGAACCTCCGGCACTTGGTGTTCGTCGCGAACAGGTCGATCTGGGGTGTGCCCCACCGTCGGAAGAGGCGATCCACCAGATCCTGCCGTAGTTCCCACTCGTGGCACGAGCGCAGCTCCCTGCTGAGTGAGTCGGCGATGGTGTTTTTTATCCCTGCCAGATGAAACGGCACCAGGAAAATCCCTTGGGCGACGGCCCAATGCCACAGGTCCTGCGCCTCCTTGGACAGCGCTGGGGACCTGGTTCCGCCCTGTTTCCTGATGTAAAACATGGTGGTGGTGTTGTCGGTGAAGATCCTCACCACCTTGCCCTTGAGGGACGGAAGGAAGGACCTGAGGGCCCAAAACACTGCACGGAGCTCCAGGACGTTGATATGCAGGGACTTCTCCGTCGGGAGCCAGAGTCCCCTTGCGTGCAGATTTTCGGTGTGCGCTCCCCACCCTTCCAGGGAGGCATCCGTGGTCACAGTCTCCTGGTGGGCTGGGGTCTGGAAGTCCATGCCCGCCGTCAGATGCGCGCGGGTGCCCCACCACCGTATCGCTCGTCGGAAGCTCTCGTCGAGCTTGATCCTTTCCTCGAAGCTGCCTGTCGTCTGGATCCGGGCGCATCCGGAGCCTGCACATGGGAATGAGGTAGATGCAGGAAGACATCATCCCGAGGAGGGACTTGATGGACCTCACTTTGGCCGCGTCGGCCACCAACATCCGTTGCACCTTGCCCAAGATGGTCCTGGTCCTCTCCTCCGACGGGGAGGCCAGAAGGGACACTGTGTCGAGCCTCGCTCCCAGAAACAGTGCGACTTGCGCGGGCACCAGGTGGGATTTGGCGTAGTTCACGGAGAATCCCAGATCCGTGAGGAGTTGGACGGTCCTTGCCGTGTGGACCACGGCGAGCTCCCTCGTCTTGGCGCGGATGAGCCAGTCGTCCAGGTAGGGGTAGACGTGAATCCCCTCGCGGCGCAGCTGCGCCGCCACCGGTGCGAGGCACTTGGTGAATACCCTGGGTGCCGACCGTAGTCCGAAGGGAAGGGCTTTGAACTGGTAATGACGCCCTTGGACCACGAACCTGAGGAATTTTCGGTGCCCCTTTAGGATGGGAATGTGGAAGTAGGCATCCTCCAAATCCAACGACGATAGGAAGTCTCCTTCCTCCAGCTGACCCAGGACGTGCTGGAGGGTGACCATCCGGAACTTCTGCGCCCTGATGAACTTGTTCAGACGCCGCAGGTCTAGGATGGGGCGCCATCCTCCCGTCTTCTTCTTCACGAGGAAGTATCTCCCGGAGCCCCGAAGCCTCTTTGGGACGAGTTCGATGGCGCCCTTCCTGAGCATCGCCTTTACCTCCAGGAGAAGTTGAGGGACGTGAAGTTCTTTCCTGGCCACGGGGGGGACGCGCGGGCACCTTCTTTGAAACTCGAGCGCGTGGCCCCGGGCCAGGGCGTCCAACACCCAACGGTCGGTGGAGATGGACTCCCACACGCTGACGAAGCCCGCCAGCCAGCCTCCCACCGGGGTGCTTCGGTGGGGGCCCGACCCCACGGCCGGTTCAATCCTGCTTGGACGCGGCCTTGCCGCCTTGACCTCCTTGGCGACGACGGCGGGGTCCGCTAGACTTGCCTCGTCCTCTGTAGGCCTCTTGCGACGACGAGCGGGCCGCTTGACGGTAGGAAGCGAAACCGCCGCCGGAACCTTTGGAGGCGCCCTTGCCTCCTCTGCTCCGAAAGGGCGTCCGTCGTTGCTGCAGAACTCCAAGGGCCCGGGCCGTCTCAGTATCCGCCTTGATGGCCTGAAGGGAATCGTCCACTGTCTTCCCAAACAGGTTGTTCCCGTCGAAGGGCATGTCCAGGACTCTGGTCTGGACGTCCTGCCGGAAGTCCGTAGCTTTGAGCCATCCACGACGTCGAAGGCAAACGCCGTTGCCCAGCTGGCGGAACCCAGTGTCGGCGATGTCCGTCGCCACGGTGATGGCGTGGTCCGAGGCCACCTCACCTTCCTGCAGGATCTCCAGGGCCTCCGCCCTCTTGTCGTCCGGCAGAAAATCCAGCAGGGGAGCTATCTTGTACCAGAGCTCCCTGTCGTAGCGAGCCACGATAGCCAAGGCGTTGGCCGCTTTAATCGTCGTCGCTGCCGACGAGATGACTCTACGTCCCATAGCATCCAATTTCTTTCCCTCGCCGTCCGGCGGGGAAGTCGATGTGGAAGCCGCACCCCCCCCGCTTTCTTCCTGGCTGCCGCGGAGACGACGGAATCCGGGGTAGGCTGCGCCCGGAGGCACAGGGGGGCCGTGTCCGGGACCCGGTACTTTTTCTCGTACCGGTCTCTTCTAGCTGGCGTCGTGGAAGGGTTCTTGAGGAGGGAAAGGCCCTCATCCCAAATGTCGTCCAACAGAGGCACTGCGAGGACCGTCTTCCTCTTGGCCTCGCGCCGCTGATAAAGGAAGCCTTCCTTTTTCTTCTCCTCAGGGCAGAGTTGGAAAAGCTCGGAAGCCCTGGAGATCATGGAGTGGAAAGATCCGATCTCGTCGGGCGGAGAAGCCCTGGCGGGAGGCGACGACGGAATATCCTCGTCGTCCGTACCCGTCGCTGCCGTGTCAGTCCCCGTATCATCCCCTCGGGTGGACGGGGAGGAGGGCTGGACGGGGCGCGACAGTTGAAAAGGAGGTGGTGGATGGATCCTTCTTTTCTTGGTAGGGGGAACACCAGAAGGTCCCGGTTCTGGATCCCCCGACGGGAGAGGTTCCTCCGTCGGTAACGGTAGCCTCGTCCTTATCTCGGAGCATAAGGACTGTATGGCCAACAAAATGGCCGCCGAGTTGTCTTGCGGCGCTGGCAGAGGGGAATCCGACGGGCGAGCAGGGGCCCCGTCGGTATCCTCGACGATGTCGTCGTCGTCACCTGCGTCGGGGTCCATTCCGACGGGCTGGCCTTCTTCCACGCCTAGGCCGTGGCTTAAGACCTCGATCAGCTCCTCTTCTGAGGTTGAGGCCGAATCTACGACGACGCCCTGCCCCCCCTTCTTCCCCACGGAGGGTTTCACGGGGGTCCTATCGATGGGCACAAAAGAAGACTCCCTCCGAGGAGGCAGGGAGATTCTGGGCCCCGAGGTCGCCACCACTGGTGCAGCCTCCACAGGCTGAGCCAGGGCCGCCGCGACCGTTTCGATAGAGGGCTTGGTCGGATGGATCAAGGCCTTCACCACCTTAGGTGCGCTCACCGCCTTATCCTTGAGGGAGGGGGCACTGCCACGCTCCTCCTCTGCCTTAGAGCTCGACTGGGGCCTCTCCAGGAGCTTCGCCGGGTGCTCGGCCTTCCTCTTACCCGACCCAGAGCGTTGGCTCGTGGTTGATGGTGCCGGGGAGGGTGCGCCCTGCCTGGCGCCCGTAGAGCCCGACCGTTCGGCGCTCCCGGTGCCAGCGGACTCGCGGTGCTTAGCCTTATGTTGGGCCCCCGTCGCCGGGGCGCCCTCAAAGGTCTTAGAAGACCGCTCGGATTTCTTCTTCTTCTCGCCAGACGGGCTCTTACCCTCCAGCCAGTTGGCGAGACGTTGATGGCGGTCCTTCATGGTCCGTTCCGACATGTTGCCGCAAAACGCACAGTCCTTCTCCACGTGCGTCTTGTCCTCATGAAGGCAGTAAAGGCAGAAAGAGTGTTCGTCCTCCTTAAAGACGTTCTGCAGCTGGCATCCAGGGCAGACCCTGAACAGCTTTCCGGGCGTCGAGCTTCCCTTCTCCTGGGCCATCTCCGAGACCGGGCCTGAGAAGCTTCTGGAGTCCTCCGAAGTGTAGCTCGACGAAATCTTCACCCTTGAGGGGCACAGACGAATCCGACACGGGTCCCCGTTGATCGGATGTAGGATCGGTGGAGCTTGAGGCTCTTTTGACCGAATCGAAGTTTTTGTGAAAAAAGCGCGAAAAATAGCACTAACGCTCGAGAGCAATAGCACGAGGATCCCAACACATGAACGTGCGGTAAAAATCTGAAGATGGCTGCCAGAGGCGGTGCTTAGGTAGAGGGCAGTCATTGGCTGTGGTCAGTATGACGCAGAGACCAGTGATTGGTTATTACTACGAAAGACAGATCAGAAACGAAACTGATACTGGTTTTTTCTTTACCGAGGATTCCCAGCCTGACGACGGGGAATATTCATGAGCATGTGAATCCATGCCAGACCCCATGCTGGAGAACTGCACTGGGTGATCCAAGAACTGCGAGAACCACTGAACGCTCCTATATCACAAGAGGAAATTATTGGGGCAATAAAATCCCTTCCGAACACTAAAGCACCAGGTCTCGATGGACTTACAGGAGAATTCTATAAGGCATATGCACTCACGATAGCCCCACTACTCCTTCGGGTGCACGAAGAGGCCCTGGAGCGGGGTACTCTCCCGCCTATCCTTCGCGAAGCTAGCATAGTTTTTATCCACAAGCCAGGTAAGCCCCAAGATGACTGTTCCTCCTACAGGCCGCTCTCCCTAATTAATCTCGACAACAAGTTCTTTGCCAAGATCCTAGCGACACAGCTCCTTCCCCTCATGCCCGCGCTGGTACTGGGCGACCAAGCCGGCTTCATCCCGGACGAAACACAACATACGGCATTTGTCGTTTGTTTGGAGTCATTGCGGCACTTGACCCCGCACAGCAAGCAATCGCTGTCCTACTAGATGCCGAGAAGGCATTCGACTCCGTTGAATGGCCATATCTCTTTGCAACACTCACACAAATGGGCCTAGGGAAACTCTTCATTAAAATGGTTTCACTACTGTATAAAGACCCCCGATCCAACATCACCCTGGGCAACAATAAATCCCCCAGAGTTCAATTAGAGCGCGGCACCCAACAGGGCTGCCCTTTGTCAGCTCTTATATTCGCCCTAGTCATGGAACCTCTTGCCTCCAGACTAAGAGCACACCGAATTAATCGGGGCCTCAACCTGGGCCCTCACAGGCTGATAGTTTCCCTATACGCGGACGACGTGCTGTTGTTCATCAACAATTCCCAAATTAACCTCAACCGCATCATGCGTGAGGTGATTCTCTTTAGCGGGATCTCCGGGTTGAAAATCAACCACTCCAAATCAGTAATTTTCCCACTGACAGCTGCCACTCCCAAGTTCCATGATGACCACAGATTTAAATGGGAAAGCACTAAAGTTCGCTATCTCGGCATCCTCATGTCACTTAACCATGAAGAAATATTCAGGGATAACTATGGGAAAGCACTCCAGTCTCTTCGTGAACGTATCCAGAGGTGGAAGTCGCTCCCATTAATGCTTTGGGGGAGGGTCTCGCTGACTAAAATGATGATCCTTCCTAAACTCTTGTACCTATATACAAATATACCCCTAATACTACCACGCTCATTCCTCCAAAAAAATCGGGAGTCTTATCTTAGAACTTATATGGGCTGGTAAACCCACGAGAGTCGCATATACAACGTTAACTCTTGCGGTAGCACAAGGTGGCCTTGCCCTCCCCGATATAGAGAAGTACTATTGGGCCGCACACTGGTATGCCTCTGATTACGTCCGTCCGCACGCACAGGTTGAACGCACTTTAGCTTTGCCTAATTTTCTAATAGCCGTCATTCTCAGCAACCTGCCCGTACCCTACAATACACTAAATACGATGCTATCATCCTACGCCATTTGGAAGAAAATTGCCCATAAATATGAGATATATACAAGATATTCACCGCTCCTACCAATCAGATTCATCCCTGGCATACCCCTCACCAACGAAAAAGTGTTCCTGATTTGGCTGGATAAAATCAACATTCGCTCCATTGGCGACCTTTTTGCCCAGACGGTTCATTTCTCACCCCACAAATGGTAAGAGAAAGGGGCAGCGTCACGTCACTCGATATATTTACCTATTTCAGATTGTGACATACCCTACAGGCCCACTTCCCAACACTCCCCAAACATCCACCGACATGGGCCCTTCTTCACAATGTAAATCAAGCTGAAGGGGAGGGAAGACTGGTTTCCATAATATACAGATCACTGATAACCGACACAGCTGTTCCTGCCCTCAGAGCGAAGCAACAGTGGGAGGCAGATATCCATTCTTCAATCTCAGCAGAGGACTGGGCCTACATCCTCCGGCAAACCCAAAAAGTGGCTCTAAATACCCGTTTTAAGCAGATCCATTTCAATTTCGTGCATCAAACATACTATACCCCCCAACTAAAACGACATCACCCTGAAGCCTCCGACCAATGTGAGAGATGTAGTGCCTCCCCGGCAGACTTTATTCACCTTGGGTGGTACTGCCCCGGAATAGCCCGATTCTGGTCCGCATTTTCACACCACACAGGCGATGTGATTGGGGAGACCAATGCCCTGCCCGATGATCGCACTCCTGAGTATGACCAAACAGCTAGAAGCTCCAGTGAGAAAACTAGCCGCGTTGCTTCTTGTCCTTGCGCGCAGAAGAGTGGCGTTGACGTGGGGTAGAGGACCACGACCTACACTAAAAGCATGGGAAAAAGACATTCTATATTGTCAAGATGTGGACACCGACTTTATAAGAACCCTTCCCCTACATGCACGCCCACCAGATATCTGGGGCCCCTACATCACTTATCTCCTTTCCACCACCGATACCACAAGCTCCCAAACATAGGCCCCTAAATCGGCACATCACCCAGCAATCACTCCCCACTTCCCTACCCAGGACGAGCTGAACAGGAGGACAATCCAATAGTTAATGCTTGTGATAGTCATGGCATCCGATAAGACTACTATACGGAATGCTAAATGTGCTATGGACGTGGCTTGTTACACGTATCTATTGATACAAGGTGTTACTGTTTGTATTTGTTGAAAATCAAAAAATAAAGTTTTAAAAAAGAATTAACGCACGCAAGTCTTGAATTGTCCGACTTGCACAATTCTCACGCTTCTCTCCTCTACACCTCTAGTTTCTTCTCCGTCCATGAGCTGAACCAGAGGTTGACAAACATCAAAAAAGAACTGCGGATCACTTTGCCTTTCGAGGCCGCAAGTTCTATCGCCTTACTCCTGCTATCGTGTGATCCGTGAACAGTGCCGGTGCACTTCCAGATTCAGGCTCAAAGCCAGCCTGTGGCGCTACTGCAGGTGCTGGTGTGCGCCACACCAATGATGCAGATCCGTTCTTTGGCGTGTTGGCAAGTGCTGGTGGGCGCCAAAGGGGTACACAATTTGTTTCTGCTGGTATTTGCAAGGCAGATTTCGTGTCGGTCAGCAGTGATGTCGATTCTGCTGGGCAACGTTGGGGCACTCTTTGCCCTTCCCCCTCTTTGGCAATCGTCTCAGGCTTTGTTTCGAGTTTCACTTCTAGTTTTGGCAGATTTGTTGGCTGTTTACTGGCAACAGTTTCTTCCGTTACTGGGACCGCTGTCTCTTTCCGGTCATCAGTGTCAGGCAAGTCTTTCAGTGAAGTTGGAATCTTCTTGGCATGGGTGGCATGGATCCACGACTTCCTTCCATCCACCCGTATTGCCGTCTGCGTCGCCAAGAGTACTTGATAAGGCCCGCGCCACCTGGGAGCTGATGACTTTCTTTCAAAAATGTTTAGCAGCACCCAGTCGCCTGGCTCCAGCGCGTGCCACGGACGGTGTATCTCACTGGTAATGCCTCCTGCACCTGCTGATGAATCAAATGTAATTTCTGCATTAAAAGGCCACAATAAGTACTAAGCACAGGATGTTCTACCTCACTAAGTCATTTTGGCTGTGGTGCGCACCATAAATATGCTGGCCTCCTCATTACGATCTCGTATGGGGAGAGCCCAGTTTTAGCCTGTACAGACGTACGCATGCATAATAGTGCTATTGGTAATGCATCCACTCAACTTGCTTCCCGCACAAATGGTAATCTTTGATTTAAGAATCCCGTTGTGCCTCTCCACAAGACCAGCAGAACTCGGATGCCTTGAACTATGGAATCTCTTATCAATCTGAAGACCAGCACATATCTAACACCACTGCGCCCACAAAATGTGGTCCATTATCGGACCATAGGACACGGGGCAAGCCAAATCTGGAAAAGTACTCCTTAAGCATTACTTTTGCCGTGCTCATTGCTGTGCAGTCCTTCAAGGGATATGCCTCCACCCACTTACTGAATGCACAGATCACCACCAAGACGTATTTTAAGTTTTGGCATCTCTCCATCTCTATGAAATCAAAATGGATCACCTCAAATGGCATAGAGGGCAGGCTAAAACTGCGCCTGTTGGAGCCACTGCTCCCTTTCCTACATTGTGTTGCAAACACGTGATACATTTCTGCACCAACCTCTCTGCATACTTTTTTATGTTTACATTCTGCCATACTGTAGAAAGGTGCTTTATTATCTTTTTCGCACAGATGTGAGCAGGGCTGGGGGACATTGTGACCATTGCAGTCACATACGAATTTGGCAACATCCAGTTTCTAGTTCCTTTGTCCACCCAACAACCCTCAACATCCAACTCAGCAGATCCCACTGTCCACCCCTGTATTTCATCGGCCGTAGCTTCGGCCTGCATTTCTTTGACAGTGGCAACTCAATTTTCTATCATACAGGGTACTTCCTCTGTCTGAACCATCATCATTTTGGTATTTAAATCACTGGCAGTTTGTTTCGCAATTCTGTCTGAAAACGCGTTTACCTCTCCTACTTTGCATGTTACCTTTTTGTGTGCCTCGCATTTCACTATTGCTAGGCGCTTTGGAAGCGTGAATGCAGACAACAATCGTACAATCAAAGGGCCATGTTGAATTCTGGCGCCATGTGATGTCAAAAACCCTCTCTCAGCCCAGAGTCGACCAAAGTTATGAACCACTCCAAAAGCATACTGGCTATCAGTATATATATATTCACATTCAAATTGTCAGAAATCTCGCAGGCTCTGGTTAATCCTATTATCTCTGTGGCCTGTGCCGAATTGTAGGGAATTCTTTTGCTTTGTACAACGCTCTCTAGGGTAGTGATGGCATATGCGGCAGTTGTCGTGCCATCTGGTAATTTAAAACATGAGCCGTCACAAAATAACTCCATCTGGCTCTTTCTGTGGGGTATCACTTAAATCAACTCTCCCCTTGGTTTCTTCCTCAGTGACCATTAAGCAATCGTGGGGGGGGGGTGATTCATCCTTCCCAATTTCTTTTATGGTTGGTGGCATTAATTCTGCAGGATTCAAAGCGCTACACCTCATAATTTGGATATGGGGCGCGAACAAGATAATCTCATATCTTGACAATCTAGCAGAGGTGAGGTGTCGCGTCTGTGTCCTATTTAATAGAACGTCTATGGCATGTGGCATCATCAAAATTAAAGTGTGCCACAATACCATCCCTTCCGTTTGTTTCACTGACGCAGCACCCGCCGCCATAGATCACAAACATCGTGGTAGTGCGCGCGCTACAGGGTCCAGCGCAGAAGAAAAATAGCCACATGGCCTATTTCGTCCACCTTGTTCCTGTGTCAAAACCGCCAATGCACATCCTTCACTTTCACACACAAATAGTCTAAAAATGTTCTCATAATTCGCTGTATCCAAAACTGGAGCCGAGCATAATGCAGTTTTCAATCCATCAAATGCTTTCTGACATTCCTCATCCCACTGCAAAGGCATAACCGCATCCTTTCTAGTCAAATTCGCCAACGGCTTCACAATTAACGCAAAATTACCAATCCATTGTCGGCAATATGAAGCCATGCCTATTATGGCTCTGACTCCTTTTTGTGTCTTTGGAATAGGCATACAAGAGGTGTAGTAAACATTTCGACATAATCATTATCCAATTCATCTTTAAGTTCAAAAAGTCCATATACATGTTCCCAATTAACGGTTTCCATTTCTCCACCAAATATTCACCCATGCATTCCAACACTACCTGTCTTTCGTTGCTTCTTCGGAAGTCATACATCGAGGCCAATGCTGCCGTCCCATCATTCCCATCTATATACATCTCTGCCTGTTGCTGCAATTCCACCTTCCTTTCTTTGCTGATCGCACTGCGAGTTACCCTTGTGCATCCCCGTTGGTCAGTCCAGCCTCTTGCCCCCGTGGTTTCAACTTCAACCCCGGGAGGAATGGACGGTACAGAGTCTGTGTCTGAGGCGGAAGGTGCGATGGTACAATGGGAACAGGGAGTGTCTGTTGTGGGCCTGGTTGGCTAATAGGAAGTTCTACGTGTGCGGTCTGTGGCTGTGGGAGGGCTTGAGCTACCGGACGGGGAGCTTGGGCAACGGGCGGGGTTTGGGCAGTAACTACTGACGTGTCTGGCCTCACTTCTGATCTTGGGCCTTGTTTTGTATGGGTCAATATATTTTCTATCAATTCATCTGCTATGTGTAATCCCCGTTGTGGATATATCTTTTCTATATTCAACTGGTCTCGCCTACCTGCCCTTCTTAGACTCTCAGTCCACTCCTCCTCCTCTTTCTCTTCCGCTACTTCACCTTTCGATTTATGCCTGTGCGCATGCTTCGCTCTGCTTTTAAATCGGAGCATTGCTTCCTTTCTCCAGTCTTTAATAGTCTCAAATGCTGCAGGACGCGCTTTCTTTCTTATCAACACCCTTTCCAGGTTGTCTATCCTCGCTATCTCAAAACTACCATTAATCGGCCACTGATGGTCTTGTTGCTTTCTGGTTTGCCTATGCCAAGTCTCACAGAATATTATCGCACCCACTCCATACTTCACATACATCTCATACACCGGCGTTCCCCCAGGTGGTACAATTTGGCCATCTTCCAAAGATTGCCTACCACAGCGGAAAAACCCTGCTAAGGTGGACAATACCCCAGGCATGTTTCAACCTTCCCCCTGGTTAATCAACCTTACCTAGGGAGTTTGATTTTGCAAAGTCAACTCTCAACCAATATCAGGATTACTTTGAATCGTGGAATGACTCACCTGATAGATCAAGTCGTCTGTATACTGACGCACCAAATGACGTTGTCTGCGTTTCTTGGCTTCCGCCTCGTTTCGGGACCCTCGCCTCCTTGTTCTCTAGCCAGGCATGTCGATCAGGGATCAGATGTGTGTAGATCTGCAAAGGAGTCTCATCACTTTTACAGGGCGCCCCAAACACCTCATGATCCCGGCTCGATCATCCCGTCCTCGCCGTTCTCCGCCTTACTCAATTACAACAATATGCAATGGAACAAGTGGGGGATCCCTATTCGAGCGCCATCTTGAAAGGGGCCCCTAGGTGTCCCTAACGTCTATGGAAACAAGGCGAGTCACCACACACGATAGATACGCCAGACACAAGGTTGTATTCCCAAAGCTAGGGTTTATTGCAAAGCAAAAGTCTCAGTTGGCCAACTCTATCTCACGCCCCTCGACGTGTATCTCTAGACCTCGAGGGACGCAAGAGTGAATTACGTACATCAGTTACATACATACAAAATGCATATCAAACAATCAGATATGACATGTTTAACACCCCCATTTTATTGGGTTTCTTTGAACTGTGATGATGGACATCTCCGACAACTATGACACCTTCAAACATCTATTCTTGTAACAATTTGCAATTTGTGAGTGCGGAGGCATCTTTCAGTTGTTGAATAGAACACAGCGCTTCTGTTCTTGGAAGCGAGCTACATCTGGGGGGGGGAGGGGAGTTGCATTCCAAATCTTGCTATCTATTAGGTGCTATTCGTGTCCTGGGAGCTGACATGCTCTAGCGGGCTCAGCAAAGGGGGGCCGTAAGAAAAGCATAATTCAAGCCTTTAGCTATATTATTCTAACATATTCTACCATATAATGAGACTGGCTGGCAGCTGCGAAATGATTAAATGCCCTGTAGCTCTTCTTCAAGGCTACATTCGGGAGGGAGCCGGGCATTCTTCCTGGCGCTGCCTACGTTTGTTTCAACGAACTCTTGTTATTCTCACGGCCCTGCGGCCTTGTCCTTTTTACGTGCAGACAACAATGTTTTACAGTTGAGCAGTGTAAGCGGAAAATATGCTGCGAAGCAATAGGAACAGAAAGCAATGAGCAATGGTTAGAAAACAAAATGGCGATTCTTGTTATATCAAAATGGCCGTTCAGTGGCATACTTAAAAACCTATATTCTGTCATATCGTTCATGAAACAGTTGGCCCACGGCCACCAAAATAAGTTTGCGGTCACACTGTAGAGGTATCCATTTTTCTAGACTGACAAGGCCAAGAACACACATTTATTTAAAATCAATGCTACGGTAGAGGCGATCCACCATAGCAGTTTCTGTGCCATGTACGACGTAGAATTATCATTACATTTGTTCTAAAATACGGTTCATTTTGAGTAAAGACTGGAGTTCGCTGGTGACGATCAATTCAATGGATTTTGAAAGGGAGGGCCTCAACCAGTGTATAGTGTGATGGCTATTTGGAGTAGAAAGTTATCTTCAGTCCCAGTTTGATCCCAGTTTAACTTGGTCCTGTAAAATGCCTTGAGGAAAATAGCGACTGCAAAGCCTGGTAACTGGAGAAAGTAGGACATCTTGATGTGTAGGGAGCAACTGTCAGAAAGCTAGGCAGAATGTGTTGCAAAAACAAAAGTGTGGGGTGGGGGGGCTTGATGAGTTGAAATATTAAAAGAAGGAATGAGGGGGCGTGGGTTAGAGCTGTGGCATACAGCATTGCGTTCTCAGAGTCCCAGCCCGAGCCTTGCAACCGACAGGAAACGAGTGGTAAAAATGCAGAGTTTAAGGTGTAACTAAACGATACAAAAGAATGCAGCACGGAGCATAGATCGACAAAGCTTGGGCTTGCATGGGGACACCGATCAGATGAATCAAGCAACAGCATGAAGCGGCCGAGCACCAGACGTGGCGGACAATATGGCAGACAAGGCCCGACTCGCCAAAGCTCCGGAGTAATGGCAGCATGCTGAACGGGGCGAGTCGCCTACGGAAGCCCAACATAATCGTAGATGGCCTAACAACATAAGCAACGCCAGCCTCATTCGCCCTAATGGTGGAACCGAACCAGCACTGCGACAAGGAGTGCGGGGAAGGCACAGCCCCCATTCAATCAACACAGCAGCAAAGTAACATTTGGTCAACCTACTGAAACGAGGCAGTCCCCTGGGAGGAAACCGCATTCCACAAGCAACGCCTGTGGACCGCCTCGCAGGCCGTGGCACCTCTTAAGTCACTGAAGCCGTTCCCGACATGAGCAGCTGTAAATGCGGCACTAAGTCTCGCGGGAGAGGAAATGCCAGCAACGCAGGTACGACCCAGAGCGGCGCTCGGGCAGCACTGATCAGGCTCTCCAACTCCATCCAGCAGGGAGAGGCAGTCCCCCCCCACACCCCTCAGGCAGAGCGGGTGTTCCTGGGGTGGCACCGGACCTCCGTGGCTGGTGATGCCCCGGCTGCATCCCCAACAGCATTAAAAACTGTTAGGCAAGATTTGGAGTAGTACCCTTTGGGTGCACTACAACAACCTTGCCCTCCTGGCAATAGGAACCCAACCTTTGGTATAAGTCTGTACTACACAGGTTGGTAGCGCGATTGAGCAGCCAGGCTCATCTCAAGAGGGGTCAATGTGAGCAGTAAGGGAGTTACACAGATTCACAGTGACAAGTATCCACATAAACTCTATTTAACAGTCATTTTGAATACGACTTATTCAGAAGGGGGCAATATAATCGTAACACACAAATACACTCCAAAACACACACTCAGTTTCTCTAAATCAGCAAGTACCCATTTGGGATGGCACACGGACACTTCCTACACCCTCAGGTGACTTAAATAGCTAGGACACTGTGGATATTCATATTTAATATATCACTGTTGCATTTAGAGCAATACTTAGGAGCATGTCAAAGAAAAGGGTTATTGGAATAAAACAAGAGATCACAAATATTCTGAAGCAGCAAAGTACTTTTGAACCCCGTCCCCCAATGCAGAGCAAGTTAACCCTTTGCTGGAAGGAAGGTAAAAATACACAATCAGACGAGAGAAGAGTCATTCAGGGAGCCAGGCAATGCCAAGTCAATTTGGCAAAAGTCTAGGTGAGGTGAAGCACTTCTTGCAGGTAAGTAAAAGTCTTGCACAATGTTTTAGAAATCTTTGTAGAAAAAGTAGAATCAATGTAGGGCTACAAGCTGGGAGGCTCGTGAGTAGTAGAAGATGCAAGCAACTCTACAGAGGCAACCAAGACCAGTCTCTACTGAGAACAAGTATGGCTACCAGACAAGAGGTAAGTTCTCTTAGACTGTACAATACCTTTGGTTAGAAGAATTGGTTCCAGCTGGCTTCTGTTCCTGTGTGGCTCTGCAGATCCTGGTGTTTTTGTGTCTTAGTCGTGGGGGCAAGAGGGAGGACTTCTGGGAACTCCTGCAACACAACGGGACGGTCAACGACAGAAAAGGACAAGCTTCTATTCAGCGGCACTTTGCGGTTACACCTCCTCGCATCTCAGCAGATAGCACCACTGCGGATTCTCGGATACCACTTTGGACTTTCCTTGCATCTGGGTTCCAGCACTCTGTGGAGGTGGCTCAGGCTTGGTTAGTCCAGCTAACTAGGAGTCCGGAGGATCTTCCAGCAGCTCCGGTCAGACTTAAAAGTGATGCACTCCAATCTGGTGTTCCTCTCCTTGGCACTTCATTTCCTACAGCAGCAAGGAAGTACAGCCAGCTCTAAGAGGATGTCCAGATAAGTTCGCTTTGGAGTTGATTGGTCCCACCAACTCAAGGGGAGGAGTCGTCCTTACAGGGCTGCTCTAGTCGAGGCGAATTCGGAGCTTCAGCACAGCAGCAGGGCTTCGCCGAGCAAACCAACAGTCCAGGAGTTGCAGCAGGCGTCTCTTCCAAGTTATTCTTCGGATTCCTTCGTCCAGTGGTCGACTCTGCCTACCAAGCCAAAAAGCCTTGTATTTTATGCCGGTTTTTCCCATTCATTCCAGTCTAGCTGTCAATCACAGCAGGGTGGCTGTCCTTGCCGGACAGCCAGCCAGCCAATCACCTTTGGGTGCATTCTTGTAACCAAGGCCATTAAGCACAGGGAATTTCGGGCACCTCCCTCACTTCCTGCCCTTGCCAGACATACTGGAGCCAGAGACGGGCTTCACTCGTGAATCCCACCAAAGACAAAACAAACAAAGGGACCAAACCTGGTTTGGCGCGCAGAGTAAATCTCAAGAAGGACTTTTCTAATAAGAAATGGCGAAAAAAGAAGACCGGCCCATTTTGACAAAATGGGAACCCATGGTTTTTTTACCAAGGCTGCAATTGCAGCCAGCGGTAGAAACATACAATGGTTGTAAAAAGTAAACCACTGCAACCAGCCATTAATTGCAGAAAGGGTAACATAAAATTGTTATATGAGAAACTAGACAAAGGGGATACTAAGTAACCCCTCCATATCCCTATTGTAAGATAGCGTGTGTGTGGGTCTAGAAAGTTACAATGTTAGTAAAGTCAATTTCACTTCACTGTTCTTGGAAAAAGTAGTTTATCCAAGAGAAGGTATTCATACCTTTGGTAAATCGGAAAGACTTCCCTGTGTCACTGCAATGAAGGTGCTATGTGTCACAAAGTAAAAAGATTATGCCTATGGAGTTTGTCAGGCCCGATAGCCAAAGGAAACAGAGTCCAAATCACAGAAAAATACACGAGAGAGTGGGAAACAGGGTTTCACTCTATCCAGGTTAAAAAATTAAAAGTCCTGAACTGGAGGCTTCCAGCCCTTTAAGCCGAGGTAGCAATACCCTTGAGATGGATGGGGATGCAGAAATTATTCAAACATCAATAATCAAAACGACTCAGGTAGTTGGCAAAAGGATGACTGTTTGAATATCAATTATCTAAAACAGAGTACAATGGACATCAACGGACGTCTCAGCGTACGATCTCTCAATGCATCTTGAAAAAAATGCTTCTTTTATAAAAAAGAAATCATCATAGGTGACGTCAACCTACGCATTACTAACGTCATCCTACGTGGCAAACTACAAAAACGTATTAAAGTGATAGGGTCTAAGGGAGTATCTAAGTATACAATCCATACTAGTCTAAGACAGTGGAAAAAAGTAATTTGTTTCTCATCAGGTGGGGCAACTAAGCCCCCCCCCTTAAACAGGTCACTATGAACGTCACTAAATACACAATGTCCCATTGGCTACACAAACTATAGGACCTTTAATCACGCGGCCCCCTACCACTGGTTGGCACTCTAACCTCAGTCAGTACTTTTCCACTTAAGTTAGCAGCATGCAGACTGGCTTCCAGGTGCTGGTGAGTTATTCTTCAGACAGCTTCCCACCAATTAGCATAATCATCTGTCGTCACCTCAGTGGTCTGCTGTCAATTAGGACTTTGAACTTGTCCTTTGGAGTGTTCTTTGCTCTGGAGAATTCAGGGGAGCGAAGGCACGCTCTGCCCTCCGGCGTAGTCGTCATGTTCGTCCAACTTCATCCTTCCACGTGACTGAAGACCACAAAATCGAGCTTCTAGTGTATAAAAAATACTATTTTCTAATAGGCCTCGGACGTATTCCTTGTTTTTGTCCAGGCCTCCTGAACAGGCGTTTCGTTCTTTCACACGATTTGTAGCCAAAGTCTGCTCACCCCAGCCTGATGCGGCCACAGCTTCTTGGCTCATCCAGCCCGCCTTTCTGAGATTCACTTTGTAATTCACTTGTTTTCTAGCTGTGAAACACTGGAAAAGAGCCCTTCCTTCATTAGCCCACTCTGCTATAGTGCATAGTGGAAACATCCATTCTTTACTCACTCTAATATATATGTACATGTTGGCACATGCCACAATCTATTCACTATAAAGGTAGCCTCAAGAATACTTCGTCTGCTTGCGTTTCTTTGTATATGTACATGTGTAAATGACTTCATATTTTCATCCGTTCTGTAGCATAAGTGTCATCATCTTGATCCCAAGATGTCACTTATCTTCGATACATTCTTTCTGCCTTTATAGAAGATCTGCAATCTCTAGTTTCTGTATCTCTTCTATTTACGTCAGCTTGGCACTGCATGATGTCACAATTCGTCTTGGTCATTCATTTGCTCTGCTTCTTCCGGGATTTCATTCAAATAGCCATCATACTGTCTCGTATGCAGGTATGGTTTTCTCAATGGGAGCCTTGCTTCTAAAATTCTCCTTGGTATCAGTATTTTGACTGGTACCGCACATGTCTCACACTCTGGTTCCCAACATATCGGCAAGATAGGCGAGGTGACTGAGGTGGGTGTACTTAGCTCCTTCTCTATACTCCACCCCCCCCACCCCGCTCTGGGCGATTCAATCGACCACTCTCCCATCATCCTTCACATCTAGACATCCTTGTCTGAGGAAATGCTTCTTTGGGATCCATATCTTTATGACTCCCTTCAGGCATCCAGCTGATTTCACATGTTTATCCTTGTTGCAAGTCATGAGCATGCACTGTCCACTTGGACTGCAATAGATCCATCTTCCCACATACTTCTTATGATTCTTTGGCTACAGGAACTTTGTTCCCTCAGGTGCATGGATACTGGCCTTCACAAAGTCTCCGATTTCTTCATCTGGCCTTCCATCCTGACTCAACATCGATCATGATGTTCATCCCTATGGCTTGCTTTGCTGTCTTCTTGCATTGTGACAGTATTATCCTGATCACACGGAATTCGAGTAACACCAGTACTATCAGGGCTCCAATGAACTTTAACATGTCTGCCATCCATTGTAGAACCCTCTAAAAGAGTGATCCAAACCAGCTGTCATCAGCAATGTCTTCTACTTCGTCTATCATCTGGACGTGTAGCTTCGTCAGCATCTCTATGGCCTCTGTCAAGGTACCATTTCTCATCATTGTGAAAAGGTATGAACGTGCAACATGATTCTCCGATTTTTGCACAAACACCTCCATCCATAGCTGTGATCATGTCCGGGACATATCTATTCTGAAGAGTCATCAGTCGTATGACTCATCTCTTCACTGATAGCATTGAATCCCTTTATGGTAGTGTTGATCGTCTGCAGAAATTCCCATCTGGTAATCTGCAGACATTTGGTATTTGCTCCAACCTGGATTCTCAGCATAAAGATCAACGTGATGACAGTCGAAGTCTGGCTGAACAGTCTGTGCTCATATGGAATAGAATCAAAAGCTTTGATTGACTTGGCTGAGAAATAGTTCTCCCACTTCATTCGATTAATCAGCTCCACATCTCTTTTTCCTCAGGTGAGCATCTGCTTTCGGGAAACTGTCAAGATTCAAATCACTTTTAGGAATCACCAACAATGGAAAATTAACATTCACCAGTGTGCATATCCCGTCCCAACCCTTGGGCAACTTCATATAAGCTTTAGCCCCAAATGCCCAATAGTGATCCATGATCACTGCTGTCCCAATGTTCATTCCTGATGCCTCAAAGATACAACCACAGTTCCGATTCTCCCCAACTTTTCTTGTGCCATCGTTTCTGAAACACCGCTTTGAACTTTCCAAAGGCACTATCTGCAAGGGTCCTCCTCTGTCTTTGACCCAGGTCAGTAGGTTAGCAAGGTTTGGCATAAAAGCATGCACAGCATTTGTGCATTCCAAATAGTTGATTCAGGACGATCAACTACCATCCGGGCTCTGCAGACAACCACTCCTCCTTCCCAGCCATCTGGTAAAGTACTTATCCACAAATCTGCATCTGTTCTTCCAAATTCGAATGTCTGCAGATTTTCCTGGACTGTCAAGCTTTCGGTTTACTTCCAATCTGATTTCAGCTCCTTTTTCTCCAGGCTTTTCATATCTGATCACGTGATTCTTAGTATGCGCCTTATTTCTCGTCTTCGTATCCTGGACATAATCATCTTCATCTGTATCTGTCCATTCAGTTGCACATTTGAGATAGGAATCCTGGCCCATGAACTGGCCTCTTGGAAGACATTATGCTGTGTGTGAAAGACAATGTGCTGTCTGGACGTCTATTTCAATGGCTATGAAGATCTTAGCCTTCCCCATGCTATAAGGCAGGAGTGTACATACAAAGCATTCCTCCTTTGAGGTCCTCCTTCCCACTTCTTTCATATGCTGATACCATATGTTATTACCCAAGTGTGCTGTACTATCCAGGTAATCATTCAGCTCATTATCATCCTCCCTAGCACTTCTCTTAGATCGTGTTATTTTCTTATGAGCCTCTATAATCATCTCATGAATTAGGTCAGCATAGTTCATTCTTACTGGAAAAATCATAGAACATTTGTTATGCTATCTGTATAGGTACACTCCTAGACAATCTCTTCCTTTGTATCTCCTTTCGAGCCTGTTTCTGGTGCTCAAGAACAACCTCCACAACACTTTTTCTAACAAAATATGTCTGGTGACATTTGTCATAGACCCGGGCAATTTTACGTCATCTACTGGACTAGGATTTATTACATAGGGTCTTGGCTGCCTTGTAGTTGCCACATCTGTACCCTTCTCTTGTATAGGAGGATACACAGGAGTCTTTGATCCACTTGCGTCAATATAGTAAGCAGTTTGTACTGTAAATGAGAGCAGTATAACTATGAACAAAATGCAAGTGTAAATCACTTACAACTAAAAGCATTTGCAGCAATAGCTTTTTACACATCGTGGACGTCTCTCAGGATCTGCCATAATAATGTTGCTATTGATGCTGCCCATTTTAAATTTTAAGGAAGGAAAAACAGACTTAATCGAGCAACATCATGCACTACTTCTGGAAGCTGCCGAGTCAGCTCCAAAAGTTCCTTGATCAGCTACAGCTGGCTATATGATGATAAACAAAAGTTCCCAGTGGAGACCACAAATCGGCCTTTTACCAGACGACATGAAGATTCTCCTTCAGCATGAAACATAATTTCATTAACCAGTAGACTTTTTGATCTTCTTCCTTGAAAGTCTCATTCAGTTCTTAATGTTCTCTCAGAGTACCTGTTTACTTGTATTATGATGTCTCTCAGTATTTCATTAAGTGCTGCATTGTTCCTCATGTCTCTCAGGAAAGTTCTGACATCAGTTTGACTCCCAACAAGACGCAGACATTCTTCAATCAGATAGTAAGCTGACCAGTCTATACGCATTATCCAGTGATCGGGGCATTTGCGTTTTCCCCACTGTACTCAGGAACGCTAGTAGTTCTCCCCACAAGCGCAGGGTAAGCGCGCAATATGAACAAAAAAACTGCAAGAACGATCTGTGAAACGTAGTCATTGGGCACCACCATAGGCACCTCCGAACAGAAATTCAGCAAGAAAGGAATCAGGGAACTGCTCCTCTTCCAGTGGTCGAAAAGGAACTCCAAGTCTGGCATTCTCTCCTTTATGATCAAGACTTAAACATGTCTCAGTCCAATGTCAACAACTGCTGTGGCTCAAGAACAAATAACTTCCCTTAACTCCTTTTTTAGTGACTCAAAAGAGCGTCCCGAAATAAGCCACAGTCCAATATACTCTTTATCTTTGTACAACAGCTTCTGCGTCCTTCTTCCTCGTCATAGACCTAGTCTGCACGTGCTGTGGTTCTTCCCCGATGCTTCCTTCTGATGGGGTTCAGGGTGGTTCTCCAGCATAGATTTTCACGTCTCGGAGAAATATACAAACGCGTCTGCCTTGCACTTTGACTGCAGACGGTGTTACGTCCTCCACTATAAAGGGGCTGTTGAAACGCGGTTTGTGCCACCTTCTAGTAAAGGTCCTTATTAGGACCGCATCTCTGTAAAAAGGTTTGGGAAGACATAGTTCTTTAACTCCGGTTGCTGTAGCATCTCCTTCTGTGTTCTGCGCTGCCCCACACCCCTTTCGCTTCAGCTGATCTGGAATGACGGAGATACTTGAAATCATGCATGTAAGATAATCACGTAACTCCTTTCCTAACAATTCTGCTGTCGGCTGGGCATCACTTCTAGTACTAGACGGAGGTGTGAGAGGTGTCCTCATTCGCCTCCCTGTCACTATCTCGTGGGGGTAAAATGGTGGTCTAAACCTGGCTGATTTCTCAATGCATACTATGCCAGTGGTAGAAAATGAAACCATCCTTTCTTCAGGGTAAGTTTCTATTTGGCCATTCTCTCTTTAAGCAGGCCTTTGAGTCTCTCACAGAACCCATTCGCCTGCAGGTGATACGTTGATGAAAACCTGTGCTTTATGCTAAGCAACAAGCTTATTTGTTCAAAGACTTCATTAACAAAATGAGGGCCATTATCTGATCTAGAAACTTCACATATTCCCCATCTAGGAAACGCATCTCGTACTAAAAATGTGGCTGCACAGGAGGAGTCTGGGTGTGTACATGGTCCAGCTTCAATCCACCTTGATAAAGGACATACCACTAAAATCATATATCTGTATACATTACATACTTGCAGCATGTCGACATAGTCAATATGTAAATGCCGAAAGGGACCAGTGGGTCTCGGATTAACTCCTCTAATTGTGCACAATGTGTGCCCAGCAGTGAACTTTTGACATACGATACAATTTACGACATAAAATGCTACGTGTTCTACTATATTTGGAACAAACCAAGCCTCTGCAATTGTTGCGGCAAGGCTCTCTCTAGTAACGTGCGCAGGGTAGTGTAGCTGTTCCAGCGCCACCCTTAATAAGCCTACAGGCATCGCCAGTTTACCAGTGCTGTCTTGTCGCCACAGTGCTTCACAGGGGTTTAAAGAACACCCTCTCTGCGTCCACAAGTCCTTCTCATCTTGTGGCACTTCCCCTTGAATCTCTACCAATTGAGTCCTAGACAAGTTATTATAACACACAGACACACTCACCACCATGCTTTCATTCACATCAGGCGTGTCAAACTACATGATAACTTCTGAACATGCAACACGTTTTGCTTCCTCATCTGCTTATTGATTTCCACGTGAAATAAAATCTGCCCTTTTAGTGCGAGTTGTGCACTTAATGACTGCGATGGCTGCAGGGAGTTGTAGTGCTTTAATGAGTCTGTCCAATAAAGCTGCGTGCTGCACCGGAGTGCCGTCCACTCTGAGGTAGCATCTCCTTTTCCAATGTGCTAGCCCTGCGTGTACCGTCGACGTCACATAGGCGTAGTCACTGTACACCGTTACTTCCTGGTCTGCGTGATTCTCAAGCACGACTATCAGCGCCACTAATTCTGCAGCTGAGCTGAAAAGTGAGACGGTAGTCGTGCACTTACCAATACTTGAAACTCCCCATTGGCTGTGTGCTTCACCACAACGGCACCTGTATATCGTTGTCCATCATTTTGATCGATTCTTGAAAAACCGTCAATAAAAAGAATCTCCCCAGCTGCCAATGCATTTCCCTTCACCCATGGGAGCTCACCATAGAATTCCTCATAATTTGAGCAATCATGTGAATGCTCGTCCTCTGCCAGTGGTTCGGCTACAAACATGGCAGGATTCACTATTCTGCATCAGAATATTTGAATCGCCAGATTCGGTATTACTACATAGTAGGCAGAAGCCCTTTGAGATGTCAACGTGCCTTTAGGCTTTCCAAAATGGCAAATAATGCATGTTCAACAAAACATCATAGAATACCCCATCACTATGCTAGCAGCCTTCTCAAAGGGGAACGCGGCGGCTGCCAAAGATTGTTCACAAGGAAAATGACCCCTCATTACTGAGTCCAGAATTCCACTATAATAAGCAAGGGGTTTGTACCCCAACGTGGTTGTCTGCTTGGGTAGAGCTGTCATAACAGTGCCATTTGTGTGCAAAAATAAGAAGAATTCCTCAGCATAATTTGGAATCCCTAAAACTGGAGCTGTGCAAATTGCCTTTTTCAATTCATTAAACCCTTCCTCGATCTCCTCATTCCAAACAATTTTTTCATGATTTACTTGTGCTTTCTACAAAGCTTGCAACAAGGTCCTTATGTAGGAACTGTAGTCAAAGACCCATACTCTGACATAGTTAAACAGTTCCAAAAATCTCTGCATGTGCTTTATGGCGAGTGGCTTTACTGTTTTTAAAATAGCCTCAGCCCTCTCAGGAGTAACCTTCTTTCCTTCATGCGAAATTAGCTTGCCTATGTACATCACTTCTTCTTGACAGTACTGTAACTTCTCTTTGTCTACTTTATATCCTTTGTCTGCAGGGATAACCATCAGCTGAACTGAATCGCGTCTGCACTCTTCCTCTGAGGTGTTACAGACCAATATGTCATCCACGTACTGCAACAACATTTTCTAAATCAATATTGCTTAAGTCAATCTGTAGGACCCTATTGAAAATTGATGGTGACTCACAGTACCCCTGGGGTAAACAAGTGCTTTTCAGGCGAGTTTGTCTGAACGTAAATGATGTCAGATCTTGCAAGTCTTTATGCAACGGGATTGCGAAAAATGCATTTTTCAAGATAATCACAGTGAAATATCGTGCCTTAACAGGTATATTACATAAGATTGTCGCCGGATTAGGAACTAGAGGGAACTCAGCCTCTACAATCTGGTTAATTGGGTGAAGGTCTTGGATTAAACGCCACAACCCCCTTTCCCTTTTTTAATCGGAGAAATCGCCGTATTACAGGAAGACTGACATCATGAGGATGCCCTGTTCCATCATAGCAGAAATCGCCTTAAAAATACCACTGTCTGCCTCTCGAGACATGGGATATTGTCGTGCTCGAGGGGAAAATTGCTCCTGGTTTTAATTTAATCTTCACTTCTCCAGCCCCTCTTCAATAGGCCTACATCATAGGGGCCTTTTGTCCATAAAGAAACTAGTGCCATGTCTTCATCATAATACTCGGAGCGTTTCTGTGCTATCATCATTTTCGGAATAACCTCACATTTAATTGCTCTCACCCAATAAGTAATACTCATCTCGAATATCACTTTGTCATCTGATGGATGATCTCTAAACATGTCCTCATCAGTGACATCAGTCAATCTATAACCCTCCCCAAGGGCAATCACTGTGCTCCATCATCTGCCTTCATGTTCATTCCCATGAAGCAAAGCCATTTCTCCTCGTACTATGGCTGATTGTAACTCTAAAGGAAAGACTTGTCCTTCCTCTTCATCCATTGGTATCTTTGGCCTAAACAAAAATCAATCAGGTATTCTCATGGTCCTGCCCACTAAGCCTGGCAGCCATGTTAACAGAATGTGTACCCCATAGTGAAAAACCTATGCTTCTAATGGCACTCCTCGTATGGCCACCTGTCCTGCAAATGCCATAATAAATTCACTCACGTTTAAATAATGCATTCCTGGTGTTGGCCATACTATGCCTTTGTCAGTAAATGAAATAGTCATGTTCAACTTGGTCATTAAATCTCGACCCAATATATTCACAGGTGTCTGCCACGAATACAATAATGGCACAGACATGTCACACTCTCCTATAAATACTGGTAATGCGTCAGTAAAACGAACTTTGCTCATAGCTCCTGTGAACCCTTGAGTATTCATAGCATTTCCAGACATCGAAAATGTCCCCTCTCGTATACATGAGCGTGCTGCACTTTTGTGTACTAAAAACAAAAAGGATTTGCCTCCTATATTGACGTCAACCCTCGGTTCCTCTTGAGGATTAGGCGTCACAGATAGTATCAAACATATCAAGTCTCCAAGTGAACTGTCCTATTGTGGATACATTCTCATCCCTGTACCTGTGAAAGGATTCCCTCCATCGACAATGGCACCCCTTATCCTAGGAGTCATCCAATGTGCCGTGCTTATGCTCTACTGTATCTGCATGGGTGACTGCCCCTATGGCGGATTTATTGTTGCCTGCTGCGTTTGAAAGTCTTGCTGCATTCTTGGCGCTTGTGCAAACCCATCTCCATTCAGCTGCGAATATGCACGCGGGTTTGTGCCCCCCCCTTGAGAATTGCCCATTCTGCACGACTCCTTGACTCCCTGTCATATCACATGTCCAACATATATGTTAATGTTAAAGGACATTTGTACCGCACACTATCAACACCGGAGTGGTCCCCTGGTGCACTGGCAGCTCTGAAAGAGGAAGGGAGGGTGAGTTAGTGGGAGAAAGCAGGAAAAGTGCAAGAGCAGTGATGTGCTGTTGACGGTCTCAGCCCGGTGGGTCCGTTGGCTGGGCCTGGGGTGTTTGCGGCCGGTAGTCGTCGTCTACTGTTGTAGAAGTCTGTGTTTTTTATTGTTTTTGTGCTGTTGCAATGTAGTGAAGTTTGTGCGGTTTGTTGTGCTGTAGGTTTGTGGTTGTTTGGAGTTTGAGAGGTGTGTGCAGAGGAGGGAAATTGTTAGTGGATTTGGTTAGTTGGCATCTCTATCCTGAATTGAGCCGCTGGACTTGTGTAGTCTCTCCTGATGCGCTACTGATCTGATCTGGGCCCATCTTGGATTCAATGTCCCTTTCACATCTGTCCCCCACCTCAACCAGCCTCCCTCACCACCCCCACCTCAGTCTCCCTCACCACCCCACCTGTCCTCCCTTCCTACTTTTGGGCCAGAGCACCTTTCAATATCCACCACTCAGCTAGTGTGGTGATTGTCAGTGTCTCGACGATTCAATTGACACTTTGGCACCTGGTGGTGACTAAGGGGGGGGGGGAGTGAGGTTGATGGTGGGATTGTCTGGGGTAGTTGACTCCGTCTCCATGTGTTTCAGTCTATCTGGTGTCATCCGTCCCAGTACTGCAGGAGCTTCCCTGTCGGTTCTGGGGCTGTCAGTATCCTTTCCAGTATAGTCATCCTTTTTCTCTGTTGTTTCGGTTTTCGGTCTGAGTCTGTGGTCTTGAAGAGCCAGGTTTTTAGTAATTTTCTGAATTTGTGGTGATCTTCTGTGTTTCTTATCACTTTGGGGATGTTGTTCCAGGTTTTTGCGGCTAAGTGGTGGAAGGAGGGGCCTCCAAGTTTTTTCTTAAGGTATGGTTTTAGTTCCAGGCGGATTTCGTTGCTGGATCGGAGGGGCCTCTTTGGTTTGTAGAATGGATTTCTTCTGAAGGAATTCTGCTCCTTGTCCTCCGATTGCCCTGTGCATTATCCACCTGGTTTTGAAGGTGATGTGATGTTTTACTGGGAGCCAGTGTAGTGTTTTTAGGGCAGGAGTGATGTGATCTCTTCTGGATAGTTTGAGGAGTAGTCTGGCTGCCATTTTGGATTCGTTGCAGTTTCTTCAGGAGGTATTCTGATATTCCGAGGTAGAGGCTGTTTGCATAGTCGATTCTTGATTTGATGAGGGCTACGATAGTGAGTGTTTTGTGCGTGAAGGAGAGGAAAGGTAAGATTCTTCTTGCCGTGTGGAGGAGGAAGAAACATTTCTTCACTGTTGCGTTTATTTGTGGTTCTTTTTTTAAAAAAATTTAAAACCTTCATTTTTGGTTTTCTGAACACAATACAACTTCTCACCCACATTAGGGTGGAATTAAATTGCACCATTCCCATTCCCCTCTCCCCGCACCCCGCCCTGCATCTCCCCTCATGGTGTTCGGTTTCTATGGCGGCTCACTCTGCACCAGGCCAGTTCCTCGTCATAGGGTGCCACTGAGTGTTGGGCTTCAGCGTTAACAACGTCGCAATCAATAACTAATGAGTGCTGGCAGGGGAGGCTGGGGCATCCTTGGCCTCCTTCATCAGGAACAGCGTCAGTGGGCCCCATATGTCAGGAGGACGGGCGTGGAGAGGCAGCAGTTTGACAAAGTCAAGTTTCAACATCTTGGCAATAGAGGATGTCTTTACGCCAGGCGAAGACTGTGGGGGGCAGACCCCGGCCCCATGCCATGGCGACCCTTCTCTGGGCAAGTGTTAACAGTAGACCAGCCAGTCTTCTTGTTGGTGCTGATAGCTTTGTCAATCCCAGTAGGGCTGCCATGTGGGCAGGTTGAATGGCTTCTCTGATGATTGCTCCAGTAGTATCTAGAACCTGGTCCAAAATGTGGTCAGTCTGGGACAGTCCCAAGCGAGATGGACAAAGTCGGCTGGTGCTGCTCCACATCGCTCGCATCTTGAGGGAGTTTCAGGATGGTGTTTATTTGTTTTTGCTGGTGTGTGATAGGTTTGATGAAGGAAGTTAAAGTGGATTAGTTTGAGGCGAGTGTTGAGTGTAATTTTTTGCGTTTGCTTGAGGATGAACGACCAGTCTTCTTCAGGGATGGTTGTATCGAAGGACTTCTCCCATCTGATTTTTGCTCTGGAGTTGTCGGAGGTTGTGTTGGTAATGATGGCTTTGTATAATTGTGAGACCAGTCTACCTTCTCCTTGTGTTGTATTACGTTGTGTAGAAGTTGCCAGGTCGGAGGTTGGTGAGATAAGTCAGGTAGGAGCGCTTGAAATGTGTAGCGAGTTCTGAGTAGATAAAGATGTCGAGCACTGTGGTCCCGCCTCTCATTTTCAACTGTTCTGGAGTCAGGAAAGTATCATCGGCGAACAGGTCTCCAATAGAATTTATCTTTAGTTTTTCCACCCACTGATGGAAAACTCTTTCAAATGTCAGCGGGACTCCGGGTATGAATTTGATGGGGAGGAGTGGAGAGTATCTCGATCGTACTTCACATTTTTGTGCGAGTTTCTTCCAGATTTTATACGTCGAGAGTACAACATTCATGGTATTGTTGGTGGCTGGGATCTGGCTGAAGATAACTGCCCTCAGTAAGTTGGTTCTCACTAGGGCTCGCTCCACCTACACGTGGGATCTGACTGTCGAGTACCAGTGGCCAAGAAATTGCGCCTGTGTCGCCCAGAAGTATTTCTCCAGGTCTGGCAGGGCCAGACCCCCGTTCGTCACTGGGAGAGTCAGTATTGAGTGCGCCACTCTGGCTGGTTTGCCCGCCCACAGCAGATCGAGGACCATACTTTTCAATTTTTTCAGGCAGGATTGTGGCAATAATAAGGGAATGTTTGTGAATAAGTACGGCATCTTAGGCAAGATCACCAGTTTAACTAGGGAGGCCCTACCCCAGAGGGTTAGCGGTAGGATTTTCCAACGAGCTACCTTCTCCTGTAGTGATTTGGCGGCTACTTCGTAGTTGTCGTGGAACACTTCTTGGTGATTTCGTGACAGTTGTATTCCAAGGCACCGGACTTTGGATGTCTTCCACATGAGCATGAAGTCATCTGCAAAGGGTTTGGTCGCCGAGGTCAGTGGGAATACTATGGATTTTGACTGGTTGACTTTCAGCCCAGACGCTGCGTCAAATTTGATCACCTCCCTTATGACCGGGTTCATATTATCCGCGGGATCTCGTACAAATAGCATGATGTCATCAGCATACACTGAAATGAAGAGTTTATGTGGGCCAATGATGAGTCCTCTTTGTTGTCGCTGTTCTCGCAGGTTAGAGGCAAGTGGTTCCATCACCAAGGCAAATAAAAGAGGTGACAGCGGGCAGCCCTGCCTGGTACCTCGCCGCAGATTGATGGTAGCTGACTTTGCTGACCCCACTATGATGTTGGCTTATGGATTGGTATATAACAGGGATACGTTTAATGAAGCGTGCTCCCAGTCCCATCCTGGTGAGCACTGCAAACAGAAACGGCCACTCCACCGAATCAAACGCTTTTTCTGCGTCGAGTAGGACGGCGATTGCTTGCTGGGATGGGTCCAACGCCTCCATGACGGCGAACAGCCATCTGATTCCAAATGTTGTGTTGCGACCTGGTATGAACCCAGCCTGGTCAGCAAGTACCAGGGCGGGCATCAGTGGCATCAGCCTGCTTGTGAGAACTTTCGCTAGTATTTTATTGTCTAGGTTTAGCAGGCAGATAGGACGGTAGGATGGGCATTGCTCTGGAGGTTTGTCTTGTTTATGCAAATGGACAACGTTGGCTTCAAGGTAGACTGTGGGAGAGCGACTTTTTCTAGGGCTTCCTCATACACAGCTGCTAGGAGCGGGGCCAGAGTATTCGCAAAGGCTTTACAAAATTCTCTGATGAGGCCGTACGGGCCAGGGGCTTTGGATTTAGGAAGAGATTTGATAGCTTCAAGGATTTCTTCTTGTGTGATAGGTTCGTTGAGAGGCTCCAGTAGCTGACTTCCGACCCAAATACTCTAGTGTGCTAGATCTGAGTTTCCATTCTGTTGGGTGTTATAGAGGTCTTGGTAGTAGAATCTAAATTCTTCCGTCATTTCCTCGTCTGTGTACATTAGTGCTCCCTGCGTATTGCGGATGCATTCGATTGGAGTTAGCTTGCGGTCAGCTTTTATTCATTTTGCTAGTAGGGCACTGGGTTTTTGACCTTCGCCGTGCTGTCTGAATTGGTAGCCACGGTTTAGACATTTTATTTCACGCTCTGCCGTGGCATTGAATTTCTGAAGTTACTCTCTCAGAGCAGCTTTTACTCTCGGGTTGTCTGATCTCGTGTCCTGGCGTTCGAGTTTTTTGAGTAGGTCCTCACTGGCTGCCAGCTCTCGTCTGAGTTTGAGGATGCCGTTTTCCTTGGCTTGACACACTCCTCTTAAGAAGCACTTGAAAGTTTCGTGCTGGCAGAGGGGACTGAGCCAATATTGGTTTCTAAGAAAGTGTCAATCTCCTCTTTCAGTTCAGTAGCGAACACCTCGTCTTGCATGGAACCAGTTTTGAAGCGCCAGCCTTGCAGCGTGGATTTAGGATGACAGGGGTTGAGGTTTAGGATAACCGGGGAGTGGTCGGAGAGAGTTCTTGGGAGTGTGTGGCAAGGACCAGACTTTAGAGGGCCATTTGCTGAGACAAACAGATTATCGATTCTTGAGCTAGAGTTGTGTTCCGTCGAGTGGAACGTATAGTCACGCCTTTCTCCGTTGGCCGCTTTCCAAGCGTCTTTTAAATCGAATGTGCTGCATATTTCCGCTATTTGTAGGCTGGCTTTAGATTTAGGTTGAGCTATGGCTCTCGATCTATCTTTAATTGGATCAAGAACCGCATTCATGTCTCCACCCCATATTATTGTAGACGGTTCTTGTGAGGAGAGTTGTGACAGAACCCAGCCAAAATTATTTGGGCCGTCTACATTCGGTGCGTAAGAGTTGATGAAGGTTATCCTCTTGCCTGCTATAATGCCACTCACCAGGATGGTTCTGCCTTCTGAGTATTTTGTTGTGTTGATAGGGCGAAAGTTAGTTCTCTTGTGAATGAGGAAAGGACGAATAAGATGAGAGGTATCTGTGGCAGCCCCAGGACTTGGCCCATGTGTGGTCTTTGCCAGGGATTAGATGTGTTTCTTGGACCATAGCCACATCCACCTCATGTCTTCTCAGATACTGTAGGATTTTCTGTGTTTTGGACGGGCTGTTACCCCCCCTTATATTCCAAGTTGCAACTTTGAATGGAGCGGGTTAGGGTATCTCTTGCTGTTTGATTGGCCTATATGGACCTGGAGCGTCGAGGCCAACCTTGAATTGATCGCCTTGGTTACCGTTTGTGAGGTTCATGTTGGACAGCGCATTGGTACCGATGATGAGATTAGAGATGGCGGGGCGACGAGCGGCAGCGGGTGGGTGGTGCAGCTTCCCCCCTCTGCTTTTGGTGAACTGTCTTTGTGAGCAACCCCCAACTTGCCCGTAAACGAACTGACGCCGGAGACTTTCCTTGGGGTCTCCAGGCTGCCTGCAGCGGTCTTCCCCCCTGTAACCATAGAACTTTTCCCATTACGCGGACAACCCCCAACTTGTCCGTCGGGACCCCTCCCAACTTGAATTAAGTAAAAAATACTGTGTAAGGGGCGCTTGGGGCCTCCCAATTGTCCCTGCCCCGCTTTCTTCCATCTTGTTCCGGTGGGTTTATTATGGTCCATTAGAGTGTGTTGGTCTCCGGTTCTTTAAGGAGGGTTTCTAGGGTTCCTTTCTCTTTGTGGACGGGGTTGACGAGGATGTTGGTCAGGGCATCCTTTCTGGTCGAGGTATGTGTAGGCCTCTTCAGGAGATTGGAAGAAGTGGATCCTTCTGTTGTATTGCACTCTGAGCCGTGCTGGGAACAGCATTGAGTAGGCTATCTGGTGGTCTCTGAGCCTTTGTCTGACGTTGGTGAATGCCCTTCTCTGTGTTTGGACTGCCGGAGAGAAGTCGGGGTAGAGGTGGATTTTGTCCCCGTCGTGTAGCAGCTCTCCCTTTTCTCTGGCCAGCCGGAGGATGGTGTCCTGGTCCCTGTAATTAAGTAATTTTCAATAATCGGTCTGGGAGGAGCTCCAGGGGCTGGTCTGGCGGACGGGATTCTGAGCGCTCTCTCCACTATGAACAGATGGGAGAAGTTTTCACGACCAAAGAGAGACACACAGAGTGACTCAACCCATTCTTCCATCTTCGACTGGGATTCTTGCTCACTCACACCGATGATGCAGATATTATTCCATCTAGATTGGCCTTCTAAGTCTTCACATTTGGCCAGAGTTGTAGCCATTTGGCTCTCCAGTCCGGATACCTTGCTCAACAGGGAGGGGCGGGCCATCGTCCAAGCAAGAGACTCGCTGTTCGACTTCATTTAGGCGCTCTGTGTGGGTGTCGATGCGGTGTTGTAATTGGTCCACTTTAGAGTATAGGCCGTCCATTTTACTGTTCAAGCTGCCGATGCCCACCTTCAGTTCAAGGAGGAGTTTTTATTTCCAGCAAATTGTTCCCTGGTTCCGTTTGCTGTGAGCTTTCCGATGTGGGATCGTCATCGTCTTGTAGACAGGGTGTTTTTGCTGCAGTGCCATTGTCAAAGTTCAGTTTCCTTTGCATTTTATCGGTTTTCCCCATCGTGATTTGTTGAATGGGTGAGGTTCGTAGGCTGTGACTGGAGGTCTGCAGTGAAGTGGGTTCTCTGTGAAGCCCTTAGAAGGGGCAAGAGCCACGATAGAAGCCAAGTGTGGAGGCAAGTGAGGACGCCTTCTAAAATGGCGCCGTCTGGTGTGGTTGCGAGGGTTCAGCCGCCAGTGTGCGGACGTGCTGGGCCTGTGCTGTCGATAGGGAGGAGGACAGGAGCGGGGGCCGGCTCACTTTCAGTCCAAAAGTTGGCCGCTATGTGAGAGTTGTGGTGAGTTTGGGGGAGCGCTGGTTGGTGGAGTCTCTCTGGCAGCGCTATCTCCTCCGCAGTACCTCCATCCCTGTGGGTGCTTTGTCCAGACAAATTGATCTTACAGTGGGTTGCGGGTGGATTGTATTAGTCCTGGGTTCTTAGGGTCGTGGGGCTTCCTCTTTTGTGGTGCCGGAGGGCAGGGCCGCTGGGGATCAACTCCGGGGCGGAGAGGGCCTAATGAAGCAGGATGTTAAGAATGATGAGTCACCTCTCCATGCTCCTGTCTCCAGCCACCCGTACCTCGGTTTTGGCACTGGTCCGGGCCTCGCTCCATCACCGCCTCTCTTCTGGTTCCCCCGATTCGGGCCACTTCAGCCCCTCGTTGCGTCGGGTATCAAGGTGCGCCCACCTTCTGGAACGCAGATCACCGCTTCCGTCTAATGGCAGGAGCGGGTGACGGGGAGGCGGGGCCGTCGAGATTTCGTTGGGGGCTCGCACCGATGATCTGCCTCCGTTCGCGCTCCGGGCAGCGCCGCCGCACCAGGGCCAGGGACACCCGGAACGACCGCCTCGCCGGAGTGGCTTGCACGCCGGGGCGGCCCGCCAGTCCCATGCGACTCACCAGGTCCCAGCCCTTGATGATTCGTAACGGCATGTAGAAGAGCTGATTTTCTTCTGGATTTGGAGAGAGGGGGGGCCAGGAGTTCAGGAGCCGGGGACACCACTTGGTTGAGAAAAACCAACTCTGGAACAACAGGATTCTTTCGGATCAATCCGGGGCAGCACGGGAGCTCAAGCCTTGGAAGCCATCTTGGGTGGCCCTCTAGCGCCCTCTCTTATTTGTGGTTCTAAGGTTAGAGTGTTGTCCATCAGAACTCCCAGATTCTTTACTACATTAGATGGTGTTGGTGCGGTTCCAATTTCCGTTGGCCATGGGAGGGCGGTTTCATTCCCTTGGTCTTTGGATATGATCATGATTTCGGTCTTTCATGGGTTGATTTTTAGGTTGTTGGCATTCATCCAGTGGAAGACTTCCTTCAGACAGTCGATTAGAGTTGAGTGATCCGCTTCGTTGTCTTTGATTTTGTAGATTTGAGTATCATCAGCATAGTTGTAGCAGGTAATGCTGTATTTTTTGAAGATTCTGATGAAAGGAGTCTGGTACATGTTGAAATATAGTGGTGATAGTGAGGATCCGTGTGGTACTCCACAGTCGTTAACTCGTGGAGTGGATTTGAAGGGTTTAATCCATACAGTTTCTGTTCGGTCGTCTAGGAATGATTTAGTCCAGAGTAGTGCTGTGTCGGTTATGCATACGTCTTCTAGTCTTTTGGTCAGGGTGTCATGGCTAACTGTGTCAAAGGCTGCAGAGAGGTCGAGTAGAATAAGGGCTGAGGTAGTGTTTGAGTCTGCGTTAGTTTTAAGGTCGTCCCAGATGGAGAGAAGTGCTGTTTCTGTTTCTCTTGCTGGTCTGAAACCTACTTGAGCTTGGTCTAGTAGGTGGTGTTTTTCTATGTGCTCTTGGGTAAGTTTATATACGTAGGTTTCCAGGAGTTTTGCTGGGTAGGGAATGTTTGAGATTGGCCGGTAGTTGGAGGTCTTCTACGTCGCCACTTGTGTTTTTTAGAAGTGGCTTAATATTGGCCGATTTGAAGGTCCTCGGCACAGTCCCTGTTGCTAGTGATAGATTTAGAAGGTTTCTGTAGTATTCTGCTGGTGTTACTTATGCGTGGATTGATTTGTAGATATCCGGGGGACAGGGATCCATGGGTAACCCAGCTTTTTTGCTGCGTTTTACCAGCAATGCAAATGCCTCTGCTGATATTTCAGGAAAGTTTTGGAGTTTGTGCTGTGGTTCTGTGTTAGGTTCGTTTGGTTGTAAGTTATGGTTGGTTTCTTTTGTATGGTTTGTCTGATGTCATTGATTTTTTTCTTGAAATGGTCTGCCAGGTCGTTGCAAAGTTTCTCTGAGGGGGTTGGGGTGTTATCGCTGCCTGGTGGGTTTCTGATCTCTTTAACGATGTTAAACATTTATTTTTGTGTGTTGGTGGCATTGGCGATTCTGTCATCATAATGCCTTCTCTTCGCCTTTTGAATTTCCTTCTTGTATGCACGGATTTGTTTTTGGAACAATGTTTTTTTGTCTGGGTTGTATTCTTTCCTCCATTCCAGTTCCATCTTTTTGTTTTCCTTTTCCATGGTGTTTAATAGTGGTGTGAATCATTTTGCCATTGCTCTTTTTTTATGGGGTGAATGGTTTTTCTGGGGTGATCTTATTTATTGTGTCTGCAATCCATTTGTGTAGTAGTTCCGCTTTCCCGTCTAGGTCAGCTAGCTCTAGTTCTGTAGTTGAGGGTTTGGTTAGTTCCAGTTGTTCAGATAGGTTGCTTTCTTTGACGTGTTTCCAATTTCTTTTGGTGGTGGTTTCTAGTTTAGGGGGTTGGATTCGTACTTGGGTTGGCATGGTGATCATGAATGGGATGATGAGGCGGTCGCTCCACAGTATTTGTATCGGAGGTGCCGTGGTGATGAGTTTTTCATTTGCAAAAATTGCGTCGGGGGTGTGTCCTGCCGAGTGTGTTGCCCCTTTTACTAGTTGTCGTAGTTTCATGGTGGCGAGTTGTTCAGTGAGTGAGTTATGGGAGTTGGCGTGGCTGTCTTCAAACCAAATGTTGAAGTCCCCCAGTATGATTAGGGTTTCATGGTTGATGGCTAAATTGGTGATGGCCTCTATGAAGTTGTCGACGAAGGTTGCATCATATGTCGGTGGTCTGTATTCCAAGATGAATGTGATGTTGGTTTTTGGACTTGTTGTTAGGTGTATTACCATGGTTTCACAGTTGAGCATGTTGAGCGGTTCGTCCGTTTTTAACTTCACGTGTTCTTTGTATGCTATTGCGATGCCTCCTCCTTTGTTTTTTTCTGCTTATTTGAAGGCATTTGAAGTCGGTTGGAAGGCAGCTTTGGAGTGTGATTTTGTAGTTGTCGTCCAGCCATGTTTCTGTGTTTCTGTGATGAACAGGACGTCAATGCCGTTGTCGTCGAGTAGGTCGAAGATCTCTGTTGAGGGTTTGGACATGGATCTTGCGTTTATTAGATTGCAGTGGAGTTTGGAGGTGTTGTTTGGCTTGCACTTTCTTGTTGAGTTTGTCTAGGAGGAGGTCTTTTAATTTGCCCCTCCTGCATGCCGTGATTATCGTTCTGCATGTTTTGAAACCCACTCTGATTATTCTGGAAGCCCCCACCTCAAAAGCCTCCCCTTCCTTGCGGTGCAAATCCACTATTATTTTGATCAAACTGTCGTTGGTTATTCACCTGTGGCATGTTTGCTGCTTGCTGTGAACCCGATCCATCTCCACTAGCAAATAGGCCCCTTTAATGGGATATTTGGATCGTTTTTTCTGCACTATCTTTGCCTCTTCACCTTTCCTAACATTGTCCTTCTTTCGATTCTTTTCTTGCAAAAGTCTGCAATAATGCACGATGGTCAGCTGTATTTCTGTTCATGGTTTCGCTTCCATAACCACCAATTTCTTGAGCTGCTTCTGCACTGCCTCTGGGAGCCCGTGGCACAATATATGATAGAATACAGGTATAGATTTCCCCCAAGATTCCGGCGTCTCCAAAGCACATTGCTCTTGGAAATTATGAATGTAACAAGGGGATCATCTCCTTCCAGCATCTTTTTTGCCATTATAGCTCCCATATCTGACTGTGTCCGGATACAGTATTCTAAGCGCTTTCCAGACCGCCACCCTACAGTTATTGAACGGTGCCCCATCATGGGCAGTGTTCACCGTGGTAACACTAGAATATCCTGCTCTTGACCAAACGTCATCAGCCCTCTCCCCAAGGATAGAAATCAGGAGACCTTTAATGTCCCCTATAGCTAATGTGTTTCCTCCTGTCATTTTCTCTGCTTCATGTATCCATTTCCCAGCGCCAAAAGTTAAACTCGGGAGTTTGCACCTTAAATTGTCCTTATCCATCTGTGGCCAAGGTATATACTGTGGTCTCGTGCTCCACCTTTCGCTAAAAACGGGTACTGTGAAATCCCAAACTCACATTCTTCACCATTGTCTGTCTGTCCATAGCAGGGACAATGGTTCTGCACCGCCTTCTCCCTGGTAGCGACCTTACCCTGCTCACATATGGTGGCGAGTCCCCCATCTCACCATGGCATCGCCCTTTAGGTGGATCTAGCCGTGTCAATGATCGCCTGAGATTTGGGTAGGTCTAGATCCGACTATTTTACTTCTGTATCCATTGAAAAATACCCTTCAGGGCCACATACATTGCCTTCCTCCCCATGGAAGATCTCTCTATCCTCGTCTGACATATCCTCTCCCCAACTTGTGTGATTTCTCTTCTTAGTCTCTGTTCAGAGTCAGTCTATCTAAAGACAGCTCTTTTGGCTCAAAACTGCATGAGGCTCCTCCTTTGTCGTAAAACTGCATACTCTCAAGTCGATCATTTTTACCCTTCCCCTGCAGTACTTTCTTAGTCCTCATATCATGATAGACTTCATCGATGGCATCCCCAATACTTCTAGAGTCAAACTCATCCTCCAGATTTGCACTAGACGGAACTGCTACTGGCTCCTGTGCTCAGAAGAACTCTTCTAAATCCTCCCATGCTACTACTGGATTATGATCCAATACTTCCTTTTCCATACTCCTCTTTCGTTCTAACTCATCAAGTTTTCTGTGCTTTCTTGCTTCCTCTTACCCTTTCTTCCTCTTTTCTCTTCATGTCTCTTCTCTCATTTGCCCTTCGTATCTCTTCATCTCTACGTCTTTGCATTCTTATATCCCTTCATTTCTGTTCGTCTACCCCCATTCTTTTCCTTTCTAGTCTTTCTTGCTCTTCGATTGCCCTCCATCATATTTTCTGTGCTCCCCTGCTCTTTCCTGTTTTTTCAATTGCTTATCTTGATACAATTGTTCGTCTTTGTCTATCCTTTCTTTTCGTCGCATCTTCTTCCAATCTTTCCTCTCTTTCTCGATCCTTTTTGTCTTGATTGTCTGAATCTTCCCTTTGCCTTACGTTCTCGATGCTCTTACCATCGAGTTTGAGCAAAATCTGACCACCCATCCATTCGTGCTGTATAAGTGCTGACTCATCAGTTTTATCTTTTTCTCCTTTCCATCTCTTTATTTCTCGTCCTATAACTAAGGATGTACTTGGTCTATCGCTTCTCTCTGTCACGTCTCTCCTTGTCCCTCGGGACCTTAGAGATTACATTTTGATCAGAAACTTTCTCTGGGCCCTCGTCGCTGCTTTACACAGGCGACTCATATGCCGGGTTGCTATACCCCGTTGCTGCCTTAAACTCCCTCAATGGGTACAGCCCGTCATCTTTCTTACTATTGCCGTCTGCTTCAGGTGCGGCGGGGGGGAGGGGGCGGGGAAGCAGAAGGCTCATCACCCCCCTCCTTGCATACATTAAGTATCCAATCTATAGGAGGCGGCTCTTCGGCTCTTCTCTCCCCTCCTGATACATCTTCCAAAGCTCTTAGCTTGCTAGTCGCTTGTCTAACTTTTTTCCTGTATATGCAGCATGCAAATATGTCATCATATGCTGCAAAACTGCCTTCGATAGTGATCTCCCTTGTGGCCATGGCATGAACATTTTGTCTGCTGTGCTCTTCACCCACTCTGCACTGTACTGTCTAAGCTTGGGTGCGTGCTTGGGTAGCTGCTTGCAGAGGTGTATAAGCGGAGTAATATCCTCCATTTCGACATGTCACTCTTGACCGTCAATACACACCGTTATTCTTTGCAAATTTCAAAAATATGTTTGAGAAAAACAAAATATGAGCGCGCACCAATCGTTGCAGGCTCCAAACCCTCTATATCACGTCATTTACTTTTAATCTAGGTTTTCACTAAACACCATCAATTCAATACCAACAAATACATAATTCTCAATTCATGCGTTTTCTTTTCACAGCCATCAATTCTTCTATAGTTTTTTTCACCATATATGGTCACATAAAACAAACAAACGGACATACTCGACCAGCAACATATATCTCCGTCTCCTTTTTAAGACTTCTTCTACCCGTAAAAAACATCCCGATTGGGATGTGAGCCAACCTCTTTAAACTGTCTTTAAACAAGTTTGTAGTCTATGTCACCCATAAATAGGGTTCTAGGAACGGCTTCTTCCGTTTCCTTTCTTTAAAACGCAGGAAAATTGGGCATACTCTTTATCGTGGCCTCTCCTCACGATACCTCTTAATTGCTTGGCCGCTCAAGTCAATTAGTTCATATTCAATACTCAGTTTCTCAAGTTACTTTACCCCAGCCTCCCTCCGTTACTCATTTCGCCCTTGTAACTTTCTTCACCCACTGCCCATTCACACTTTTGCTACCTCTCAGTTTTTACTCATGATTCGCTGTTTCGACTTCCGACTCTCTGGATCATCCGCCTATTTACCAGCCGCTTCAACTTTGTTAGTACAGCTTGCAAGACTTGCTTTAAACTAATAACTTATCTACAGGGAGCTTCACGTCCTTTCAGCCAAATGGCAGAGGTTGTGCGATATTTCCAGGACCCCAAAGCTTAATTTCTCGATGGATTTTTAGAAACCATCCTCTGCTAACACGTGAACTGAAGGCTTCCAGCCCTTTAAGACGAGGTAGCAATACCCATGAGATGGATGAGTATGCAGAAATTATTCAAACATCAATAATCGAAACGACGCAGGAAGTTGGCAAAAGGATAACTGATTTAATATCAATGATCTAAAACATGGAGTAAACCGGACATCGACGACGTCTCAGCGTATGATCTCTCAATGCATCTTAAAAACAATACATCGTCATAGGTATCGTCAACCTATGTATTACTAAGGTCATCCTACGTGGAAAACTACAAAAATGTATTGAAGAAAGTGATAGGGTGCAAGGGAGAATCTAAGTATACAATCCATACTAGTCTAAGAAAGTGGAAGAAAGTGATTTGTTTCTTATCAGGTGGGGCAACTAAGCCCTCCCCTAAAAAGTTCACTATGAATGTCATCAAATTCACGATGTCCCATTAGCTGCACAAACTATAGGACCCTTAATCACGCAGCCCCCTACCATTGGTTGGCACTCTAACCTCCGTCAGTACTTTCCCACCTACGTTAGCAGCACACAGACTTATTTCCATGTGCTGGTGAGCTAGTCTTTAACTATAGCTTCCCACCAATTAGCATAATCATCTATCATCACCTCAGTGGTCTGCTGTCAATTTGGACTTTAAACTTGTTCTTTGGAGTGTTCTTTGCTCTGGAGAATTCAGGGGAGTGAAGGCACACTCTGCCCTCGACGCGAAGGTGTGGTCGTCATGTTCATCCAACTTCATCCTTCCAAGTGACTGAAGACCACAAAAATCGAGCTTCTAGTGTATTACAAATACTATTTTCGAATAGACCTCAGACGTATTCCTTGTTTTTGTCCAGGCCTCCTGAACAGGAGTTTCGTTCTTTCACACAATTTGTATACAATGTCTGCTCACCCAAGCCTGATACTGCCTTGGCTTCTTGGCTCATCCAGCCCCGCCTTTCTGAGATTCACTTTGTAATGCTTTCCTTCATTAGCCCACTCTGCTATAGTATGTATTGGAAACATCCATTCTTTACTCATTCTTTACTCACTCTAATATATACGTACATGTTGGCACATTCGGCAATCTATTCACTATAAAGCTAGCCTCAAGAATACTTCGTCTGCTTGTGTTTCTTTGCATATGTACATGTGTAAATGACTTCCTATCTTCATCCATTCTGTAGCATAAATTTCTTCATCTTGATCCCAAGACGTCACTTATCTTAGATACTTTCATGATGCCTTTATAGAATATCTACATTCTCTAGTCTCTGCTTGGCTCTTTATGACGTCACCATTCGTCTTGGTCATTCATTTTCTCTGATTCTTCTGGGCTTTCAATCAAATGGCCATCATTTTCTCTCTTACGCAGGTATGGTTTTCTCAATGGGAACCTTGCTTCCAAAATTCTCCTTGATATCGGTATTTTCACTGGTACCGCACGTGTCTCACACTCTGGTTCCCAACATATAGGCAAGATGGGCGAGGTGATTGAGGTGGGGGTACTTAGCTCTTCTATGCCCTAAAATCCAGCAAAGTTGCTGGGAGTCTCTAAGGTAGAGAGGAATTAGCACATTTCTGAGAATTCTCCCAAACACTCGTCCCCCCAGGATTAAGGGACAGGAGGATTTAATCCACCCCTAGATGAATCTCCTTACTCCAGTCGGTCATACTTTCTGGAGAGACCATCAGCATTTTGGTGATTACACCCTGACCTGTGTTCTATGGTAAAAATCAAACCCCTGAAGGCTGATAGACCATCGTAACAATTTAGGATTCTCCCCCTTCATCTGCATTATCCATCTCAAGGGTTGGTGGTCTGTTTGATTTACAAAAGTAGATCCCTACAAGCATGGCCTAAACTTCTTCAAAGACCACATAATGGCAAAACATTCACGTTCTAGGGTTGCCCACCTTGTTCCAGGGTCCTTCAGTTTCCTACTGATGAAGCAGATTGGGTGTTCCCTGCCTTTTTCATCCAGCTGGCTCAGAACCTGTATTGGAAGCATCCGTTGGAACAATAAAGGATTGGTTGTAGTCAGGAGCTTTTAAGACCGGAGCTTGACAAAGGAGGTCAGGCAGAGGTTCACTCTCCTCCTCCTCCTCCTCCTGAGCAGAGGCTAGAAGCAAAGCTCCCAGTTCTTGTCTAGAGACATAGGCCTTTAGGCGGTTGGTGTGAAAGACCCTGGGGGCCTCTTTGGGATTGCCAAAGTCCACCAAATAATTGACCTCTCTAAGTTTGCCCACAACCTCAAAGGGTCCGATCCATTTGTCCTGTAAGGCACTCTGCCTTGTAAGTACAATAACTAGAACTAGCTGGTCTTGAGTAAACTCAACCATGTTGGCCTTCTGGTCATGCCAATTCTTCCCCAGAGCCTGACCTGCTTTCAAGTTATCTGAAGCTTCTGTAATCATGTGTGTCATTCTCCTTCAGAGACCTAACACAGTCAGTGACTCACTGGCTTGAGGGAATGAGCACTCTCCAACCCCTCCTTGATTAGGGCCAATGAACCTCTAACCGGATGAGACCATAGAGAAGCTCAAAGGGGCTGAAGCCAACCCCTTCCTGAAGGACTTCTCCATAAGCAAAGAGAAGGCATGGCAGTAGAAGGTCCCACTTTCTTCTAAGGGGTTCTTCTAAGGCACCCATCATGCTCTTCATAGTTCTGCTAAACCTTTCTACCAACCCATTGGTCTGGGGATGGTAGGCTGTTGAGAAATTGTAGGTCACTCCACAGTTTTTCCACATGGCTTGCATGTAATAGGACATAATGGGTCCCCCTGTCTGCGATAACCTCCTTAGGAAACCCAACCCTGGTAAAAATACCAGGGAGGGCCTTAGCCACTGCCTGATCAGTAGCAATCCTCATAGGTATAGCTTCAGGATACCTGTTAGCATGGTCTACCACAACCAATATAAATCTGTTGCTGTCTAAGGGACCAACAATCCTGATTCCTACCTTCTCAAAAGGGACTCCCACCACTGGGAGAGGCACCAAAGGTGCCACATTCTAGGCTCCACTCTTGCCAGAAGTCGGACAAGTGTGACAGCTTCTACAGTACTCATCTACATCAGACCACATCTTCGGCCAGTAGAAATATAGAGAAATCTTTTCCTTGGTCTTCTTAAAACTCAAGTGACCAGCCAAAGGAATCTCATGGGCTAGCTGTAGAAACTGGGGTCTCACCTCCTGAGGCACTACAAGTCATCTGTAGTCCCCTGGGGTAGACTCTATAGGCTCACTGTAAAGGAGGCCACCCTCCCAGTACAGCCTGTGCTTCCCTTGCTCTTGCCCTTCCAGCTGGGAAGCTGCCTGTTGGTGAAGTCCTTCAAGAATAGGACACTCTCTTTGAACTCTGCTGAAGTCTGCCCTACAGGGGCCACCTTCTGCAAGCAAAGTCTGCAGCTCAAGATGGTCTTTAGGATCCAGATCTGCAACAGGGTGAATGGCTTCTTCCAGCTCTGAGTCAACAGTAGCTGATTCACAGTCTTCTGGTTGAACCTCACACTCAGTCTCAGCTGGTGGAGTAGTCACAGGTGTGACTTGGGACTGTCCTCTTTGGGATGTCCTAGTTGTATGCACAGGAGTGCTACTTTTCTTCTGTCATGAGGCCTTGGGTGTCCCATTTGTCCCTTTCTTTCTGGACTGAGAAGGATGTTCTTCCTGTGGACTGGGAGTTATAGGTGTCTCTGTAACTTCCAATTGAGAAACATTCAAAGAGAGCTCTCTGGCTTTCCTAGTCTGCTCCTGCTTCATTTTACTGGGAGGCCTGGAGGTGCTTGATACAACTCCAAGAGCTTTTAAGTCATTCCCAGGCACCTCATTTTGTACACTAAAAGGTATTCTCACAGTCATATTGTTGCATTTGGTGAGAGCTGGTACTATTGGAACCATCTGGATAGGGCCTTTGGGTGCCTTTGCAACATCCTCAGGTTTGAAAAATGTTTCAACCATCACTGTAATGCTGACCCCAGCTTCTCTAATGGCAGGGGTCTCCTGACCATATACAAGTACACTGTCCTTGTAATATTCTTTTTTAAAATTTGGAATAGAGTTATACACATCTACATTATTCTGTTCCCACAGACTCAGTGACACTAAAACACTGGCTGAGACTCCAATGGGTTGTTCAGCCAAAAAATGAAAGTTTCCACTTGCCATATGTACTTTTCCCTCAGGCATGAAGGCTAAGGAGGCAGTGTGGACCCCTGAAGGTTTACCCTTGCATCTGGGATCCCCTTTCGCATGGTCAGTTGACCCACAAGCATAACATTTTCCAAATGTTTTGACAACTGGGGGCTTCTGATGACCTCCCGCTGGTTTAGCACCAGAGGTTTGATTATACTGACCTGGTTTCCCATATGGTTTACCCTTCTTATGTTTGTGGCCCTCTTTTGGATGAGAGGTTTTAGAATTCTCTGTCATCTTTTCTTGTGCTGCTTCTCCTCATCCTTTTTGTGAGAGGTCCTTGAATCCTTCTGAGTAGCCCTGTTGGCAACCCACAAGTCAGCAGCTTTTGCTAGCTTCTCGGCTTCCATCTCATTTGAGTCAGCCAAGTGCTGTCTCAGCTCAGGAGAGCAGGCATCAAAAATAGATTCCAACAAAAACAAATTTCTCATTCCTTCAAAGGTGTTCAATCTGTAACCCTTAACCCAACCATCCACGTTTTTCAAACATTCACACACCTTGGTAGCCTAAGGAGTAATATCAGTCTTTTTGAGGGTTCTAAACCTCTTAAGATACTGAGGAGTTTCCCAAACCTAGCTATCAAAGCTAGCTTCACATTATCATACTCAAATCATTCAAGTTCCCCCACCTCCATTACAGCATCAGTTGCAACCTGGGGGAGCCTAGACAAAAGCCAAGGAATCAACTGATTCCCTGTGAGACCCTGAATCTCATGATTGGATTCAAAAGAACCCAACCAATCCAAAATATCAAGTTTCACATCATACATACTCACTGCTTCTTTGGGCAGGCAAGACCTATTTGGACTGGAAGACCTAGAGGACTCTGGGATAGAAATGTTTTCAAGAGAGAATTTCAGGAGCATGTTGCATTTCCGATTCCCTGAGTTTGATGTCCTGATGTTTGGATTCAGTTTGAGCCTGTATTCTTTTAAATTCCAATTCAAGTCTCATTTTATCAAGAGAAACATATTCTGGACTCAGTGATGGACCTGGTGGGGTCCCAGTGGCTAAAGGTTGAGGCAAAAGGGCCTGCCGAGGTAAAGAGGGGCTCCCTTCCTTGGACAACTCTCCCTCCTCTGACTCTTCTAAGACATTAGAGTTAGACTCTGAATTATCATCCTCATTATCAATTTCCACATGTGCTGGGTTAGTAGGTGTGACAGGCCTGCTACCCAGAGTTTGATGATTCAACAATCAATTCATGTTTCTTTCCTTTTACAGGTAGATTCCTTACTTTACACATTTCTTTCAGTTGATCTACTGTTAAAATGATTAGGGATTCCTGACTGAAGTTATCCATATTTGGCATGTTACAATTGCTATTCTAGTGCAGTTTAGCCTTGTGAAGGTTTTTAGTTTAACAAAAGCAAAGCAAATACTTAGTGTAACAACTCTACAATAGATCATCACCGCCTGCCACCAGTGTTAGGCAAGATTTGGAGTACCCTTTGGGTGCACTACAACAACCATGACCGACTGGCAATAGGAACCCAACCTTTGGTATAAGGCTATACTACACAGGTTGGTAGCGTGATTGAGCAGCCAGGCCCATCTCAAGAGGGCTCAATGTGAGCAGTAGGGGAGTTACACAGAGATTCACAGTGACAAGTATCCAAATAAACTCGTGCACACAAGGTTTCTTGATTAAACAATTATTAATTTAACAGTCCGTTTGAATAAGCCTTCTTCAGAAGGGGCAATATAATAGTTACACACAAATACACTCCAAAACACACACACTCAGTTTCTCTAAATCAGCAAGTACCCATTTGGGGTGGCACACACACACTTCCTACACCCTCAGGTGCCTTAAATAGCTAGGACACTGGACATCAATATATCACTGTTGCATTTAGAACAATACTTAGGAGCATGTCAAAGAAAAGGGTTATTAGAATAAAACAAGAGATCACACAAATATTCTGAAGTAGGTAAGAACTTTTGAACCCCCAATGCAGAGCAAGTTAACCCTTTCCAGGAAGGAAGGTAAACGCACACAATCAGAGGAGAGAATAGTCATTCAGGGAGCCAGGCCATGCCAAAGTCAATGGGGCAAAAGTCTAGGTGAGCTGAAGCACTTTGTGCAGGTAGGTAAAATTCTTGCACAATGTTTTAGAAGTCTTTTTAGAAAAAGTACAATCAATGTAGGGTCGCACACTGGGAGGCTTGTGAGAAGCAGAAGATGCAAGCAACTCTACAGAGGAAACCAAGACCAGTCTCAACTGAGAACAAAGTATGGCTAGCAGACAAGAGGTAAGTTCTCTTAGACTGTACAGTACCTTTGGTTAGAAGAAATGGTTCCAGCTGGCTTCTGTTCTTCTGTGGCTCTGCAGATCCTGTTTTTCCTGTGCCTCAGTCGTGGGGACAAGAGGGGGGACTTCTGGGAACTGCTGCAACACAACAAGACGGTCGGTGACGGAAAAGGACAAACTTCTATTCAGCGGCACCGTTTCAGCTCCCTGTGTCTAAGCAAATAGCACCACTGCAGGCTCTCGGATACCACTTTGGAATTTCCATGCATATGGGGTCCAGCATTCTGTTGAGGTGGCTCAGGCTTGGTCATTCCTGCTTACTAGGAGTCCGGAGGATCTTCCAGCAGCTCGGGTCCGACTTAAAAAAGATGCACTCCAATCTGGTGTTCTTCCCCCTGGCACTTCGGTTCCTGCAGCAGCAAGGAAGTACAGCCAGCTCTGAGAGGATGTCCAGACGAGTTCACTTTGGAGTTGATTGGTCCCACCAACTCAAGGGGAGGAGTCGTCCTTGCAGCGCTTCTCTAGTCAAGGCGAATTCGGAGCTTCAGCACAGCAGTAGGGCTTCACCGGAAAAACCAACGGTCCAGGAGTTGCAGTAGGCGTCTTCTTCAGATTCCTTCGCCGAGTGGTCGACTCTGCCTTCCAAGCCAAAAAGCCTCGCCTTTTATGCAGGTTTCTCTCATTCATTCCAGCCTAGCTGTCAATCACACAGCATGGTGGCTGTCCTTGCCGGACAGCCAGTCGGCCAATCACCTTTGGGTGCATTCTTGTAACCAAGGGGATTAAGCACAGAGCGTTTCGAGCACCTGCCTCACTTCCTGCCCCTGCCAGACATACTGGAGCCAGAGGTGGGCTTCACTCATGAATCCCGCCAAGAAAACAAAGGGACCAAACCTGGTTTGGTGCGCAAAGTAAATCTCAAGAAGGACCTTTCCAACAAGAAATGGCAAAGACCAGGGTCATTATGACAAAATGGGCACCCATGGGTGTTTTACCAAGGCTGCAATTTCAGCCTGTGGTAGAAACACACAGTAGTACAACGTAAACCACTGCCACCAGCCATTAATTGTAGAAAGGGTAACATAAAATTGTTACATGAGAAGCTAGAC